>NC_067478.1:122516926-122838216 GCF_947179515.1 Apodemus sylvaticus | reverse complement strand
CAGTGGAACCAAGGCGACACAGGGTCCAGTTAGGCCCTGCGCCCACGACCACTGACCTTCGCTGACCAGCCGGGCGGCAAGCAACTGCGGTTCTGCGGAGCCTTTCGCTGCACGGAAGCCACTTCAGAACTCGGCTGCCCGCCAGTCAGGAGAGACTCACCGCCATCTTGATCCCTGGCTCCAGAGATCGGTCAGACTGAGGTACACAAACATAATCCTAGGCCCAACACCGCAGGGGTCTGAGCCAGACGGGCGTTGGCCTGCACCCAGGCCCTGGGCTGTTCGAGTGGCCATCGGGGCGCCAACCCAGCCAGGAGTTTTTTTTTTTTTGCCCCGGCCGGTGCACGCGCCGCCATTTTGCCTACAGGAGCCAGAGTGCTCGGGAGGGCAGAGACTGCTAACAAGCGTAGCCTGAGGCTAACAAAACGGGGGTCTAAGCCCCAAAAGGCACAGGACTGACCCCAAGAACTGGGCGGCTTGGTGGGCCATCTGTGTGTCAACCAGCCCAGGAGGTTATTAGCACAACAGACTCTCCCGGTGCTTTCGCGGAGCGCAGACGCGCACGCCCGCCATCCGGGTCACCTGGCGGACCCAAATAACAGACATAGCCCTAGGGGAACTTTGCTCGGACCTTGGCCTCCCAGGCGTTTGCCTGGACTCTGGGCCCAGGCGACAAGGCTAACCTAGTGTGCGCCAGCCCGGTTGGGGAAATCGGCTGCCCAGCGGAGTGAGCGGAGCACAGGGGAGGTCACAGCAACATTCACCTTCGGAGCTCCCTGGGGGTGCACACGGGTTCCACCTGGTCCACAGACACAATCTGGGGCAAGGCCTCAGGCAGAAGCCCCCAGCTCAACTCTCTCCGCTTCAGATCAGCCTGGGTGGCCGCCACATCTCCAGGTCCCTCAAGAGGCTAGTGGGGGCTTCCGGGCGGCCAGCTGGGAGAAGTAGGTGTGCTCCAATAAATCCTGCGGGCCCCAGCGGGAGCCTTCAGGTGCCTGCTTCGGGATCTGAACAGCCTGGACAACAGCACCCTGTCTATAGGCAGTGCAGAGTGTAAGCTGTGCACCAGAGGCCAACGGGGAAGGGGCAGCTTGCACTGGTGAGTCCAGCACTGACAAGACCAAGTAACACCAGTGAGAGCTAGATGGCAAAAGGCAAACGCAGAAACGTCACTAACAGAAATCAAGGCAATATGGCAACATCTGAACCAAATTCTCCTCTACCAGCAAGTCCTGGATACCCCATCACACCAGTAAAACAAGATTTGGATTTAAAATCACTGGTCATGATGCTGGTACAGGAACACATGAAGGACATTCAGGAGAAAATGGATCAAAAGTTAGAAGCCCTTGCAAGGGAAACACAAAAATCATTGAAAGAAATCCAGGAGAATACAAAAGCCAACAAGGAGGAAATGCAAAAAACACTTAAAGAAATACAGGAGAACTTTGCTCAACAGGCTGAGGTCATGAAAGACGAAACACAAAAATCTCTTAAAGAAATACAAGAGAACTTTGGTCAACAGGCTGAGCTCATGAAAGAGGAAACACAAAAATCTCTTAAAGAATTACAGGAAAACACAAACATGCAAGGGAAGGAGCTAAGCAAAACCATCCAGGATCTAAAATCAGAAGTAGAAACAACTAAGAAAACTCAAAGTGAGACAACTTTGGAGATAGAAAGCCTTGGGAAGAAATCAGGGGACAGAGATGCAAATATCAACAACAGAATACAAGAGATAGAAGAAAGAATCTCAGATGCTGAAGATTCCATAGAAACCATGGACTCAACAGTTAAAGAAAATGCAAAGTGCAAAAAGCTTGTAACCCAAAATATCCAGGAAATCCAGGACACAATGAGAAGACCAAACCTAAGGATTATAGGCATAGATGAGAGTGAAGATTTACAACTTAAAGGGCCAGCAAATATCTTCAATAAAATTATGGAAGAAAACTTCCCTAACCTAAAGAGAGAGATGCCCATGAATATACAAGAAGCCTACAGAACTCCAAACAGACTGGACCAGAACAGAAATACTTCCCGTCACATAATAATCAAAACACCAAATGTTCTAAACAAAGAAAGAATACTAAAGGCAGTAAGAGAAAAAGGCCAAGTAACATATAAAGGAAGACCTATCAGAATCACAGCAGACTTTTCACCTGAGACTATGAAGGCTAGAAGGTCCTGGGCAGATCTCATGCAGACTCTAAGAGAACACAAATGCCAACCAAAACTACTATATCCAGCGAAACTCTCAATCACCATAGATGGAGAAACTAAGATATTTCACGACAAAACCAAGTTCACCCAATATCTATCCACAAACCCAGCCCTAAAAAGGATAATAGGAGGACAACACCAATACAAGGAGGGAAACTCCACCCTGAAAAAAGCAAGATAGTAACCTTTCATCAAACCCAAATAAGTTAAGCAATCAAATTTAAAAAATAACGTCAAAAATGATAGGAAGTAACAATCACTATTCCTTAATATCTCTTAACATCAATGGACTCAATGCCCCAATAAAAAGACACAGACTAACTGACTGGATACGTAAACAGGACCCTACATTTTGCTGCTTACAGGAAACACACCTCAGGGTCAAAGACAAACACTACCTTAGAGTAAAAGGCTGGAAGACAATTTTACAAGCAAATGGTCTCAGGAAACAAGCTGGAGTAGCCATTTTAATATCAGATAAAATTGACTTTCAACCCAAAGTCATCAAAAGAGACTCTGAGGGACACTTCTTGCTGGTCAAAGGAAAAATACAACAAGAAGAACTCTCAATCCTGAACATCTATGCTCCAAATGCAAGGGCACCCTCTTTCATAAAAGAAACTTTATTAAAACTCAAAGCACACATTGCACCTAACACAATAATTGTGGGTGACTTCAACACTGCACTTTCCTCAATGGACCGATCAGGAAAACAGAAACTAAACAAGGACACAATGAAACTAATTGAAGCTTTGGACCAATTAGATTTAACTGATATATATAGAACATTCTATCCTAAAACAAAAGAATATACCTTCTTTTCAGCACCTCATGGTACCTTCTCCAAAATCGACCATATAATTGGTCACAAGACAGACCTCAACAAATATAAAAAGATAGAACTAATCCCATGCCTCCTATCTGATCACTATGGAATAAAAGTGGTCTTCAATAGCAACAGAAACAACAGAAAACCCACAAACACATGGAGATTGAACAATACTCTACTCAATGACACCTTGGTCAAGGAAGAAATAAAGAAAGAAATTAAAGACTTTTTAGAACACAATGAAAATGAAAACACAACATACCCAAATCTATGGGACACAATGAAAGCAGTCCTAAGAGGAAAACTCATAGCCCTGAGTGCCTCCAAAAAGAAAATGGAGAGAGCATACATTACCAACTTAATGACACACCTGAAAGCCCTAGAACAAAAAGAAGCTGTTTCACCCAGGAGGAGTAGAAGGCAGGAAATCATCAAACTCAGGGCCGAAATCAATCAAGTAGAAACAAAGAGAACCATACAAAAAATCAACAAAACTAGGAGCTGGTTCTTTGAGAAAATCAACAAGATAGATAAACCCTTAGCCAGACTGACCAAAGGGCACAGAGAAAGTATCCAAATTAACAAACTTAGAAATGAAAAGGGAGACATAACAACGGAAACTGAGGAAATCCAAAAAATCATCAGATCCTACTACAAGAGCCTGTACTCAACACAACTGGAGAATCTGGAGGAAATGGACAATTTCCTTGACAGATACCAAATACCAAAATTAAATCAGGACCAACTAGACCATCTAAACAGTCCCATAAAGCCTAAAGAAATAGAAGGAGTCATAGAAAGTCTTCCAACCAAAAAAAGCACAGGACCAGATGGTTTCAGTGCAGAATTCTACCAGACCTTCAAAGAAGAGTTAACACCAATACTCTTCAAACTATTCCACAAAATAGAAACAGAAGGAACACTACCCAATTCCTTCTACGAAGCCACAATTACGCTGATACCAAAGCCACACAAAGATCCAACAAAGAAAGAGAACTTCAGACCAATTTCCCTTATGAACATCGATGCAAAAATACTCAACAAAATTCTTGCCAACCGAATCCAAGAACACATCAAAACGATCATCCACCATGATCAAGTAGGCTTTATCCCGGGAATGCAGGGTTGGTTCAATATACGGAAATCCATCAATACAATCCACTACATAAACAAACTCAAAGAACAAAACCACATGGTCATTTCATTGGATGCTGAAAAAGCATTTGACAAAATTCAGCATCCTTTCATGCTTAAAGTCTTGGAGAGAACAGGAATTCAAGGCCCATACCTAAACATAGTAAAAGCAATATACAGCAAACCGGTAGCCAGCATCAAACTAAACGGAGAGAAACTTGAAGCAATCCCACTGAAATCAGGGACCAGACAAGGCTGCCCCCTTTCTCCTTATCTTTTCAATATTGTACTTGAGGTACTAGCTCGGGCAATTCGACAACATAAGGAGGTCAAAGGGATACAAATTGGAAAGGAGGAAGTCAAACTATCATTATTTGCAGACGACATGATCGTCTACCTAAGTGACCCAAAGAACTCCACTAGAGAGCTCCTACAGCTGATAAACAACTTCAGCAAAGTGGCAGGTTACAAAATCAACTCAAGCAAATCAGTGGCCTTCCTATACTCAAAGGATAAGCAGGCTGAGAAAGAAATTAGGGAAATGACCCCCTTCACAATAGCCACAAACAGTATAAAGTATCTTGGGGTGACTCTTACCAAACATGCGAAAGATCTGTATGGCAAGAACTTCAAGACTCTGAAGAAGGAAATGGAAGAAGACCTCAAAAAATGGGAAAACCTCCCATGCTCATGGATCGGTAGAATCAATATAGTTAAAATGGCCATTTTGCCTAAAGCACTATACAGATTCAATGCAATACCCATCAAAATCCCAACTCAATTCTTCACAGAGTTAGAAAGAGCAATTATCAAATTCATCTGGAACAACAAAAAACCCAGGATAGCTAAAACTATTCTCAGCAACAAAAGAAAATCTGGGGGAATCAGTATCCCTGACCTCAAGCAATACTACAGAGCAATAGTGTTAAAAACTGCATGGTATTGGTACAGTGACAGGCAGGAGGATCAATGGAACAGGATTGAAGATCCAGAAATGAACCCACACACCTATGGCCACTTGATCCTCGACAAAGAGGCTGAAAACATCCAATGGAAAAAAGATAGCCTTTTCAACAAATGGTGCTGGTTCAACTGGAGGTCAGCATGCAGAAGAATGCGAATTGATCCATCCTTGTCTCCTTGTACTAAGCTCAAATCCAAATGGATCAAGGACCTCCACATAAAGCCAGACACTCTGAAGCTAATAGAAAAGAAACTGGGGAAGACCCTTGAGGACATCGGTACAGGGAGAAAGTTTCTGAACAGAACACCAATAGCGTATGCTCTAAGAGCAAGAATTGACAAATGGGACCTCATAAGGTTACAGAGTTTCTGTAAGGCAAAGGACACCATCAAGAGGACAGATCGGCAACCAACAAATTGGGAAAAGATCTTCACCAATCCTACATCAGATAGAGGGCTAATATCCAATATATATAAAGAACTCAAGAAGTTAGACTCCAGAAAACCGAACAACCCTATTAAAAAATGGGGTACAGAGTTAAACAAAGAATTCTCACCTGAAGAACTTCGGATGGCGGAGAAGCATCTTAAAAAATGCTCCACTTCATTAGTCATTAGGGAAATGCAAATCAAAACAACCCTAAGATTTCATCTTACACCAGTCAGAATGGCTAAGATTAAAAATTCAGGAGACAGCAGGTGTTGGAGAGGGTGCGGAGAAAGAGGAACACTCCTCCACTGCTGGTGGGGTTGCAAATTGGTACAACCACTCTGGAAATCAGTCTGGCGGTTCCTCCGAAAACTGGGCACCTCACTTCCAGAAGATCCTGCTATACCACTCCTGGGCATATACCCAGAGGATTCCCCACCATGTAATAAGGATACATGCTCTACTATGTTCATAGCAGCCCTATTTATAATTGCCAGATGCTGGAAAGAACCCAGGTATCCCTCAACAGAAGAGTGGATACAAAAAATGTGGTATATCTACACAATGGAGTACTATTCAGCCATTAGAAACAATGAATTCATGAAATTCTTAGGCAAATGGATGGAGCTAGAGAACATCATACTAAGTGAGGTAACCCAGACTCAAAAGGTGAATCATGGTATGCACTCACTAATAAGTGGTTATTAACCTAGAAAACTGGAATACCCAAAACATAATGCACACATCAAATGAGATACAAGAAGAAAGCAGGAGTGGTCCCTGGTTCTGGAAAGACTCAGTGAAACAGTATTTGGCAAAACCAGAACGGGGAACTGGGAAGGGGTGGGAGGGAGGACAGGGGAAGAGAAGGGGGCTGACGGGACTTTCGGGGAGTGGGGGGGGGGGCTAGAAAAGGGGAAATCATTTGAAATGTAAATAAATTATATCAAATAAAAAAAAAAAAGCTAAAAAAAAAAAAAAAACCTGTACTACACAAAATTGGAAAAGCTAAAAGAAATGGATAATGTCCTCAATAGATGGCACTTGTCAAATTAAGTCAAGATCAATATAAACATACCTAAAACCCCTATTGAAATAAAAGCAGTCATTAAAAGTCTACAAAAAAGCCAAAGACCAGATAGTTTTAGCATAGACTTCTACCAGACCTTCAAAGAAGAATTACTGCCAATACTCTACAAGTTATTCCACAAAATAAAAACATAGGGAACATTGTTCAATTCATTTTATGAGGGCACAGTTACCCTGATATCCCAACCACAAAAAGACTCAGGACAGAGAGATATAGCAATAAAAACAGCATGTTATTGACACAAAAACAAACATGTCGGTCAGTGAAGTCAAATTACAGACCCAGATAGAATTCTGCATACATATTGACTTGATTTTTATAAAGAAACCAAAAAACACACAATGGACAAAAAATAGTGTTGATAAAACTAGATGGTTTCCCACAAAAGAATCCAAATAAATCCATACTCACAACCTGTACAAAACTCAACTCCAAATGTATCAAATACCTTAACATATAGCCACATACAGATTCTAGTAAAAGATAAAGTGTGCAATAGCCTTAACTCATTGACACAGGAAAAGACTTTCTGAACAGAATACCATTTCCACAGGCACTAAGATCAACAATAAATGGGACATCATGAAACAGAAAAGCTTCTGTACAGTAAAGGACACCATCATTCACTCAAAGCAGCATGCTACAAAATGGGAAAAGATTTTTACCAACCACACAGTCAATTGAGCTCTAATATCCAAAATATACAAAGAACTCCAAAAGCTCTATAACAAGAAAACAAATAAACTGATTGAAAATGGAGCACAGATCTAAACAGGGAGTTCTCAAAAAAGGAAACAAATGACTAGGAAGCACTTATATTTAATATTCTGCATCATTTAAGAAATGCAAATCAAAACTACTTTGAGAGTTCATCTTACACCCATCAGAATATCAAAGATCAGTGAAACAAATGACAGTTCATATTGGCCAAGGCACACTCAATCACTGCTGGTGGGACTGTAAATTTGTACAGCCATGATGGAAATTAGTGTGGTGGTTCCTCAGGAAGATGGGAATTGATCTGCTTCAAGATCCAGATTTATCACTATTTGCATATACCCTTAAGGATGCTTTATCCTACCACAGGGACACTTGCTTCTGTATGTTCATTTCTGCTCTATTCATAATAGTCAGAAAATGGAAACAATCTAGATGTCCCTCAACAGATAAATGGATAAAGAAATATGGTGCATTTACAAAATAGAATATTACTCTGTCATTTAAAAAAGAAATTATGAAATTAATAGGCAAATAATGGATAGAACTAAAAAGTAATCATCCCGAGTGAGGTAACCCAGATGCAGAAAAATACATTTGTTTCTATATGGATATTAGCTGTTAAGTCAGTGATAGATACTCTACAATCTCTAGAATTACAGAAGTTAGCTATAGAGCACCATTGGACTTGGAAAGATAGATCTCTCTAGGAAAGGAAAATAGAATAAATAGTTATAGGTATATGGGAGACTGGAATGGGAGAATCGAGCTGGGTGGGGAAAAGACAGGTGGGACAAGAATGACAATACTTAGAGAAACAACTAAAATTAAGAGCCACTTAAGGCATAATATGGGAGAAGTACTAATACAGTAGCAGCTTCCAAAAGTATATGCATAAGAGTTAGAAAGAGCAATTTGCAAATTCATTTAGAATAACAAAAAGCATAGGATAGCAAAAACTATTCTCAACAATAAAAGAACATTAGTGGTAATCACCATCCCTGACCTCAAGCTCTACTACAGAGCAATAGTGATAAAAACTTTATGGTATTGGTACAGAGACAGGCAGGAAGATCAATGGAATAGAATTGAAGACCTAGAAATGAACCCACACACCTATGGTCACTTGATCTTTGACAAAAGAGCTAAAAGCATCCAGTAGAAAAAATACAGCATTTTCAACAAATGGAGTTGGTTCAACTGGAGGTCAGCATGTAGAAAAATGCAAATCAACCCATTCTTATTTCCTTGTACAAAGCTCAAGTCCAAGTGAATCAAGAATCTCCACATAAAACCAGATACAGTAAAACTTATAGAGGAGAAAGTGGGGAAGAGCCTCGAACACATGGGCACTGGAGAAATTTTCCTCAACAGAACGGCAATGGCTTATGCTCTAAGATCAAGATCAAGAATGGACAAATGGGACTTCATAAAACTGCAAAGCTTCTGTAAGGCAAAGGACACTGTCAATAGGACAAAATGGCAACCAACAGATTGGGAAAAGATCTTTACCAATCCTATATCTGATAGAGGGCTAATATCCAATATATGCAAAGAAGTCAAGAAGTTGAGCTCCAGAGAACCAAATAACCCTATTAAAAATGGGGTACAGCACTAAACAAAGAATTTTCAACTGACAAATATCAAATGTACAAGAAGCACCTAGAGAAATGTTCAACATCCCTAGTTATCAGGGAAATGCAAATCAAAACAACCCTGAAATTCCACCTCATACCAGTCAGAATGGCTAAAATCAAAAACTCAGGTGACAGCAGATGCTGGCAAGGATGTGGAGAAAGAGGAACACTCCTCCATTGCTGGTGGGATTGCAAGCTGGTACAACCACTCTGGAAATCAGTTTCGCAGCTCTTCAGAAAAATCTCAATTAAATCTGAAAATAACTGTGGAAAAAGAACACCAACTGCATCTCTCTTTTTTTTTAATCTTTTTTTTTTATCGAGTATCTTCTTCATTTAAATTGCCAATGGTAAAATCTTTCCCCCCTCCCAAAAGCCCCCCTACCCAACGATTCCCTACCCCTCCTCCCACCTGCTTCCTCCATGTATATGCCCCTCTATCTGACACAGTCCCACCTCCCTCCCACCTCCTCCTCCATCTGTTTCCCTTTGTTGTGGCTTCTATTGAGCCTTTACCTGACCAAAGACCACTCCTCCCACTGATGCCCAACAAGGCATTCCTCTGCCACATTTTTGGCTGGAGCTATGTGAACCCCTTGGTTGATGGTTTAGTCCCTGGGAGTCTTGGAGTGTCTGGGTATCCAAACTCATTGTTCTTCCCATGGGGCTATATACCCCTTCACCTCCTCCGGACCACCCTCCAGATCCTCCGTTGGGGACCCCCAAGCTCAGCCCAATAGTTGGTTACTAGTTTCTGCCTCTGTATTTGTAAGGCTCTGGCAGGGCCCCTCTGGAGACAGCCATGGCATGCTCCTTTTGGTACATGCTTCTTGTCGTAGTGTCGGGGTTTGGTAACTGTTTATAGGATGAATCCCCAGGTAGAGCACTCGCTGGGTGGTCTTTACTTCAGACTCTGCTCCATACATTGCCTCCCTTGTTGCTCCTGTATTTTGTTCCCTTTCTCAGAGGAACCATAGCACCCTCACTTAAGTCATCCTTCTTCTTGAGCTTCCTGTGCTGGGTGAATTGTAAATTGTTTATTTTGAGCTTTTGGACTAGCATCCACTTATTAGAGAGTACATACTATGTGTGTTCTATTGTGATTGGGTTACCTCTATCAGGATGACACTTTCTAGTTCCATCCATTTGCCTAAGAATTTCATGAATTCATTGTTTTTAATAGCTGAATAGTACTCCATTGTGTACATATACCAGAGTTTCTGTATCCATTCCTCTGTTGAGGGACATCTGGGTTCTTTACAGCTTCTGGCTATTATAAATAAGGCAGCTATGAACATAGTAGAGCATGTGTCCTTATTACATGTAGGAGCACTTTCTGGGTATATGCCCAGGAGTGGTATAGCTGGGTCCTCAGGTAGTACTACGTGTAATTTTCTGAGGAATCATCAAACTGATTTCCAGAGTGGTTTTACCAGCTTGCAATCCCACCAACAATAGAGAAGTGTTCCTCTTTCCACCCCGCCCCCGCATCCTCTCCAGCATCTGCTGTCCCCTGAGTTTTTCATGTTAGCCACTCTGACTGGTGTGAGATGGAATTTCAGGGTTGTTTTGATTTGCATTTCCCAGATAACTAAGGATGCTGAACATTTCTTTAGGTGCTTTAGAGCCATTTACGTTTCCTCAGTTGAGAATTCCCTGTTTAGCTCTGTACCCCATTTTTAATAGGGTTATTTGATTCTATGGAGACTAACTTCTTGATTCTTTGTATACGTTGGATATTAGCCCTCTATCATATGTAGGGTTAGTAAAGATCTTTTTCCAATTTGTTGGTTGCTGTTTTGTCCTATTGACTATGTCCTTTGCCTTACAGAGCTTTGCAGTTTTATGAGGTTCCATTTGTCGATTCTTGTTCTTAGCCATATCACATATACAATATTATATCACATCACATCATAACATACATATCATATTACATCACATCATATCATATATTGCATCGCATCATATCTAATGTATTAGTTTTGTATTGTTATACCATATCTCATCACATCATATCATACCAGATCATATCACATCACATTATATTATATCATACCATTTCATATTCATATCACATATACCATATCACATCACATCATATCGCATCACATCACATCATACCTTACCATATCATATCACATATACCTTATTATATCACATCATATAATAACATACATATCATATTACATGACATCACATATATCACATCATATTACATATCATATCACATACCATCATATCACATCATATCATATTATAATTCCTTAGAAGCCTGTTGTTTTCTAATGAGGGACAGAACAGGGTGAATACAGATGGGAGGGGAGTTGGGGACAACTTGAGAGGAGTAGAGGGAGGGGAAACGCTATTGTTAATAGAAGGAAAAAAAAACTTCCAACATAGGAAATTTAATATTGAAAGACAATTCTATGAAAAAAGAATTGATTTTAAAACTTATGAATTATTTATTTATGAAAGTTTATATTTTATATTTCTGAAATTCAGTTGACTCTAAACAACTGAAACCACAAATACAAAATTATGGATAAAGGGATATTAATATATAATAAAACTTGTTTGATCTGATTGATTATTTCACATGTAGAATACTTTAAAATGATTCAGAACAGACATATAATAAACTGCCAAGGTGAAGAACCCTGCCTGGATGTTCAGATGAGAATACAAACTAACACTTTTCAAGGTATGCTCTGTCAATAATGCATCCACAGTTTTCACTAGAAGTGTATTGTGAGCCAACACCACCAGTAACCTTTTATTATTTTATAGAATTGTCTTTTGATTTCAAATGTCTTGTGTTGGAAGTTTTAACATGAGCAAACATTTATTTAACTGAGGTAGCACATTTTATTTGGCATATGCATTCAGACTTCAAATACAACCTGAAAGTTCCAGGTGCAAAGATGAAAGTCATGGTTCCTTGTGCTTGTGAGGGAAGTTCTTGACTAACAAGGCTGTCCCCTAAGCCCTTGCACATGTGCTTTCTCCTTATATTTAATTAAAGCACTGAGAGCTAGTGAGACCTAGAGCTGGAGAGATGGCTCAAGGATTAAACACCGATATTGCACTCGAAGAGAGATCAAGTTCTGTCTGGATCATTCATGTATAGCAGCTTACAGTATCACTATAGCACCCTCTTCTGGCCTCCTTGGACACTCACTCAGGCACAGCACACATACACCATACACACACACACACACACACACACAATTTAAAATAAAAAATAAATAAAATCTTTCCAACAAAAAGGCAATGGAGGCTGAAGCAGCTTTGCTAGACTTGTGTCTTAGCATGGTAGGCTCAAAGTAGCAAATTCACCAAGATTGTGCCATTTGATGACTTTGACTGAAACCACTTCTCTCTTTTATCATTGACTGAAAATTAAAAGCAGTTTTTTATTGAAATATGACATAGGAGGTCAACATTTTATATTTCACAAGCAGTCATCTCCCATATTTTTTAAAAATTTATTTGTTTATTTTATGTATGTAAGTACACTGTAGCAGTTTTCAGACACACCAGTAGAGGACATCTGATTCCATTACAGATGGTTGTGAGCCTCCAAGTGGTTGCTGGGAATCGAACTCAGGAAGAGCAGTCAGTGCCCCATATTCATTTTTTAAAAGCTTGTCATATTTAGGGAATCACAAAAGGTCACACCCATCTTCAACAAAGGAACTGAAAGCATCCAGTGGAAAAAAAGATAGTCTTTTCAAAAAATGGTGCTGGTTGGAGGTCAGCATGCAGAAGAATGTGAGTCGATCTATTCTTATCTCCTTGTACTAAGCTCAACTCCAAATGGATCAAGGACCTCCACATAAAATCTGACACACTGAAACTAATAGAAAAGAAACTGGAGAAAACCCTTGAGGATTTGGGCACAGGGGGAAAGTTCCTGAATAGAACACCAATAGCTTATGCTCTAAGATCAATAATTGACAAATGGGACCTCATAAAACTACAAAGTTTCTGTAAGGCAAAGGACACTGTCAAAAGGACAAAACATCAACCAACAGATTGGGAAAGGATCTTCACCAACCCTAAATCTGACAGAGGGCTAATATCTAATATATACAGAGAACTCAAGAAGGTAGAACCTAGAGAACCAAATAACCCCATTAAAAAGTGGGGTACTGAGCTAAACAAAGATTTTTCACATGAAGAACTTCAGAGGGCTGAGAAACACCTTAAGAAATGTTCAACATCATTAATCATTAGGGAAATGCAAATCAAAACAACCCTGAGATTTCACCTCACACCAGTCAGAATGGCTAAGGTCAAAAACTCAGGAGACAGCAGGTACTGGCGAGGATGTGAAGAAAGAGAAACACTCCTCCACTGCTGGTGGGATGGTAAGATCGTGCAACCACTTTGGAAATCAGTCTGGAGGTTCCTCAGAAAACTGGGCATGGCACTTCCGGAGGACCCTTCTATACCACTCCTGGGCATATACCCAGAGGATTCCCCAGCATGTAATAAGGACACATGCTCCACTATGTTCATAGCAGCCCTATTTGTAGTAGTCAGAAGCTGGAACCAACCCAGGTGTCCCTCAATGGACAAATGGATACAAAAAAAATGTGGTATATTTACACAATGGAGTACTATTCAGCCATTAGAAACAATGAATTCATGAAATTCTTAGACAAATGGATGGAGCTGGAGAACATCATACTAAGTGAGGTAACCCAGTCTCAAAAGATCAATCATGGTATGCACTCACTGATAAGTGGATATTAACCTAGAAACTTGGAATACCCAAGAAATAATCCACATATTAAATGATGTTCAAAAAGAACAGAGGAGTGGCCCCTGGTTCTGGAAAGACTCAATGCAACAGTATAGGGGAATTCCAGAACAGGGAAGTGGGAAGGAGTAGATGGAGGAACAGGGGGATGGAACAGGGCTTATGGGACTTGCGGGGAGTGGGGACCCAGAAGCAGGGAAATCATTTGATATGTAAGTAAAGAATACATTGGATAAAAAAAGAAATTAAAAAAAAAACCAAAAAAAAAAAAACCCAAAAAAAAACTTCCAAGTATCTGCCTAGCCAACGTGGAGACTCTTCCAGTGAAGCATCTGCCTCCCGGGTTACAGCTGTTCAGAAAAGTCAACATGATCATCACCTTTTTTAGTTTGCTTAAGGTTTTTCCTACACCTTAAGGTGTAGAAAAACCTACAACTCATCCCACCTCATCACATCCATTTCTATAGTAGCTTGCCATGTAAAAATCATCCTTAATACTCTAGTGCTTTATAATGATAAATAATTCCCTGCCCAAGAAGCATGTTGGTAATTGCTACGTAGCTACAAGGCTAATCACTGTGCATGGTGTGCACTTGTGTGGAAGAAGAGATGAGAAGGAGGCATTACGTCAGACTTAAGGTCTCTCCATGAGGACCCATTGTACTTCTTCATACATTCCACTGGGCATGTTCAACTTGATGGTGCTGACATATGGAATACTTTTCCTGGGACGATGCAATATAACACACACAAACACACACACACACACACACACACATGTGCACGCACATACACACACATACACACACACACACACACACACACACACACTTACCCCAGAAAGTGAACCCATAAAAGACCAAAGTAATGACTGCACCAAAGTCCAACTTGGTGAACTAATAGTATTTATTTCAGTTCCTAAGAAGCGTGGGTAAGAATGCTGTCGACTTTACTTAGAATGCTGTCAACTCCACGGAAACTATCACACAAGAGTGGGTAAGAATTTCCTCCTCATCAGGGAGAAAATGTAATCAATATTTTCAAACAATACAACCTATCATGCACTTTACTGAAAAGGTACACTAAAAAATCTTGGAGTTGGAGACCTGGCAGACCAACCCCAAAGGAATGCAGCAAGAACCAGAATTATGAGTTTGTGCGTGCATGTGCTTGTGCATATGGAAAAGCCAGTTGCTGGCATCAACTGTCATTCTTGGGAAGGCTATCCACTGCTTTCTGAGTCTCTCACTGGCCTTGATGGGCATGGGCTGGGTACCCCTGTGCCCACCTTCCCAGCTCTGGCTACTGTTACATTACATGCCAACACACCAGGTGTGTTCACGTGGGTTCCGGGTGTCAAGCCCAGGTCCTTGTGTTTGCAAGGCAAGCCCTTTAATGACTGAGTCACTCCCTCAGTCCCAATAGCAAGAATTTTTATAACATTATTTATTCGTCATTCAGCAAAGAAAAGATAGAAATCTAATCTACTCACTGGCTTAGCTATGAAACAACAGGAGGTATTAAAGTGACCAATAAAACCACTGGAGATGTAAAAATATATTGAAAGAAACATACAGTTTCTTAGTTTCTTACTTTGCTTTGAGAAAGGAAGGAAAGAAGGGAGGAAGGAAGGAAGGAAGGAAGATAGGAAGGAAGGAAGGAAGGAAGGAAGGGAGGGAGGGAGAGAGGGAGGGAGGGAGGGAGGGAGGGAGGAAGGAAGGAAGGAAGGAAGGAAGGAAGGAAGGAAGGAAGGAAGGAAGGAAGGAAGGAAGGAAGAAAGAAAGAAGAAAAGAAAAAACAAAAAAATATAAATATAGATGATAGGTGAGTAGGTAGGTAGGCAGGCAGACAGATAAAATTTAACAAATCTGCCCTGTATTGTGAGGTGTTTCTGATTACTCCTAAACAATCCTAGACTTCAGTTAAATGCACTGTTTCCATTCTAAGAGGAGCCCTGCTGGCCACAGGCTTCAGAAAGATAATAGAGAGCACCCTCTAGCGGTCACTGTAGCTTGATGCTAAACAATAAATCCAGAATTTGTACTAGAGTCTGTATTTGGCTCCTTTAACCAGGTCTCTGGAGTGAGAGAAGTTGAATTTTTAGAGAATTGTCCATAACATCTTAAGACCCTCTTGTTCTGTGTCCCAAATGTGTTTATTTAAAACATCTCAAGCAGTTCAATTCTCTTCACATAAAAAATAATGATATTAGTTTTGATAGTCTGGAACTATCAAAAACACATATTTGATTTTGTTTTTTAGAAAGAAATAAAACTTTGCTCCAGGGCAAGAGCTTGAATAATTTGCAATTTAGATTTTGTTTGTATTGATCACAGGTCAAGGCAATATCAAGAAGAAATATCTAAGCAGTTTCTAACTCCTAATATTTCCAAAATGATTACACAGTTTATTAATGAAGGTCACAGCCAATTCAGCTTACTTATCAGTGAAAATCTGATGGCATGTGTTAATTAAGAATCTCCATGGAGATGAAAATGGGTGTCACCATTGGAGTCTTGCTATGGATGTGTGAGGTCGCAGCGCCCTCTACTGGACAACATAGAACTGATGTGGGCTTTTTTTTTTTTTTTTTTTTTTTTTTTTTTTTTTTTTCCTCCCACTAAAATCCCATTAAGAAGACTGGGTATCTTATCCCCTGCAGTGATGGCAGGATGAGGCCATATTTATATTAAAGCATTGGAAGTAAAAAGCCATTGGAGCTTTATTGTATAGGTATGGATTGTTTTCAAACACCACACTTTCCTTCCTCCCTCAAATCTCATTTCAAAAATGACTGCTTCTGTGAGCCATTAGAAACTGTTAGAAAACAAGTCTTGTGCCTTCGCTTAAAATCTGACTTTCCTTTAATGCACCTGGATGCATTTCTTTCTCTCTACATACCTAGAATCCAAGTCACATGGAAGGTTTCTTAAAATATACCCATACTCCCCAAAGAAATGCCTTCACCGAATGATAAAAACATTAATGTTTAGAATCACCTGCTCTAGTATTAGGATGGAGTCCTCCCCCGCCCTGTCCCTTCTGTCACTCCCTCTTCCTCCCCCCATCCCCCCCCCCTGCACCGGCAGTCTGGATGGGTCTGGTCTTGGCATGACTTGTTCCTCCTCCTGGCAGACTCCACCCACTCACCTGGAATCTTGCCTTGCGTGCCCCATGCCCCGTGCTTGTACATATCCCTGTCTGTGCATCTCTACCATCTCTCCATCTCCCTATCATCCATCTCTCTATCATCTCGCTGTCTCTCCCTCTCTGTGTCTCCTGCAATCTCTCTGAGCTATGAAAGGCCTCAGCTCACGTCTCAGAGCTCTATGAAAAGAGGCCAGGGGCTGTTTTGTTATTGAAGAAAGAAGCAGCCTAGCCGACATCTCCACTGAGCGAAACATCTCCAGCCCCAAACGACTCCCTCTTAGAACTGAACTTAAGACATGAAGGTACTTTCATGATTTACCAAAACATGAAAATGTAACAGTTTCTGACTTTCCATAAAGGAAATGTGGGTGCAAATCACATTCTGCATAACTTTCCTTGGACAACTTTCTTCTATGACAGTGTAGTTATTTAATTTAGCTCAGCCACTTAAGTGTCTGCTTTATAAACGTGAAGATACGTGTTCAAGCCGGATGTGCTGACTTGCACTGGAACCCCGTCCTAAGTGGGACAGTGGCAGGCAGGTGGATCCTCAAAGTTCATTGGCCAAACACTCTTAACAGTGAGTGAGTTCCAGGTTCAGTAGCAGATCCTGTCTCAAACCATAAGGCAGAGAGCAGTAGAGGAAGGCACCTGACTTTGACCCCTGACCTCTGACCCCTGGCCTCTAAATGTACACACGTACACATACCACCCACCCTTCCTGCTGTGTCTGTATGGAACTCAACACAGGTACCTTAAAGCAGTAATGATAGCCCGAGGCTTTAAAGAGACAGCGTTAGAATTTAACTATACTGTAAACGTCTAAATAGTAATGACCAAAAATGAATTTTCCTTCATATTTTCCTCCATACAATATATATAACCTGCATTTACAATTACCATGAAACAATAGAAACAACCAACATATGCATATATTTTTATTTTAATGTTTTTATTGAATGTCGTCTTCATTTACATTGCCAATGATAAAACCTTTCCCGATTTTCCCCCTCCCCAAATATCCCCAAATACCCTCTTCCCATCCCCTGCCTCAACGTATATGCCCCTCAACCTGACCCATTCCCACCTCCCCCCACCCCCTTGATTTCCCTTTGTTGGGGCATCTATTGAGCCTTTACCTGACCAAGGACTATTCCTCCCACTGATTCCCAACAAGGCAATTCCTCTGCCACATTTTTGGCTGGAACCTTGTGTACCCCTTGGTTGATGGTTTAGTCCCTGGGAGTCCTGGGGGGGGGTCTGGGTGGCTGAAATTATTGTTCTTCCCATGGAGCTGTAAACCCCTTCAGCTCCTACAGACCACCCTCCAGCTCCTCCATTGGTGACCCCAAGCCCAGTCCAATGGTTGACAACCAACATATATTTGGGAGAGCCATCAGAAACCAGAGGCAGCTTTGAACACAGGAAGTGCGAAGCATTAGAGGCCAGATCCTGACCATCACAGCAGTACCTCTGGGAAAGGGCCTGGCTGTGTGAGCAATGACCAAATGAAGGCCTTCCTCTACCGGCAGCAACGATGAAGTTATCAAATGCTGCATTTAATAATAAAGAACGTTCTAGACTTGAACACACCCGAGCCAGGTGATGTCAAGACTGTAGAAGACATTCCACCTGCATTAATTATCCAAATTCATCATTTGGAATCTTAACTGACAGCTAACTCTAAATTACTGTGAACTTTAAGATTTACTTTATTAGACTGGAGAGATGGCTCAGTGGTTAAGAGCACTAGATTTGGTTCCCAGCCTCCCACATGGCAGCTCACAACCACCGGAATCTCCCATTCTGGGGTTTCCAAAACTCTTCTGAACTCCATAGGCACCAGGCACACACGTGGTATACATGCATACATATAGAAAAGTCATAGTATTCATAAGTTAAATTTAAAATTGTCTTAATATTAATTTTATTTATTGCACATGGATGTGGGTGCCAGGGAGGCAGAAAAGGCATCAAGATACCTGGCACTGTAGTTACAGGTGTCTATGACTTAGGTGCTGGGAACTTAACCCAGGTCCTTTCCAACTGCTGTGGCCGTAGCTCAAGCCCCAGAATTTTCTAATACTTTTTTAAACAATTCATTTGTTTACAAAGCATTTGTTTATATTTTATAAATAATTTTCAAACAAATTGTTTATAAAGCAACCTAGAAAGGTGGGCCCATGGTTGCCTACACACACACACACAGACACACATACACATACACACACAGACACATATACACACACACACACATAAACACATACACACACATACATACACATACACACACATACACACACACACACACACACACACACACACACATACACACATACTTAGGGTAGCTAGAACTAGTTTCTTGGCTGTCTCCAAATTCATATTAAGTTCTTAGTATCCAAAGGGAGGAGAAGCAGGTATTGGTGGCCCTGGTAATAGTCGTTGACCACAAGGGCAAAGCTAGATCTGTGTGCTTACCATCTGTGAGTTTCAGTCAGCTGCCTTTGGAGATAGATTGCTGAGCTGTTAAGGGTGCTTAGTGTTGTTTTTAGACAACCCACAACAAATGTCTCACAGCATTCTATGACTCCAGCTGAGCAGCATCCTATGTCCTATGCTGACCTCCAGAAACACCTATCCACGTGCATGTACATACATACATATATGATTTTAAAAATATCTTTTTAAACTTAAATTTCTCTTTTCCACTACACTTTTAATTAGAACGTGATATCAATGTGGTGCTGTGTACTGTTTAGAAACATGCACACACTGTAAATGTTTAAATCAAGTTAAACATATCTGTCTCCATGATGAGCTGTCAATTTGTTTGAATTGGGACTCATCTGGGGCCTTAGTGAGGCCAGCTGTAGGTATATATGAGAGGCCATTTCCAGAGAGAATTCATAACAGGGAAAACCATCCCTAAACATAAACATCACCTCACTTAGGCTGGGGACCACATGGAAAGACAGAAGAAAAAGAAGAGGCCTGCTGACCCAGACACCGACTTCCTCCTGAGGGGGCTGCTCTGTTGAACCACACCCTCCCTGCCATGACAGAGTAAGAACTGTGAAGACATGAAATGAGGTAAATCCCCCAACTTACTTTGATCCCACAACAAACTAATATAACACAGCAAATCAGTATCAAAAAGAGAAGTGATGGTCACAACTACCAACTCTGTAGTTCACACATCTAGAAAATGGTGTGTGATGGGAGGATATTTGAAAAAGCTTAAAAATGCAAGTTAGAAAGCTGTAATCTAAATTTAGTGGGTAGTTCTAGAAGTTGGTTCAGAAGACTAGAATGCCAAGAGGAATGTGGACAGGGAATATTATCCACATGATGTCTCAAATGAGAACAAGGAATCTATTGGGAACTTGACTGGAGATTATTGATGATTTTGACAAAAACAAGAGCCTACTTTGTCTATGACCTAAGGTTGTCAATTCTCGCCATTTAAAACAGCAGGAGGTTTGCAAAGTAAGACAACTGTTTATTAAGCTTATTGCCCCAAAGATAGCATCATGCAAGAGACCCCAAATAATGACTCACATATGTGTGTGCATTTGGGTGCATATACATGCATGCAGGTATGTATAAAGGCCAGGTGAGGTTACAAGATGCCCTGGAACTGGATGTACAAGGGGTTACAGACTGCCCAATGTTGGTGCTGGGGCCTGAACTCCAGCCTTCTCCATGGGCAGTGTGTTCCTAAACTCTGAGCCATCTCCACAGCACCTATCTTGAGTCTTCCTAAAGTGAGTCTTATGAGGGGGAATCAGTTTATAATTGGTTAGTTGTTTTATTCTATTTTAAGAGCTTTGGATCAATACAAACAATGAGGCCAGCATTCCTAAGGAAGTCTCCATGAATAAATTGGTAGTCCTGGTGGGAATGGTGAAGCTGTTTTCACTTGGTCCCAGGAGTGTTTAAATTAAGGACAAGGAGTACTACTAGGCCTTTGATATAAACAGGGCCCAGGAATGCTGATGATTTCAGCTCTCAGCAGCCATATCAGTGACTTTGGCCTTGGGCCGAAGTAACCAATAAAGCTCTGGCTAGCAATCACAAAGGAAAAGGAACAGCAGGTTACTATAGTGTCCATCACACTGTTGGTATTAATAGCTTAATAGCTACCACAAATAGCTGGAGATTTAATATATAACATTAAAAGGGAAAAGTAAACAGCTGCAATTGTAGTAACATCCAGTGTCACATTCAGCTGGGCACAGGATGGAGAAAATGAGGGAAGGTTACGGAGGTAGTTCCACTAATTCCAACTAACATCTCTAAAGCACGGACATGAACACAGCATTCTACTGTTGGTGAGAAAGCATATCATGCGTCCTCATCCAACTTCCCAGAAATATGATGTGAAACATTTCTTGGACTGGCTTTAGTCACTTCCCCCGCAGTGCTCTACATCCAGTAAACATCCAGGTTCCTAATCCATGCGACTTTCTCAGACCTTCAAAGGCAACGTTCCTCTGTCCACAGCACTGGAGACTCCTTGTCTTGCCCTGCTCTCAGAAAAAGTCTCAGGATCTTTCCATAGTCAAATATCATCAATTTTAGAAAAGTTCCATCATGTCCCACAACTACACTGAGTTGTACCTGCCATTGTTCCGTAGTACTTCATGAGCATGTGGTCCTATCAGCAGACTTCACTTGAATGAGTGAAGCCATTAGTGAGGCCAGCTGTAGGTGTATATGAGAGGCCATTTCCAGAGAGAATTTATAACAAGGAAAACCATCCCTAAACATACATCACCATCACTTAGGCTTGGGGACCACATGAAAAGACAGAAGAAAAAGAAGAGGCCTGCTGACCCAGACACCGACTTCCTCCTGGGGGGCTGCTCTGTTGAACCACACCCTCCCTGCCATGAGCAATTACTATGAGCAGTTCCTTTGCTCATACTACTATGAGCAAGTCCTTTGTTAAACTGCAAAACATCAGGGGTTATGGTCTCTGTCTTATCCTGGGCTTATCCAGTACATCACCATGTGACCAGTGGTTTGTCTTCTTAAAATGTCTACTGAATACCATCGGGAGTTCAAACTTCCCACAAGAAGGAAATTAACTAGAGTGAATGGATTTGTGTGAATTTTCATATTGCAATAATTATATTTTATTGTGCATTTTGTTCCTTGAAAATATTTTTTGGAATCATTTATGTCTGGAAAAAGACTTGAAGGAACTTTCTGAATTGTCATAAACAACATGGAACAAGTATTGACTCTCGGAAAAACTAAGTTAGCACTTTGTATGCATCATTATAAGCCTGTAGTTCTCTTTGTCAACTCCAAGAGTCAATTCTAATTAGAGCAGATGCAGGCATTTAGCTACCCAAACAAAAGAAGTGACAATATACAATTTGGAGGATAAATCCCTTAAGCTACTGGAAATACTATCGATACTAAACAATCAATGCACCTGTAGTGAAAAAGGAAAATCTACACATCAAGAACCATGACATAGACCTGAAGAGCAGTCATTTTGAAAGGACTTCTGGAAAATAATTTGAATCTCTCCATGGCATTTAGGAGGGTTTTAGTCTGCTAGACATTCCATTAAATAACCAATCACTAAATCTAATATGCACAAAATATTTTATAAATGATAACATGCACTGACATTATGAGACGACTATTTTAATATGTTGCCTCATTAGATCCTATTTTTTGAAGACTACACAGTTTTCTGAGCATGTGCATTTCATAGTTAAAGATGCAGAGAAGGTTTGTACTCCTAGCTCCACTTGGGGTTGGGCATTACAGGCACCAGTGTTTCTGTTTCCCCAGAAGGAAGGACACAGGGAGAGCATAGCGATTATATATGACTTTCTTAACATCTGGAATTTGTGTTGATTCAGAGTACTGAGGACTTGGTTCACTTCTTATTAGCTGTGTCCAGGCCACCACTTGCTCCTCTTCTCAGATCCTAGCAGGAGTCCAGATCTCTTCCAGAGAAACAGCCCTTCCTAAGAAAACACTCTGAAAAACTTAGTGGGAATAAAAATGTGTCCAACCACCCACCAAAATTAGCATGGAAATTTCTCAAAGACATAAAACCATACCATCATACAACCTGGCTATACTACCAAGTAGGCAAGACTCAGAAAGCCAAATATCTTGTTTCCTCCCCGTGCTAGTTTCTTTCCTATTATTGTGATAAAACTACCATGACTTGTGGAAGAGCCACTTTAGTTTAGCTTATGGTTCTAGAAGGATAGAGTTCTTCCACAGGGAAAGCACAATGTGGCAGGAGCAGGAAGCTCTTGCTGAGGGCATGTCTAGTGCACAGGGAAGTGAAGAGAAAAACAGAAAGTGGAGTGATGGCACAAAGCTCAAAGCCCTTTAAATTTATGCACTTCCTCTAGCAAGGTTCCACCCCCTACTGGGTCCACAACCCCCCCCCAAGAGCCCCAGCAACTGGAGAGCAAATATCAAAATACATAAATCTGTGGAGGCTACTTCAGATTTCAACCACCACATTGTCATATGTGGCAGTGAGATCTTAACAAAAGACAAGAATGTGAAGGGGACATGTTTTAGGAAAGAGACCAGGGAACTAGAAGGAGTACACCAGGAGGACAGTAGCATAATTAAAGTTAATCATATACATAGTATCAAAATGGTACAAAGAAACCCATTATTGTAGATAATGCATATTGTATATCTTGAAAATGAACCCTTATGGGAATTCCCAAGACTGCTCTGCCTCCAGGATTTAGAACTTGCCTTCCTATGATCTCAGACACTGACTGCAATTGAAGGATTATCTTGCAGTCCACTCTGTGAGACCCCACAAAGCAGTGTCTTAACCAGTTAGGCCATGTTACCCACAATTCCCAGACTATATGGCTTAAACAACCAAAAAAAAAGTGGTTCATTGTGATGATGGAAGATGAGAAGGTCAAGGTCAAGGTCAAGGTCAAGGCACATGGTGACACAGACGCTGGTAAGGAATCTCTTCATGTCGTGGGGACTTCTGTCTCCTTGCTGTGGTCTGACACAGACTGAACAAGAGCAGACTTTAGACACCAATCCCAAACTCAGTCACAGTAGAAGTTAGGGGTTTGGTGCACGTGGATTTTATGGAGCACAACTCACACAAGATTAAACTAGGCCAAATTCTCCACGCACATTCAAAAGCAGTGACAGGAATGACATCTACTGCTTGTTAAACACTGTAATTAAATTATGGCTAGAATTTAGGATCATTGTAGAAAGTAATGTTGCCCACTATGTATGGAGGAAATGTGAGGCCTGTGGTGGAAATAACAACCTTCCAAAGCCGCACAGCCACAGAGTGACAGAGTAAGAACGCACGCGTGTCTGCGCAGACTCAAAATGGAGCAGCAGTCCTCAGTCCTCTCTTCTTTCCTTCACACATACACCTGAGTTTGGTTTGGTTTTGTTTTTTTGTTTTTTTGTTTTTTTTTTTTTTGTTTTGGGTTGATTAGATTTTTTGTTTTGGTGTTTATGGGTATGTGCATGTGTATATGTGTGCATGTGTGTGCATTTGTCTGTGTGTTTGAGTCTGTGTTGTATATGTGCTTATGTGTTTAAGTGTGGTATCATTGGAACCAGTTGGTTTTAATATGTGAGTGTTGTGTATGTATATACGGATAGGCACATACCTATGCTCACCTTGGTGTGTGTAGAGAAGCCAGAAGAGGTCTCCAGTATTCTGCTCTAGCCTAGTCTCCCTGTTTCTTTGAGACAGGATCTCTCACTGAGCTGAGAGCTAGGATTTCTATGTGAGTGCTGGGTTCTGATGGCTTTATGCCTGTGTGGCACATGCTCTTACCTTCAACGCTGAGCAGTCTCTGCAGCCTCCTATCTAAAACAATTGTAGAGCTGATGATTTGTCAAATATTTAACAGCTATGATTGGGTGCTGAGGGAGCTCACAGTTATTGCCTATATACCCACATACACCTGTAGAGACAGATGGGAAGCCAACTGCCTCGAATGGTTCTTTGGTTTTCTGTGAGCACGTTTTACAGTACTGAGCCTCCTCCATTCAGCCTCGCATTCTCTGAAACTCCACATTCCGCTTTATGAACACCAGCTGTTAAGCTAAGCTGATATCACATTTGCCGTTCCTTTTGTCTTCCTTTGTTTAATACTCATTTCTGCTTGAATTCAGTAACAGACATTGTCCAGCCCTCTTAGAGCGAGCAAGTGTCCAGGAGGGCACTTCAAACACATCAGAAAAGAAACAGCAATTATCCTTCCTGTACATCTGTATCTTGTAAGGGAAACAAATACCTAATAGATGAAAGAAATAAGTGAAATGCATGTTGTGTGGACCTTACCATAAGAACTATGGAAGGTAAAGACCAAGGCAATGATAATGCATTCAGGAGTGAGTGGGGTGTTCAGTGTGTGCCTCTTTGAAGATAACAACTGTTCAGAGATACAATGATGTAACCCACATCTAGAGAAATAAGATTCCAAACAAAAGACTTGTGTAAGAAAACAAAAGACCTTAAAGAGAAAGCAAGCCTCACACTGAAGCAACAGCAAGGATCCTAGTGGTTCATGAGCAGAGCAAGCTGCAATGTGTCTGAGAATTATTGGGGGTACAGATAATGAAAGATTCATGGGTCTTCACAGGAATAAATCAAATGGGAACTCATTGCAGGAATCACAGCAGAATGACAAGGATCAGATTCTGGTGTTTAAAGAATCATGCTAGCTGCTACGCAGAATGAGGAGACAAAGGACAGAAGCGAGTAACAAAAGGCTTTTCAATGACCACCCAAGAGAAGTTTGATAGCTTTGACCAAAGTCCTGGTGATAGAGAGAACAGATTAGATTTTGTGTCTGTTTAGAAAATCAGAGGGCATCATGTACTGGCCCAGATCTACATCAATTTGAGCCAAGAGACAGAAGAGTTCCATGTCAGACACTCAAATCTTCATGCATAGCCACACTTCCTTCTGACTTGCTGATTGAGGCAACTTTATAGGCTTAAGATCTGGGGATTCTAGGACAAATGGCCAAGGTGCACCAGAATACGCACTTCCCAGCTCACAAATGAGGAGGAACACATAATGGAATGTGGATAAAGAGTTTAACTTTAAAATGAATGACTCTCTGGGCACTGGGTGCTCCTATACTAGGATGATTCCTAAAGAGGACTGTAACAGTTTTGCAAAGTTCTCTACATTTCTCCACAGTTAGGGTACTTGATTTAACACGTCCTTAATGAACAGAAACATTGTTCTGAGCATTCACTAGGGCTCTGGGATCCACAAAGCAAACTGCTCCTATCATCTAACCGTGACTCTCTCATGAAGGTATACTGAACTTAGAAATAACAAAATCAGACTAAGGAGCGGGCTGAACAGGAAGCATGTGTCTGCAGCTTAGCCTTGGGAGAGGTAAAGAGAGTTGGAGTTCAGCTGGGCTATTGGGACTATGCTTTCTGCCTCTGAGGAAAAAGGCCTCTCCATGAAAGATGGGGCCTGACGGAGGCAGGGTTTTATTTATGTCACTCCCCTGCAAGGAGCCAAAGCTATATGCGTTGTTAAAAACAGGTAAGGCCCTCCTTGATTACAGGATCTTAGACGAATGATTAGGTCACAGTCATAAGTTCTGGGGCTTTCCTACCATAAGCACTCAAAGTATGTGTTGCTGCTGGCCAAGAGCTAACATAGAGATTAAATGTTGTATGTAAGGTTGGTGGTGTTCTCGGTAGTTCTGCTGTGCTGAGGGCAGCAGTATAGATGTCCTGGAAAGGAACTGGCATGACAGCCGCATGATGTTGTTACTTGGAATTGAGATTTGACAGCCTGAGAGACCAGAGGAACATTAGAATTCAAACAGGGAGACCTGATGCCCTCTTAAAGTAGTGTCAAAATGTCCATCTCCCCTTTTTGAATGAGTATTTTTAAGTGGGTTTTTAAATCGTTTGGGTATAGTGCTTTTCACTGCTGTGGGAGGCAGAGTTCTGAGACAGCTCCAAGATCCTTACAGTTATTCAGTCAAACACTGAAGTAAGTGCTGCTGTGAGGAAGTGTGTATACACAGTCTCAAACCAGGGGACATCGACACAATAGGAGAATCCTCACCAGGTATGAGCTACTCAGACCACGAGGCTGGTTTCCTCCTGGTAGAGGGAGTTCATTCAGAAAAAGAGTCCATGCCGCTCACTTTGTGGGTAGAGGGAGTCACATCCTTGCAACTAGGAGCCAACAACATCCCAAGCTGAAAGACAGTAAATCAGTGAGGACCTAAGCCCTTCAACCATGCAGGAGTGAATTCTTTAACAACCAGAATGCACATGGAAGTAAGGGTTCCCATAAGCCTCAGGAAAACACCCCAAAATTGCTAGTACTCTGACTTCACTCTTTGAGACCAAGAACAGAGAATAGAACTATGACATGCCTGAAGTTCAGTTCCAGAGAACTATGCACTAATAAATGGGCTTTTAAAACTACTAAACTTGTAACAAGTATAGAAACCAAATGTGTGCTTTTAAATAAATGAATTGGATTCCAATATAATATTGAAACAAGAAAGTTATTCTCTGAATGGATCCTGTCTTTACCCAAATCCTTGTATTCCTTAATATTTTATAGTGAAAATTTATAACAAATTGTGATATTTCCTAAAGTATATTTTCCCTCACCTATACTGCTCACTATAATCACAGGAGTTCATTTCCACTGTGAAGTTAAGATGTAACAAAAAATAAAAAGCGACGATTTATTATGAAATCATTTTGAATGCACTGTTTGCCTCCTGATAGTTTATCTCAAATTGATCCATTCCACTTAAACTACTGCTTCAGTTTCCTGCCTTCCTAATAGGTATGTCATAGCTGAAATTTTAAAAATAATCTCTATGTCATATTTCTGTACAAAATCTGCTTTATCGGAAATTATCAGAAACAAAATGCTGTAAAAGTCTTTCCAGAACTCACATGAAAAAGAGTATTTAAAAGTGTAATGTGGCTCATAAAAGGAGAGGAAATCAATGCCCAATGGTCAGACTCAAGATCTCACAACAAGAAGTATCCAGTTCAATTCTAAAGTATTGGCTGACACTGCACAAATAGCTAAGCAATGCCGAGTGTTGAACACATTTATACATTCCAACTTTTTAAAGTTTCTGCTGATGGTGATTACACAATGGCAATGGGAAGGAGGCATACCCTTGCTGCTTCAAAAAAAAAAAAAAAGCATGCATTTGCTAAGTGAAATCTGTATCTCACACCCTGTTTATAACTTTCAGGTAAGGATGAAAATAAAGGGATTAAGCATATGCCTGAAGCCAGGAGAAACTAACTTCTGTTGCTTGGAGACAGAAACTTCAGAGACAGAGTCCACACTCTAGGGTTGCCACTTAATACATCATCTGTTATTGGTTACAAGCTAACGAGGCTCCTGGATTAACCCAACAACATGAGAGGGTATTAAAGACATGTGATTTCTAGGAAATTCCCCGCCTGGCCAGGAAGGCCCTGAGGTGGCTCAGCTTCTGAACAATTCTCAGAGTCCTTTAAGCTTATGGCAGCAGCAGCTGACCTAATGCTTGTGTAGATTTAGTAGATTTAGGTGGCATGCGTGGCAGGCAGCAGCAGGATCTTCTTTACACGATGAGAACATTTTGCAGTTCCTTGGCTGAAGATTACTGAAGTAACTCAAGAGTGTCCCAGAACTAGTGATGTACACAACTGTGATTATCTGTCTCTGTTATAGAAACAGTGCTGCCCAGAGCCCAAGCCTTACAACTCACCAAACTACAGTGGCTGGTGTGAAGTAGTGTCCTCTGAAAATGAGTGTGAAGGAGTCTAACTTTGGGGTTTAGCGTCATGTGTCCATTCTTGTTACTGAGAGGAGAGAATAAGTGGAAACATGTAGAGTGGTTATCTTGTGTGTTGTATGGATGCATCACCTGCCAATTAAGAACTCTATAGCCTATGACTTAGGCAGGAAATGAGGGGGAGAGAATGTCTGGGGAACATCCAGAAAAGAGAAAGAATTCTAGAATAGAGCCAGGTGAGAGATCGATTCGGAAGACAAACCACAGGTAACCAGCCACATGGCAGATTGTAGATTCAAATAAATGGGTAATTTTAAGTTATATCTAGTCAGAGAAGAGCCTTCTCTGGGCAACATATTTGTAAATATATTTTGAGTCTAAGTCTTATTTCTGAAAGCATGGGGCTGGGAGGAAAAACAGTATGGTAACTTCTATAGATGGTGTCCAACTACTGCATAGAACCAAACACACCTGAGATAACTTTCTGAAAAGTTGGTACCCAATCTGTCTCTTGAAGAAAAGAGGCCCCAAAAAGAAGAGGAGGAAATGGAGGAGGAGAGCTAGTAGGGGAAGAGGTGTTTTAAAACTTTTATTAAAGAAGGCCCCTGCTTATCAGACAGATGCTGCCACTGAGAAAGGAGGTCTGTTAATGACAGATAACAAGTGAAAGAACTTACCAATCTGCCACAGGCCCAACAGCCCAGCTCAGGGCCACACAATTGAAGGCTAAAAACCGTGCACAAGCAACAATCAGATCGCAGGCGCGCTGAACTCCCCTGCAGGAGCCCCAGGCAGAGGTTTAGGAGAAATATGAAGGCTCCAGCCCTATCCTGCCATGGCCCCACTACTTCCATGGAGGGGACAGAGGCCAGAGTCTCCAGCCGAGCCAAACATGGCATGACATGTGGGCTTGAGATTGTCTCCAGACAAGAGACCTCCCCCCCGCCCCCCGACAGTAGTCCAGGTCTAGTCAAAGCCTGGACAGCAGAAAAGCCTAGGGACCCCCACAGCACAATAAAGTCAGGGCAAGACCCACCTGCAAACAACAGTCTAGGATTCAAAATGATACATTTTTTCCTTAAAAGTACTATATAGGTTTTTGTTTAAGGATAATTAGAAATGCCCATAGTAATTTAAAAATAAATGCATATCAATTTTGAATTTATATAAAGAGAAGGGGGACGTGGGTATATTTACCCACAGATGATAGGTTTATAATTTCAAATGAAAAGATGATGCTTTTTCTGTTGCTTTAAAAGCATTTTGCCCTAGGAGAGTTATATTCTGCTAGCCAGTATAAGAAATCCATGAACCACTGGACACAAAGATAAGAAATAATACTGTTAACCTTATTAACTGTGCTGCATTTCACCAGCTTGGCAATACATAATACAAGTACTTTTTGTCAGAGGAGATAAATAAATCAAGTAAATACACATGTCAAGCAGACAATGTGTTATTGTTTTAGATTTTAAAGGGTGAACAATTAACGCTATTGAGGTCTAAATGTGCTATGTCATCATAGTATCCAACTAGATATGCTTACCAGACAACAGCATAATTTATAGTGGAATGGAATGAGGACTTGCTACCCCCAATGAGGTAGGGTGTCAATGCTACTTTGAACAACTAGTCTCTTTAAACATGGGCTCCTGCAAGAGAAATGGCTACATCTCACCCTAGCCCATGACATAAACTCAAGGCAAAACCTCTAAACAGATGCAATCTTACTTGGGAATGTTTATACACTAATTGGAAGGGACTTTGAATGAAGTTGAATACAGAACAGAATATTAAACTAAAAGAGTAAAAGGCAAGATAAGTAAATCTATATATATTATAATCTCCAACTAAGGGAGAGAGAAAATTTGATATAAATGTTTTCAAAGGTACATAGATACTAAATAAATAAACTCATGCCTTTGATCTAAACATTTGGGAAACAAAGGCAGAGACAGGTTCCTGTGAGTTCAAGGCTAGCCTAATCTAAATCCAGGTCAGCTTAGGCTAAACAGGGAAACCATATCTCAATAAAAAATAATATTAATTGTTTTAAATTGCTTTAAATTGTTTTAATTGTTGTAAAATTATCAAAATGAAGTTGGTTATGAGTTCAATGGCTGTAGTAGTATGGTACACCCTCTTTGAAAAAGGTCAAAATAGAGCAGACCTAAATAGAAAAGGGGCTGCTAAATTAAATCACTTTATAATTTAAGTGGCTTCAGATTGTTGGACAAAGGATTTGCTAAGTTGGGAGAGAGGCTCTAGGTTTGTGTTAACAGGAAAGAAGAAAAGGCTTTAGATTCATTCCAAAATAATAAGGATCAGATTCGATAGAGAGAGAACCCTTGAAGATCTTGGCTACAGACAAGAGAAAAAGAAATCAAGATAACCAAATGGAACAGGTGCTGATCCCTCTACGTGGGAACAGCCTTGAGGCTGAAACATAAAAATATCCATTGTCAGAACTTTAGCTATGCAGCCAGTGGATCTTCTGGGCTACAGAGTCCTCAAAAGATGCCACAAAAGGCTTGTGTTGTATTTCATTATATCATCAAATTAATTTCTGAAGAAAAATAGCTACTCAAAGAGGAGGAGATCATCCTTAATTGACCTGTGCACTCTACATATTCAGTATAAATGTCTTTATAGAACTATATATTGCTTGTAAGGTTTATTATATCGCAGAATGGAAAGCTAAGAAAACAGTCCTAGCAAGATCCACCCTCAAGGATGCTAGGACACCTGATCCTGCATCTACGGATGCTGTTTCAGAGACTTGCTTCAAGTACAACTTCAATAGAGCTAGCTCACTTGTCTAGCCTTTCAAACCATTCCGGTCAAGACTTATAGTTTTTATACTTGTTATAAGTATATTCAATTTATATTTGAAAGAAAAAACTATTGGACTAAAAGAAAAAACACTTATTGGATATAAAAATATCTTGTATATTATATGGATTCATCCCCTGTCAATTAAAAAGCCTATGGCCTACAACTTGGGCAGGAAATGGGAGGTGGGACATCTGGGAGGAGAAAAAAAAATCTGGGATAGAACCTGGTGAGAGATTGGGCCAGGAAGGTGTGAGGAGATGGACATGTGGTACCTGAGCACAAATAACCAGCCACATGGCAAAAATGTAGATTAAAATAGATGGGTTGCTTTAGGTTATATCTAATGAGGGTTGCTTTAGGTTATATCTAATGAAGGCTGCTTTAGGTTATATCTAATGAGGGTTGCTTTAGGTTATATCTAATGAGGAATGAGCCTGGGCATAGAGCAAGGTATTTGTAAATATGTTTTAAGTCTGAGATTCATTTCTGGGAGCATAGGGCTGGGAGGAAGAACAGGACCAAAACTTCTACGAGACACACTAGACACCGTTGTAACCCACACTTATGGAATGTGTTTCCTTCAGAAAAATCAGGTTCTGTTATCAGAAGAAGTTGGAGCTAGCTCTAATAGTACATGTTTGTAGTCTCAGCCCTTGGGAAACTGAGTCAGGATAATTCCGAATTTAAAGATGGCCTGAACTGAATAACTATATTTCAAAAAACAAAAGATTCTGCCTTAGAACAAGAAAAGATGAAAATAAAGGCAGGAGAAGCAGGGGAAGGAGGATGGGGAAGAGAAGGAGGAAAAGGAAGAAGAGAAGGAGGAGAAGGAGGAGGAGGAGGAGGAGGAGGAGGAGGAGGAGGAGGAGGAGGAGGAGGAGGAGGAGGAGGAGGAGGAGGAGGAGGAGGAGGAGGAAAAGATGAAAGGCCAGATGCTAGGAGACAAAATAAATAGAGGTCTTTCTCAGTACTTGAAAACAATACTCACCTATGTCACTTTCAGGACTAGCCATCGGGGACCATTAGATAGGGAGACACTTCAGAAATAAATGATATATAAATATAAAACAGACAAAAGCTGTGGTGGTGGCTGAGTCAGCAAAATGCTTGCCACAGAAGTATGTGGACCCGAATCTGCACCCACACACGCATTTTAAAAAGCCCAGTGCACCAGTGGGTACCTTTAATTCCAGCACTGAGAGATGGAGTCAGCAGCATTCCTGGAGCCATACACACATGTACACAAACACATACACATGTTAAAATATTCAAAATTAATTTAAAAAATAAAATGCATGCCTATACATGTAGATCTATTGAGAGTCATGAGATCAAAATGGGGACTCCATTTTCAATCCTACGGCACTTTCGAATCTCCCTTCTATTCCACAGCTGCGGTCTGCTCCTCTTCTGCTACACATTTTCAGTCTCTAGGATAATCACAACTAGATGACAGGGGCAGTGAACTGGAAACCCATGGCACCACCCCTAAACTACAGTCTCACCCTGGAATATCTGCCGATGCTGCTCTCTTCACTTTTTGCATTTACTAGGTCTTTTGTATCAGGTACAAGAGTGTGAGTGATAGTATCCTTTGCACACCATGTAGAAAATCGTTGTAAAGACACCTTAGGCCTCTGGTGATGCTCTGTTCCCCCATAGCAAACCACTTCTTGCTTTCTTCCAAGTGCCTCCAAGACCAAGCAATTCAAGATCATTTCTGGTTTTATGTCTTGGCATCCTCATGACCGTTGACATGACTCCAACACCATCTATATAAGAAGAGGCTGCTCTAGCTTAGGCCTCCCCTATTTCTTAGACTATATCAAGTTTCCCTCCTAGCTATAGAAGTTTTCATTAGATTCTCCAAATTTGGCATACCTTCAACTCTAATTTGCTACCACTTATTACAAAGGGAAAAAATCAGAGAACTTCTTAGCTTTTCAATTCTTACTTTTAAACTGACAAATGTTTACCAATTTAAAGAAAGAAACATGATTCAGCCTCAAATTCCAAGTTCAATTTTCTTGATGCTTTGTCACCCAAAATTTGCCTTAGGGTTTTCTAAGAATTATTTTTATATTCTTAAAATTTTAAAAATATTTAATTGTGCTGCTCTCTCTAAGAAATTACTTTCATTAAACTTGAGGAGAGTGGGATAGAGAGGTGGCCTTTTGACTAAAGGGCCACAAATGCCTAAAGACCAGAGTTCAATCCCTAAGAAAACATAATGGCAGAAAAGAACTGACTGTCCAAAGTTGTCCTGTGACTTCCACATGCACACACACACACACACACACAATCCACATGCACATACCACACACACACAAACACACACATACCTACATACCAACACATACAATGCACAAGCCCTACACACATGAACACATGCACATACAATATACCTCCACACAAATACACAAGTACAGATGTACACACAATAAACGCCCCCTCACACAAGTACACATGCACACATACACAAAGCACCCCACACACATACACATGTACACATACATACACAAAGCACACACAACAAATACCTACTCACATACACATACATATGTACACAGACAACAAATGCCCCTACACATATACACATACAGACACAAAATGCATACCTCCTACATACATGTACATACACACACACAGAATTCACACCTCACACCCATGCACACATATGCACACAATGCCTCACTACACAACACACATGTACATACACAATACACAACACTAACGCACATATGTACACAAAAACACAATGCCTAACCCCCCACATGTACATGTGTACACATAAAACAACTAAAAATTAATATTTTAATAAACAAAATATACACCAAAATACTTAAAACACATATATATTCAACTATTCCCAATTAACTTTAGTCTGTTTATTCAGTAGCTTTAGAGACAAATAAAAACTGTTAACGTGTTTCTTTCACTCATTTGGTGTGTGCAAAACAAAGATCTTGTAAGAAATAGGCTTAATCCCCATAGTCTGACACAGATCTGATCCTGGCCAGGATCAAGAAGTTCCATGGTGAAAGAAAAAGGTTGACCTGTTTGGCAAAAGGAGATTCTAGTTCAGCTAACTGCCATGTCCAGGTTCTCAAGCCTATTTGTATAATTATTACACTTAACAATGTTAACTTGGGGGTGTGGGGAGAGCCATGGTGGGGGAAGGCATAGAGAACTGGCTCACTATTAAGACACTTGTTCTTGCAGAGAAACTAGGTTCAATTTCTGGGACTGACATGGCAGCTCACAACTGTCCTTAACTCAGTTGCAGGCTATCTGATATCCTCTTCTGATCTCTGTGAACATCAGGCACACACGTGGTAGGCAGACAATACATGTAAGCAAACACTCATGCACAAAAAAACAAAACAAATGTTAAAATATTAGATTACTTAGGCATGTAAGAACAAGATGGAAATCAGTTGTTAACAAGATGGGGACTGCTGATACTAAGTGACATCCATTATATGAGTACTACTAATATTGATATTGATGGCACTGTGAGGCTTCAGAGTCCTAGGATCAAACATTTCTTTCTAAACACTGTGTAGAAATTGTTTGTAACCTGTGATTCTAAGCTCACAATAGCCCACAATACAAAATGGCAGTCTCAGGCTCCCTCTCTTGGAGTCCCATTTCTAGGAAAGCTGGCACTTACAGTTCCTGGTTTGGGTCTTTCTTAAGTTTAGACTTCAATATGCCTTAAAGCTGCTTGAAGCAGAAATTTCTGGTTTCTTTGGAGACTCCGTTGTGTTATATGATGTTGTTCTGAAAACTGTCTTAGGAAAGGATGCTTTGCTGAAGCAGTGTGAGAGAATGTTTTGCTGAGAACAAACACATGGTGTTTTTCTAAGCTGCCTAGTAAGGAGCATGTGGCATTTTGCTGGAGCAGACACTTGAGAGGACACATGGTGTTGTGGACAAGAGTGTGGCATTGGTTCACCTTGCCACTCTTTGCTGGTCTTCTCTGGCTTTGCTCATACTGGCCTTCTTTGACAACAATCTGGCCTTCTTAGCTGATCACTGATTGTCAGGATTTCATAGAAAGAACAGCACCAAAGTACTTCTCACCATATTCTGGCGTTCTTCAGACTCTGGCCAATTGGCAGAGCCTCAAGGTTTCTTCTTGACTGAACTCCTGTTGCTGATTCATCAATGATGTTTGTGAGTGAATCAAGATACCACTGCTGATTCATGTGATATAAACTGCTGATATCCTAACAATGATGATTAGAATTGCCCCCAGAGAACCATTTCTAAACAGGTTCACATCACCCTTTGCCCTATTAACCTTTCTGTGATGGTTTGTATGTTTATCCCAGGGAATGTCATTATTAGGAAGCATAGCCTTATTGAAATAGGTGTGTGTCACTGTGGTTGTGGGCTTTAGAACTCTAGCCCTAGCTGCCTGGAAGTCAGTATCCTGATAGCAGCCTTCAGATAAAGGTGTAGAACTCTCAGCTTCCCCTGCACCATGCCTGCCTGGATGCTGCCAAGTTCCTGCCTTGATGATACTAGACTGAACCTCTGAACCTGTAAGGCAGTCCCAATTAAATGTTGTCCTTTATAAGAGTTACCTTGGCCATGGTGCTGTTCACAGTAGTAAAACCCTAACAAAGATGATTTCCTTTCCATTACCACTGGTGGGTGGTGGCCTAAAAGGAATGTTAAAGCATTTAAAAACCACTATTAAAGTAGATTTTGAAAAATTTAAGCATACACCTGTTTATGGCCAGGCAGCCAGAAATCATGTGATGAGTGGATCATCTAGACCTGCTGATGCCTTCGAGCACTGAGCTAGTCTTCTAGTCTAGCTTTCTAGGAAGTACTTCTAGATTTGGCCAGAATCCTCTGTGCGCAGCATGAATATGCACTGGTGCCTTGTACACATTAGGCCAGATAGATCTGATTTTCTGTAGAAGTACAAGTGAGATTATAGATCTTTCTGCTCTCTCCCAAAACTGGCAGAGGTTTTGATTAACTCTTTTTCTTTTAAGGAACACTCTTGCTAAGTAGCATCAAGTGTACAATCCTCCTGCCCCAGGCTCTCACATGCTAGGATTATTAGTGTGTATAAATACACTCAGCTAGTTAATTCTCTTTATCACCACTTAGGTCTGTCTCTGCCATATTATATATGCATACCAGCATTTAAATTATAAACACCCCTGAGTAATACTCTCTATAAGAGATGTTTTTTAAGTATGCTCATATTTGTTTTCTTGGTTTAGTTTGGTTTTTTTGTTTAGGGGATTTGATTTTGTTACTTTTTATTATAATAAATTTACCCCTTGTGTTAAAAATGGACTTTTTCTTATAGAACATATCCTAGTCACAGTTTCCCTTCCCTCTGCTTCTCCCAGTGCCTCCCCACCTCCCCTCTCTTCCAGACTCACTCCCATTCTGCCTCCCTAGGAAAGAACAGGCTTCTACGAGATAACAGCAAAACATAATAAAATAAGATGATAAGTTAAAACAAAAAAAAATCACATCAAAGTTAGACAAGGCAAAACAACCAAAGCAAAAGAGCCCCAAGCACAGGCACAAGAATCGGAAACCCACTCTTTCACACACTCAGGAGTCCCATAAAAACTCTGAACTGAAAACCAAAATATACATAGCAGGGACCTGATACAGACCATGCTTGCTGCTTCAGTCTTTGTGAGCTCCCATGAACTTGGCTCAATTGATTGAGAAGCTCTTGTTTACCAGATATCTTTCGGCCCCTCTAGCTCTTACACCCTCTCTGTCCCCTCTTCCTAAGTGTGACATTAGCTCTGAGAGGAGTGATATGGTAGGGACATCCCATTTAGAGCTATGTGTTACAAGGTCCCTCTACTGTATGTGTATGTGAGTGTGTGTGTGTGTGTGTGTGTGTATGTGAGAGAGAGAGAGAGAGAAAGAGAGAGAGAGAGACAGAGAGATAGACAGAGACATAGACAGAGAGAGGCAGAGACAGAGAGAGACAGAAGGGGACAGAGACACAGAGACACAGAGACAGACAGAGTAATGTCTGGCTATACCTCTGTATTTGTTATGATAGCAGAGTATCTTTAAGAGTCATTTTATCATTAGCTTTTTGTTGTTCTGTTTTAGACCAGTAGTATCTGGTTTTACCCTAGGTGTCTGGGCTATCTAGTCTCTGATTCTTGGTCACCCATGCAGTATCAGGTATAAAATCCGTCTCATGGAGTGGGTCTTGAATCAGATATTGGTTGGTTATTCCTACAAGCTTTGTGCCACTATTGTTCCAGCATGTTTTGCAGAAAAGACAGATTGTAGGCCAAATGTTTTATGACCAGGTTGGTGTTTCTGTTTCACCTTTTGGTAGCCTGCAGAATTGGGTAGGTACTGTACTCTTTATTAGAAAATAGGAATTATATTTTCATGTTTAAAAGGGAAAAGGCTGCCTGTCTTTGAGGAACGTTATGAGACTTAAGCAGCTGAGGCACTGGAAACACATCTGCAGGTGTTGGAGTTTTCCAGCTTCTGTGTCCACAGTTTATGACCGGCTTCCCAATGAAGCGGAACCTCCTGTTTTTATGACCTGTTTCTAGCAAATACTTCAGCATTGCCAGTTCAACAAAACAGATGAAGCAGATAAAACACATTGAACAGAGACTCTCCTGGTGTTGGCTTTCATCCAGGGGTCAGGGCTAGGGTCACAAGACTGGAGACAGGGCAGCACTGGAATGCCAGAGCACCATTGTTCTCTGACCGGAGTCATGTGGCCTGAACTGGCTGGTATTAATCTGCCCTTTGCTGTGGGCTTCTGGCCAGTCTTCTCTTTCTGCTGCTCCTCTTCAGTGTTTAAGTTTCCTGCAGGTGTGAGCACATCTCCTCCAGACCATTACCCTTACTTTGTTCAGTCCCCTCCATTGTCCCTTTGTCACTCCAGATGGTTTCACCAAAAACATGTCCACACATACATTAAGCATATACATATATTAAATGCATACACTATGTCAAAGTCACCCAAACACTGCCTTATTTTTAGTATGATTTTTGTATGTACTCATACACCTCCAACTTGAGTTTAGCCATTTGGTGCCTAGGAACTGGGAATGCTTGCTCCTACCTACTTGGTGACAAAGTTCAGACAGCTTACAAAGCAAAACTTCTTATGGTAAAAGAACCAAACCAATGACTTAAAATTGTAAGAAATATGGAACAAAGATCGCATTTGCATTCTTAAGAAATTGTCCTTTAGAGCTCTTATAACCTGTCTAGAAAGTCAGAAAAAGCTCAGAGTGACAGGGTTTCCAAAGCTGGCAGTGGCTGGATGCTAACTCATGTCTATGCTGTAATTGCTAGAAAAGTTCAGAGAGTCACTGGGAGGGTCTCATTTACAGACTAGCCCTGGACTTCATATATACATTTGAGGACAAACACGTGCAAATATTATTCACCTCTGAGTTCTCTGGAGCCAGCTAAGTATCACACGGACTCCTTTCCAATGGAACTCCCCGAAAGATCTTCAGCATAATTTTAAATGTAATGGGTTGAGAAACTGCAAGTTTAATTTGCTGAGTTACTGCAGTCTTTTGTTCCCACACTCATTACATTTTTACCAAGAAGGACCTTTTTACATTTAAATACAGCTCATTTTTTTTAAGATAGGTAATGTTCCAATCAACCACAAGATGGCAATCACAGTCCACTTACCGTTCTTGGGAGCAGCTGTTTTGCTTTGTGGGGCTCAAATGCTCCAGAATTGTTACTCTGAATCTTCTTTGTCAAAAATTAAGACTTCATGATCATCCATGCTTCCAAATGAAGTTCAAATCAAAACTGTCAACAAGACAAAACTTTAACAAGAAACCATAGCAAAGATATCCATTTTTAAGCTTCTGTGCTTTTCTGCAGGCTGGACCACTTTTTTAGTGGGGGAAGGGCCATTCTCTCAGGTATGTAACTGCAGGTCTTCTGTAAGGGGATTCTGAGCGCCTCGACATATGTCACTCCTATGAAATTGTGTCTCCTTCACAAGCACAGCCTCAGGAATCAGAGAGTTCACTTACACTTTCTAGTTAACACTTCAGTATCTCTATCCTTTCTGTTCTTTCTTTTTTTCTTGTGCTACTTTTCTATACTGAAAAAAAAACCCTAATGAATATCACCTTTCACAGAAGATGTGAATCACCTATAAAGTCTTATTTCTGCCTTCTTCAAGCAAGTGCTGTTCATTTTGGAATTCAGCACCCAATCCCATTTATTTTTTTCAACCATTTCCTCCAGGGAGCTATGTTAAACTCCACAGGCTGTATGCAAGTCACTATTTATTCAGTTCTTGATAGCACATTATTCTCCAGAGGTCGTCGAGCTTTCTCATCCACAGACATCCCCAAAGAGGCCAAGGAGCTGGCAAAGTTTAGGCTTCAGTGGGGAAGAGGACTCATTGTCATCTGCAGTACTACTCCACTGCATAAGATACATGATCATATTGTTTCCGTACATGATCTGATTGGTTCCAGGTTTGTACTTTATTGATATCTTCCTATCAAAAGGGAACTAGGAGTTTGTCCTAGGGTTTCATTACTGTTAAGAGTCCCCATGAACATAGTCACTTTTATAAAGGCAAACATTTAATCGGGGCTGGCTTACAGCTCAAGAGGTTCAGCCATATCCTCACGGTTGGAAGACTGGTAGCATCCCGGATTTTTATCCCTCTATTGCTTCTGCTTCCTCCAGTTCAGTTTAAGGATGCCGTGAATTGTTCACTTGACACCATCATTCCCTAAAAAGAAAAAAAATCTTCAAACTACTAAGGCACAAACAAACTACTAATTCAACAGTGTGTCTCCTGTTATCCTGCATGGCACTCTCATATAGAGAACATTTCCCTTTCCCAACAGCTGGTGCCCTGCCAAATCCTGGCACCTCTTCACCCCTTTAGTGAACTGAGTCTCACAGCCCATAGCTTTCCTGAATCCCATAAGCATCAGATGCGATAGCTCTGCCGTTTTCTTTCTATAAACTCATTTGATGTTATCAGAAATCTTCTTACGCTCTCCCTTAAGGGACTTGCCTTTCTGATCCCACCTTTGGCCCTTTAGGCTCATCAAATTTATATATCAGTCATGGTCTTACAGAACTGAAATGCTGATCTTACATGTTCATGCTGCACTTAACAGGGACAGCTATTGTCACAACTATAAACTAGTCCTCAAACTAGTGTTCAGAATCCAGTTACATGTGGCCTTAAAGTCTGTCAATACTACTCTGTTTAAATTATGTGAAAGAAAAAAATTGGCCGGAAAAAAAAAAAGAAAGAAAGAAAGAAAAGGCTTGTACATACGTGGGTAGGAAGAAACCAAACTCCCTTTGTTCATAAATGACATAGCAAGTTTAGTAGGAGATTTCAAAAAATTGATTAAAAAGTAACAACTATTAGAAGTTGTGCTTGATTTGGTAATAGTGGGCTTCAAGATACAAGTCAATATTCAAATTGCAATTGTTTTTACATATTTCCAGAAATGACTGATTGGGATTTGAATATAGAAACACACCAGTTACAGTAGGACTAAAGATAGAAAGCAAATACCAGAAAATAAACCTGGGGGTTGGGAAATAGATCAGGAACAGCATGTAGCACAAGTGGCCCATCTGCTGCACCACAAAAATAAAAATAAACCTAAAGAAATATGTGCAAGACCACAGAGTACAAAAATCCACAGTATAAAAATCCAAGGCTCTAAACAGAAGAGAGACAAATAAGTAAACATCCCACTCTCCCCAGCTGGATATGGAGTCTCAAGAAAGTCTCAGTTGTGAGATATGACACACTCCCGTAATCCTGTAACCTCCCAGGGTAGTTAGGGCTGAAAGACTGCTAGTTCAAGGGCACATGAGATGACAGAACTTGACACCTGTCTCAAAGGGGAGAGCACACAAAACTTACAGGCACGGTGTGCATCCAGCTTTCTTGTTACTTTACACAAAGCCCTGATTTAATGTTGCATCAAAGGAACCCATTATTCTTATTCCTATATTTTCCATTCTGATACCTTGCAAATTGTCTTGTAGTTCTATGCATTAGGAAACTTGGGAATTAAAAAAAAAAAAAACAAAAAACAAAAAACAAAAAACAAACAACCAAAAAAAACCCATAGTTATCCTTTGGATATCCATAGATCAAGTCCTCTGAAAAGATCCATACTGATCATTCTTAAAAGACCTGTGAGTGATTCTGTGAGAATAATTGTTCTTGATTTCAGAAAGTGCTAATGACTCACCAAAACATTTCCATTCCCCTATTATTGTATGAACTTGTACGTGCAAAGCAGCCGACTGGCCAGGGAGGTATCCTGCCTTCCAGCCCATTCCTAGCCCCGTATCTATCCCACAAGACTTGAGTCTACCAATATATAGTTGCTGAGAAAATAAAGGCACATGAGCAAGGCCTGGGGACTTGCCAAGTATATGCAAGATCCTAGTTTAATCCTCATTTCTGAGAAAAAGAAGCTACTGTGTATTTCTCATATTCTCTTTTACTATGTGCTAACTTCTCACAAAGAAACCTAATGGCTTAGAAGATGCAAAAATCACAAGATAAAACATTATGAATTAAGATTCACTTAAAAGTGACATCCTGGCCAAACCTTACAAGAAAAAAAAAAACTATACTAAGCTTCTAGCATGTTTGTTTCATTACAAGTTGCAGAAATGAAGGAATTAGCATCTTAAAGCCCAATGCTACCATGAGAAAAACCTATTATTAGCTAGCATAAAATTAGAAGAAACAGACACCCCGGAAATAACTGCCAGATGGTGGGCAGAAGAAAGTGATTTAATTACAGATATCATTTTCAGTAACTTGGAAAGTATACCATGTGCCTAGGCAAAGTAGTCCTGTGATGGGACCATTGTGAGTCCATTGGAACACTGGGTAGTATCTGCAGCAAAGAAAAGGTAATTAGCAGGGTTCGGAGAAGTTGTTAGGAGTCCTGCAGTATACAGCATCACCCCCTGCCCCCCAACACACACAGTTAGCTGGACTACCATTGAGGTTGAAAAGGTCTATCTAGGGTCTGGAGCAATGGCTCAGGGGACAAGCATGGGACCTCAGAGCCCAAGCAGTCATTAAAAAGCTAAGAATGGTATCGTATGCCTATAATTCCAGTGCTGGGAGACAGAAGACAGAAGTAGAAGGATCCCAGGATTTCACTGGACAGTTAATGAGAAATGGAGAAATGGAGAGTTTACTCTGTCTCAAAAAACATGTAGTGATAGAAGCTATCCTATTGTTAACCAATGGCTTTCACAAGCACAGCCATAGTGCAGTAGATCCCAACACACACACACACACACACACACACACACACAGAGAGAGAGAGAGAGAGAGAGAGAGAGAGAGAGAGACAGAGAGAGAGACAGAGACAGAGAGATACAGAGAGACAGAGAGACAGAGGTTGAGAGAGAGAGAGGTTGAGAGAGAGAGAGACAGAGAGAGAGAGACAGAAAGAGAGAGAGAGATCTGCTCTAGAGGAAGTGACTGGCATGAGGCAGAAAACTGATGTTTACCGTCCCTTCTTGTGTTTAGCAAATGCTTGAAGAAAGGGAAAAGAGATGAACTCAGCAAATAGCTACAGGCAGAAGTAAGAAAGATAGAGAATGTTCCAGAAATTTGGGAACTTTATAGGTCTCGCAAATAATCTCCTGGAGTGCTGTGGTGGTTTGAATGCTTGGCCCAGGCAGTAGCATTATTCGGAGGTATAGCCTTAGAGCAGATGTGAAACTGTGGGCGTGGGCTCTAAGACCCTCTTCTGAGATGCCTGGAAGCGACTCCTTTCCTGTTTGCCTTTGAAAAAAATTTAGAACTCTCAGCTCCTGCTGCACCATGCCTGCCTGCCTGGACACTGCCATGCTCCAGCCTTGATGAGAATGGATTGAATCTCTGAACCTGTAAGCCAGCTCCAATGAAATGTTTTTATAAGATTCCTTGGTCATGGTGTCCATTCACAGCAGTAAAAGTCTAAGACAAGTGCTAACAGTAGGAAGGAAATCTGACTGGAAATGCAAAGCTCTGCTTGGACTTTCAGTTAAACAAAGCAATTCACTCTTGTGGCTAATATTACGCTAAGATTTTTTTTTCCATTCTCCAAACAAGTACTTCTTTTCCTTTTTTTTTTCTCTCTTAGACACTGAGCAACTATCCACAGAAATACTATAAGACTCAAATAGCATCAAGGACTATTATTCAACTGTTCACTTCACCCTTAGAGCAGAATTAACCTCAAGTCTCTCACACAAAATTAGTCTTTCATTTGTCCTCCTTTAACATGTAAGATTTTGTTCTCTGTTGTTATTGTTTCCTCTCTACTGTAAATCTTCTGAATACAGGTGTTCATATAGCACACATATCCTAGGATATATCTTATATGTAAGATAAAATAGATTCTTGTCAATTCTATAATCACTAACATAGTATTTCAAAAAGCACTGATATGATAGTGTTTGATGTCTAGACCAAGCCCAGTATTAAGAGACAAAAGAAAAAATCAATTCATGAGAATTCTTAAGTCTATGACCTAAAAATGATTATTGCATTAGGTGTCAGTGATGAAGTAACTGCCAGATCCCAACTTGTGATGTCATGTGGTAGTGTGAGGCTAAGCACTGGAACACCGACTGCTTTTAAGGCTAACAGAAATACATCTCTAAGGAATCTAGTTGGTCTTAGAAGTGTCGCATTTTGATCTTTTAGGGGTTAGGGCTGAAAAGTGAACTAAATATTGGACTCAGCACATCCAGAATCCTGCTTCTCAGCTGAAGTTTTACATCTGAAGTTTTGAAAACTGAGTGACTAGGTCATATAGAAAGATGAAGTCACCCAGGAGTAGCAAAAACTAACAGCACAAAGCAGAGAGTATGCAGAATAGAAACCAGTCAAAAAGTCACTAAGTAAAATCTATCTTGTTTTCTTCACATAGTGAAAGTCACACTGTTTCAGTTGTTTTGTGTGAATTCACATAAAGCCAGATTGTGCTTTCAAATGTATTGCTTTTCAACACCCTGATTTTATGGTTCTTAAATGACCTCTCTTTTCTTTTACATACACACATTTGAAAACATTTTATTACTGTTATGTGTTTGTGCCTACTTGAGTTTCTATGTATTGTGTGCATGCAGGAGCCTGAAGAGGCCAAAAGACAGCACTGAGCCCCCTACAACTGTTGTTGGCAGCAATTGCAGGCTATCAAGTAGGTCTTAGGTGCAAACCCCGGTCCTCCGAAATAGCAGTAAATGGTCTAACAATGAGTCATCTTTCTAGCCTACACTATCTTAAATCCAATAGGCCTGCCAATTTTATGCATATATTCAAAGGATTTTTGAGTCATTAGATTTAAGCTCAAAAAAATTCTATTTTTCTCACTGCTACTTTTCCTGTTCCCTTAAAAGCTCAAATCTCTCAAAAAAGTAACTCATTCCTCACATAACCTCTCAAAGTAAATCTATTTTCTTGAAAGTTTGTGGCTATGAGACATGTAAGAAGTTTTGTGCGGCACACTTTTTTTTTTTAAAGGACTACTTGATTAAGGTAATGAGAACAGGATTTGGGAACTAAGGACTTGTGACTTTGAGGGCAGGTGTGGTGTTCAAATAACTTTTTAAGAATTAATTTTATCTTTAATACATTGATGATTTGACTGTACGTATGTATGTACATGTATGTATATGTGAGGGTGTTGATCCCTGGAATAGGAGTTAGACAATTGTGAGCTGTCATGTGGATGCTGGAACGTGAACCCATGATTTCTGGAAGAGCAGCCAGTGTTCTTAATCTCTGCTCTCTCTCATCATTCCCTCTAAGTCCAGGTTTGGCATGCTGAAACACACACATTGTAAAGTGCAAGTCATCATAGGCCCCATTCCCCTGTACATTTTCTTCTTTCCCATTAACTACATACTCTACTCTTCTTCCCAGATTATCTTACTTGGAACATATTTTGATATTTGTATGTAAATGTATCCCTGCTCATATGCCTTCAGTAAGGATCCTGCAAGCCTCACAGCTGTCAGAGAGAAAGCGTAAGGTGAAGAATGATACTAGTCAGTACCATCTTTTCAGGCACTGGATCAAAACTTCCAGAGTCTGACCTCATGGTTTTTCTTTCACATTTAAGCATAGTAAAACTTTAGAAAATTGTCCATATGACAATTATAACAAAAAGCCTTAGGCATAGCTACATAGAAACTCCCTAGCAAAGCACCTATGACCTTTGTAATAAGAACGAGTTCTACTGGCTAATAAACAGAGCTCAGGGTTAGAGGAAGGATCTATGATAATCTATGGTAAAGGTTGCAAAGGACATGGGCCCCTTTCATAAGGATAAGTTCTATTCATTGAGAGTCAAAAGCTCAGGATTAAATCCAACACAGCGCTTAGGATATTGGGGAGATTCAAGTAGAGGCTGGCTAACAGAATAGCAAAGGATCACTAGGCTGTTTTGACTATTATCACTCTGGCATTTCAAGTGACCAGGCATCATTGACAATCCTGATTTCTCCAATATTGACCCTATGTGGTGCTTCCTACAGTAATGATTTTCAATATCTTTGGCCTAGCAAGACTCCCCTATTGATATTATGCTAACTTTTCTTCAAGACAGCCCCATGAACTCAAAAGAAATTTGCATGCAAAATGTTCATTTTGCCAATGTTGGCTTTAACTAGATTGGAGTAAGAAATAATTCTCACAACCTCGAAATCAAAAGACAGAAAATACAAGTGTCAAATGCTATGATTGATGTAAATAGGTAACAGCAGTACTACAGAACAGAGAGGAAGAAAATCTCATAAAATAAAGGGGTTACCACCAGTGTTCTTAGAAACAGATAAGAAAATTCGTATGTGTGGCAATGACAGAGGGAGACAGTAAATAATAAACACAGAAGACTGGGAAAGAATACGTTTAGCTAGATTGATTACAGTCACTTGAGCTTAAATTCTTAACTGGAGCAAGTTCTTAACATAACAGCTTCCATATAATTCATATTTAGAGGACTAAATAATAATAGTGCGAAACTTAGAACACAACATTCAAGAATTGGTAGCTGTTAAAATTAAGCATTCTGGACCAATATAGAACTGTTAGCTTACCAATTTGCAAATTTCAGAGAACAAATAGCTTAAACCAAAGAAGAGCAGCTTTTCAGTCTAGCGTTACTCAAAAAAATGACCCTCAAGGACATAGTGAACCTTTTACTATATGTTAAAAATTAACCAAGCAGTTTAACAGTAAGGGTGATTTGACCACTAGGTGGCAATGATAACACTGCAGTTCACATTTTAAAAAACGAACTAACTAAATAAATAAATAAATAAAAAACCTAAGTAAATCCAGGGGAAGAACAAAGAGGCTTCACAGTGTATTATAATATTTTCATTTTATATAAAAGTGTTTTATATGCAATTTAAACCAATAATTGTTCTAATTTAATAGCCATGTTTATTTCTAAAGTTTTTCTTCCCTTAGGCACTGATAGAATTAAACAAACCCAAGTTTAAACACACTTTTTATCATAAGATGGTACTTTGAAAAATATATATACACACATACACACACACACACACACACATCTAAAATAAATATAACAGAAATACAGAAGGGTAAAAATGTCTTTTAAAAGTTTTAGAATCCCAAGACATCCCAATGGAAAAATCAAAACATTCAAAACTGTGACCAATTCTGTTCTTTAATAAGTTTTGAGCTCAGACATGCTATAATAAAAATACTTTTCTTTTAAATAATAGTAATTGTAACATATGCAAACTATATTCTATATCTTAGATTAGCAGAATTAAGAAAATCTGTCAAAATTCTTAGGACAAATTACAAAATTACTTTTTGTGTCAAAAAAATTAACATTGTTATACCTAGCACATCCCAGTTATTTCTGCTTTCTTCAAAAAAAAAAAGAATACAAACATATGAATTATCTAAAATAAAAAGTTTATTTTTTCATATCAAATAAAATCAGCCAAGTATGACAAAAGCTTTTCAAGTTATAGATATTTCTAAAGACTCAGTAAAAAAAAAAAAAATAACTTTCAAATTTCAGATGTTTCCCAAATATTAGTGGAAGTTACTATTACATGTAATAATTAAATCCATTTATGAAAAATTAGGTAAATAAATAATTCTATACTGTTATTCAACTCAAAATAAAAGACCAAATTATTTTTCTTTGTATAAATAACCCATTGTTTCCCAAATTTTCAATACCGTTTCCTTCAAATGAATGATACTTCCCAAAAATCAGCTTGCTGTTTTCTCTCACTTAAAATGACTTCGTACAAATAATGCATTTCCAGAGTTATCTTTTCCACCCACAAAGTAAGAAAACAGACATGATACTATTCTTTATAATTCATAGATCTCCACCATTATTACTGAATTTCATTTTTATATTATTATATATCATCCTAAAATCTAATTAATTTTCAGCCTATACAAATACAAAAACCAGACAACCATTTAATATGGTTAGCACAAGAAAAGATTGCTATTGCAGCCCTTAAAATTTAAGCAAAAGAATTCAGGAAAGTGCTCAATCTGTTCACTGTAACTTCTAAAGCTAGAAAATGTAAGGAATGCTACTCCTAGAGAACAGGTCACTAATTCGCAGAAGCAAATATATGAGTGCCATTTATATATACACAGAAGTAGTTCTGTTTTTACAAATAAGGGGAGTTCTGTTTTTACAAATAAGAGGATAAGGCTGGGCGGTGGTGGCACATGCCTTTAATCCCAGCACTTGGGAGGCAGAGGCAGATGGATTTCTGAGTTCGAGCCAGCCTGGTCTACAGAGTGAGTTCCAGGACAGCCAGGGCTACACAGAGAAACCCTGTCTCCAAAAACAAAACAACAACAACAACAAAAAAAAAAAACAAGTAAGGGGATAAGACACATAATGAAACACAATTCTTAAACCACTTTGGATATACTTTGGATATGTACTTCACAGGATTAGTTTGACAATGTATAACATGAATAAAATTACACCACATTGAAAAGAGTCACAAATACAATTATAACAATGATAAAATTCAAATGCTGTTATTGACCTGGGTTTGTCATTTTCTGTTTATTTCTGATGGTGGCTCTAAGCTTACGTATTACCAGTCTGTCAGGTAGAATCATATCACCTTGCTGTTCTAGATAATCTAATAAATTCTCAGTCCATTGGAGAGCAGTTGTGTGATTTATATGTTTCTCTGGAATCAGTTCAATTCCTTCCTCATCATTTTCACTGGATTCATCTGTCTGGCCTTGGGCTCTTCTGATGATTTCACTGTCAGTCAGCACTTCATACCCTGGCTCAGTACTATCAATCTCAAGCCACTTTTCCAAATTTTCAGGAGTCACATTTTCCAGTCCTTTGGTATGCTGTAAAATGGTAGCCACAGTAGCACCAGAAATATCTTCATCAAAGTCCAACCCTTCTTTTTCTTCCATGGCAGGAAGAATCTGTTTCCAAGCTCTGCTAATAGTAACTGGCTTTACTAAGTTCCATGCCATTGCTATTTCATAAAGTGCATCCAACAGAGTCAGCTTCTTCCAGAATGATTTTAGGTCATTACCTTCTTCCAAATTGTTATGGAGAAGACCTGCACGATAGTTTCTTTTCATGGTTGCTATGACTCCTTGACCCAAGGGTTGAATCAATGAAGCTACATTAGGTGGTAAATATTTAGCAAATATTTGACCATCATCTGATCTCAGGACATTTTCATTTGGATGTGTTGGGGAATTATCCAGCAAGAGCACTGCTTTCTCCTGCAAGCCTTTGGATCTTAAGTACTCTCGAACCTGAGGCACAAAAATCTTATCAAACCATTGTCGGAAAATGGAGAGATCCATCCATGCACCTTTCTGGCTGAAATAAGAGACAGGCAGGTTTAAGGTGTCAGTTGACTTGAAGGAACGAGGTTTCCTTGCTTTGCCCACAACACAAAGTTTAAGTTTGTGCAAGCCTGTTGCATTGGTGCAACACATAACGGTGATTCTTTCTTCACCTAAGTTGTGCCCAGGGACAGCACATTTGCCTTTAATTATTGCAGTCCTGGAAGGTAGGCACTTCCAAAAGAGTCCAGTCTCATCTGCATTGTAGATCTGTTCTGGCTGCAGATTTTCCTGTTCGATAAAATCTCTAAAGTTGTTACAAAAATCTTCCACAGCAGTCTCATCTCCATTTAATCGTTCATTTCTAATGTTAATCTCTCTAATGCTGTGTCGCTGCTTAAAGCGTGTTAACCAACCAGCAGAAGGGTTAAAATCACCATCCATCCCCAGAGCGTAGAAAAAGAACTCTGCCCGTTTGGCACAAATTGGTCCAGATATGGGATTCCCTTTAGCTCGCTGCTGATTGAACCACTCTAACATTGCTCTGTCTAGTTCCTCATACATGGATGGCTTCATAGACTTTCTCTTGGCCAGAAGACTTGTGGAGTCAGAGCTGCTTGCATAAGTTATGATCTTTTCCTTATTTTTTCTTATATCCCTGACTGTTGTTTCACCAATTCCATAAATCACCGCCAACTGCTTGGAAGAACCTCCATCTTCAAGTTTCTTTATGATATCAAGTTTATCTTTAATAGTCAATACCACACGCTTCCGCTTCCCTGACATGGTGGGAATCTGGAACTCAGTTTGTGGCCGTCCTTAACAACACTCGACCTGTTTCAGCCTCTGCAGCCCTGATGACGCTGGGCTAGCAAGGGCAAGGCAGAAGGTGACAGGAGATCTGCGGGGCAGGCCTTTACCAGAAGTGAGGCTGAGGAGGCCTCACATCCTCGCGGATAATCGGGACTAGAGACTTGTGATTTAGTGCTGCTGTGGCTGCAGTTACCGCTCCAGTCCAGGCCCGGCGTACAGGCCCTTCACTGCCACACCCCAAAGTTGGCGCAGAGCGGAAGGAGGCCAGGCTGCTCTTCCCCAGGGAACAGGCCTGCCGGCGCCTCCACCCGCAATCAGGCCGTCGCCCCGGCCCGGCCCGCTCCGTCCTCCCACCCCGTACGCCCCACGCCGCTCTCCCACCTCAGCGGCTCCCCAACAAGGCGACGCAGCCGCTCCTCCCTCAGCGCGTGCTCCCGGAAGCCGCGCCACAGATTCCTCACCTCAGTCCCGCCCCTGCCCCGCCTGTAGGCGGAACTTCCGGGTTTTCCCGAAAGTGGGAGGAACATGATGCCTAGGGAACCTGGGCGGAGGTGGGGTGGGTGCGGCGGGCGGGACAGGCGGGTTGGGAGGCAGGGAGGAGGCGGGGCAGAGGCAGGGGCGGGGCGGCAGCAGGGCAGGGAGGAGGAGGGAGTGGAGGCGGGGCGGGAGCGGAGGGCGGGGCAGTCAGGGAGGCAGGGGCGGGGCACAGGCGGGGGCGGGGCGGCAGCGAGGCAGGGAGGAGGCGGGAGCGGAGGCGGAGGCAGAGGCGGAGGCGCTTTGAAAGGTGAGAGCCAGAGGGTGGCTGCCTGTGGGTTTCTGGCGGGAATTCTCTCCGGTCTGGTCTAGGTCTGATAATTAGTGTAGAGGTGGGGAGGGGGAGATGCTAGCCTCTCGCAGAGCCTAGGCGTCGTCTTGCAGCGTGAAGGGGAGAGGCCTGCGCCCTCAGTGTTGCGACCCACCATCTCTGAGATGTGCGTCACGGACGCGGGAAGGGGCCTACAGCTGTCTCCTCACACCCTGCCTGTGGGAGCACAGCAGTCCACGTCCACGGGTGTCTCCTCACACCCTGCCTGTGGGAGCATAGCCATCCACAGGTGTCTCCTCACACCCTGCCTGTGGGAGCACAGCCATCCACGGGTGTCTCCTCACACCCTGCTTGTGGGAGCACAGCCATCCACGGGTGTCTCCTCACACCCTGCCTGTGGGAGCATAGCCATCCACGGGTGTCTCCTCACACCCTGCCTGTGGGAGCACAGCTATCCACAGGTGTCTCCTCACACCCTGCCTGTGATAGCACAGCCATCCACAAGTGTCTCCTCACACCCTGCCTGTGGGAGCACAGCCATCCACGGATGTCTCCTCACACCCTGCCTGTGGGAGCACAGTCCTCTGTGAATGTCTCCTCAGTTGTTTCCTGGGACCCTTATCTATCTGTGCACAGACCCTTCTGGGAAATTTGTCTGCACACGCCTGAGTGCACAACCTATTCATGTTCCTTGTCTCTCTAGACCCTTATCTGTGGGTGAGCATTTCTATGGCTCATGCTCAGGCTTGGTGAAGCTGTATTAAAGTTCCTGTTTTCTATCAACAGCTGTCCCTCCATTTTGGAGGCCTGAACACCCACTTCCTGTATCTGGAGAACGAGTCCCACCACCAGAGAGCCAGGTTGGTATTCATGAATGTGATCCCAATATTCACACCCAAAGGATCATTTCTTCTCTCTTCCATTTGGCCCTGCTGGATTTAGGGAGCCAGAGCCCTCATCACAGATGCTAGTTATCCTGGATACCAGGCCAGCAGGAGCCATTCTACAAAGTATTGAACTATGATGTCAAATGGGAGGCATTGGTTTGCCTCTGTATATGCTTACTTCATCCTTTCCTTTTTTTCTGACGTGTTATGTATGCTGCCCGCTTTACCAGCCAATGGGAGAACTATAACAAATTGACCAGACCAATGTGATAAAATTTTAAACAGAATCATGCATGTAGCCCTCAAATCCTTAACTGAGCTGCTTTGGTTTTGATGTCTCGTGTAATTTCATAAGATTGTGAGCTCCTTGAGAGCAGAGATGGCATTTATTTCTTCTAGTAGCAACACTACACCAGAACATCTGCTGGCATTTTGATAAATGTTCAATAACTCTTTGGTTTATAAAATTTCCTTTCTACCATCTAAAAGAAAATATAAAAGAGGGTTGGGGCTTCACAAATTTCATCAATTAATTCCTCTTGGTAGGATTTTCAAGTAGCATCAGCACAGTACCTTCTTTTGCTTGTAAAGTTACTTTGAAAGAAAGATGCAAATATGTATTAATATTCTTTGGCAGACATCAAAGTTAATATGTGCATCTTACATGAGAACTATTAAACACACAATAGTATTGACCTTCAGTCACTTATTTGATGCTTTCTGGTGGAGTCTTTGTTTTTCTCTTTGCCTGGAGGTAAGAAATATTAATAAAATTCTCATTTGAATTCTTCAGTTCAGCATAAACAAAAATCCATGTGCATGGATTCCTTTTCAGGAGAATTGTAAACAAGAAGCAGCAGTCTTAACCGTGTACTTGACTTCATTTTCTCGTATTTTCCCCAAGATCACTTACTTTTTTCCTCTGCCATTCTTCTCCCCCCAGATAATTTAGTATATAGCTATAATTTGAAAAGAAGAGCTATCCACATTCAAAATCTCCCTTTTGATAACCAGTTTATTTTACCTTACTGATGGACTATTTTTAAATAGGACAGAAGCCTTGGCAAATGTATACATTTGGCCAAATGAAACTTTATTAAAACTTAAAAAAACATACCTTCTAAAATGGTCAAAGTCTCCAGTTTTGCATGGAAATTTTTGCTTAGGACCTTGCCAAGATTTCTCCCTTTAAATTTTGGTTTTGATGTCATCAAAGAAATGGTAGAAGGAAGTCTGCAGCTTTCCATCTCTTTTGCACATTTTTTTCTTGCCTAATGGACAATTTTCAAAAATTTATGACTTAACCCATGTGCACTTAAATTCAGTTACATAAATTTTAAAAAGCATGTTTGTTAATGCTCACCATTTTGATGATTATTTTCCAAAACTAAAATTTAGCATGAATAAGAAATAAAAATATTACTTCAAAGTGTTAATTTTTACTCCTTGTACACATGATATTACCAGCAGTTATTGTGTAGCCCTGAACGGGGAATCAGGAGACACGGTTTCTAATCCCTGCTCTGTCACTAGCAAGCTTTGTGATCTTTGGTAAGTCACTTAAACTCTATGTCCTTGTCTTTAATATTTACACTTGAAGATGAATAGTCTCTTCTTTGTCGGGGTTTAAAAGCAAATAGGAAAGTACACTGATCAATTAAGTATAGGTGATTTCTTTTATGCCATCATTATGTACACTCATGTGTCTTCTTAATAGTGTGATAGTTGTAATCATTTCTAATGTTGTAGGAATTACCCACTAAAATAAATGTGCTTTGAGAATGTTCTAGTTTTATAAGAGATCTCACGTACGTGAATTTGTTATATGTACTAAAATAAAACCATCTTTCACTTTAGTATTTCTCACTGTCCACATTTACTTTTATGTATTTAATGAAACCATATTTGTGGTTTTATTGGAATGTTTTTATTATTTCCTCTCAATTTGAACAAGATTCCTAGAAAGCCATGAGTGTGTGCTGCACTTATACAAAATTGGCTTACTAAAAACTATATGTGCTTACAAATATTTTTACTTTCTATGACCTCCAAACATAAGCTGCCTACTTATTCTGGTGTTTAACAAAAGACAAATTGTTTGAAACTGTTGAAATTAGGAATATTAGAAAGTAGTGGGGTATACAAAAAGCATCCTTTGAAGAATGTTAGATTTAGGGGTGTTTATAAGGTAATTTTCATTATTTAGCTTTATTGTTTTTATCTTTTTGGCTTTAATATAACCCTTGTATAGATTATAACCAACTATAATTCAAGTAGGCCATTTGGTTTACTAATTGTTATGTGTTACTTACTGTTACATTAATTATATCCTATAGCAGATATTATCACACTTACATTTCAGCCTATGCTATACAGATTATTTTTAGCCTATAATCTTATAATTTCTGTTGTTCTGATTTTATATGAGAAGTTGCTATTATATGGAGACATACTACCTTATAACCATACCAGGATTAGTACAATTAAACGATTGATACATTCTTTCTTCATCCAAGTCGTAATTTTGGAACACTATAAACTTGGTCCAGCAGTGCCAACATTGCTTAAAATTATTTTGGCTGTGTAGCTTTGCTACTAACCTCATAGTTAGTTACACAACTTTTAATGTTTTCAATGACAGTTAATCTTTATTTTATAAACAGTTCTCTTTCTCTAAGCTTCTAACAATCCCTTAGAAGTAAAACAAATGAAGTAGATATTTGAAGCTAACAATTATAATAAAAAACATGAGCAGTATGATTATTTTGATAATCTTGAATTATTTTTGTTTTAAGGTTTTACTAATGTTTTATTTTTGAGATTATTATAAAGGTAAGAAATATGGGCTTTTGTAGAATATTGTCATAATAATTTTCATGTGTAATATGAGGTCAAATTATTTTCTGATTCTACTTCTATTCCTTGGCAACCATAAAAGTACATATGTGTTATTAAATTTCTAGGTATTTTGCCTGTCAGTAGTTTAATACATGCTTGTGATAAATTTAGTGAAAAATACTTTATAAACGCATGAATTGACAGCTTTTTCTTTTTCCTTATACTATATTCTGCCTTGCCATAAAACTTTATGTACCATTTTTATTTGACTATATTATTGGATTTTTAGTAAGTTTTTGTGGGATTATTCTATACATTTTAAATGTAGAATAACTCCATTTCCACTTCTCTAAGGAATATAGCAGCAACAGTCTTATCAGATTTTCTCTCAGCGTTGTATTATCTCTTATATCAATTAATAATTGTAACTTTGTTCATGTAACTTGATTGAGCTTTTAAATTCATGTTATTTCTCTGTTCCAAATTAAGTCCTTCTTTACCTGAGGATGAATCATCTTCAGATGATTTTTATTTGTGTGTTGAACACATACATGCAACACATGTGGGTTTGCTCACCAATGCAGGTATTTGAAGAAGCCAGAGATAGATGGAGCAGTAGCTTAATTGTTTCTTGACATTATTTTTTGAAACAACACTTCTCACTAAACCTAGAACTTGCCATTTCAGTTGGACTAAGAGGCCAAGGAGCTGTCCACTTCTGGGCTTTGTGTGCACTGCCTCAACCAGTTTTCTTGTGTGTGTGTGTGATGGGCATCTGAACCCAGATCCTCATGCTTTCCTGGCAAACAGTTTACTCACTAAGCCACCTCCAAGCCATGTCTTTGTCATTTCATCATTTTCTGTTCTTGTCTCCTTGCTCCTGCCAAAAGCTGTCCATAGTGACTATACCTCACTAAGTATACCTCAGTGATACTTATTAACTAAGTATAGCATATTCATTATCAGCACCAGAGTTTTTGTATGCACCCCACTAACTTGTCTGAAATTATCTTGGTGAACTAATTGCCTTACTAATCTATATCTTGACATTTCTGTCACATTTATTTTTATTATTAACACTGACTTCTTCAACTTTTCTTAATTATGATTGCATGCTGGAGTTAATTCAGTTTTCTAAAGGATACAAGATCATGATTTTTTTTCTTTTTTTTTATTCGATATAATTTTTATTTACATTTCAAATGATTTCCCCTTTTCTAGCCCCCCACTCCCCGAAAGTCCCGTAAGCCCCCTTCTCTTCCCCTGTCCTCCCACCCACCCCTTCCCACTTCCCCGTTCTGGTTTTGCCAAATACTGCTTCACTGAGTCTTTCCAGAACAAGGGGCCACTCCTCCTTTCTTCTTGTACCTCATTTGATGTGTGGATTATGTTTTGGGTTTTCCAGTTTTCTAGGTTAATATCCACTTATTAGTGAGTGCATACCATGATTCACCTTTTGAGTCTGGGTTACCTCACTTAGTATGATGTTCTCTAGCTCCATCCATTTGCCTAGGAATTTCATGAATTCATTGTTTCTAATGGCTGAATAGTACTCCATTGTGTAGATATACCACATTTTTCGCATCCACTCTTCTGTTGAGGGATACCTGGGTTCTTTCCAGCATCTGGCAATTATAAATAGGGCTGCTATGAACATAGTAGAGAATGTATCCTTATTATATGGTGGGGAATCCTCTGGGTATATGCCCAGGAGTAAGACCATGATTTTTTTTTTGTATTCTTTTCAGCACAACATAATTAAGAACAGATGAAGAAAAAGTAATAGTTGTTCAGTTAATTATTTTAATATTAACTGTTCTGTGATGTTTTTAACTCCAGTATCTTATGTGATTTTTGCCTTATTTAATGAATCCAAATTAATGTGTACCTTGTATTCATTGCTATAATCCAGTTGTCACTGTTATGTTCCTAATAACTTTATTTTATAGAAGCTTAAGTGAAAATGGTACCTGTTAGAAGGCATGAAACACGAAAAAACTCTAAAGCCCAAGTACCTGAGCAAAAATCTCGAGTTGATTGGCGTCGGACTAAAAGAAGTATCTCACAGTTGTTTGATAGTGATGAGGAGCTTGATAGTAATGAGGAACTTGACAGCGATGAAGAGCATGATAGTGGGGAAAGTATTGACAGTGATGAAGAGCTTGATATTAGCAAGAAGTCTGGTATTAATGAACTTCCAGAAAAGGAAACAGAACTTAAATTAATCAAAGTCGAAAGTCAGGGAAGCAGCAGTAAATATCCTAACACCAGCAGTAGTTCATCAGATGAAGAAAAAATCAAGAAAACCAAACATAATGTCTTATCAGATGATGAAGCTTACCCAGGTCAAGCAGAGGGTCATCACAACAGACACACTGGACAAATCCTAGAGGAGGATATGGAGGATGAATACATCAAGCCTGGAAAAAGAAAAAGGCTGTCTTCTGTGATGTATGACAGTGATGAAAGTGATGGCAGTGATATCCTAGTTAGAAAAACAAGTGCTAAACACCCACGCAGGGTGGTAGAGGATGAAAGTTCTTCATTGGAAATGCAGCAAGAAACTCCTGAGAAATCAGCAGCTGCTCGAAAGCGAGAATACCACCAGAAGCTACAGGAACTCTCCGAAAGATCACGCCAGAGACAGAGATGCAGTAGTGGTAGATATTTTGAGGTGTGTTTGATTTTGCTTGTTTTATTGTTGTTGAATTTTTATTTGAAAGTAGGTTCTATAAACATTAAAAGTATTGACTCTATTTTCAATAAGACTAGAGTTTTAAACTAAGCATTTCTAAATGTCATAATGTACTATTGCATTTAATAACATTTTATTGTTAACCCCACTCTCCTTTTAAAAAAAATCAAAACACTATTTGTTGTTCTGTATGGTCTTTCCCATTCTTAATTGCTTATACCCTTAATGTTTATTTTAAACATTTCACCAAACATAACCAAAATGTATAGTTCCTCAGTTTTAAAAGTTCAGTAGTTAGCTGTAAAATGTGTACCTTTTTATGCTTTCAGATTTAACTTTAAAGCCATGCTGGCTGTTTTAAAGGCACAATATTTACTGGAGCATTTCTTCTCATTTAATTAGGACTCTGAAAGGGATTCTTGTTCCAGCACTGATGATGAAGATGAAGATGAGGATGAGGATGATGAAAATGGAGATGATTACATGATTGATGATTTTGTAGTGCAAGATGGGGAAGACGATGAAGAGAATAAAAATCAGCAAGGAGAAAATCTGACTATATCACAGCTGAAATTAGTAAAACAGAATTCTCTTTGTAAGTTAAATATGAAGACAAGGTTTCTGCCTTGTTCAAATCATTATATAATATCTTCTAAATCATTTGGTTAGGAATTATGGATTTTATGTTTGGGTGTTTTAAATTTGACAGTAGAAGTTTATTCCAGTGATTTCAGGAATCCATTTCCCTTTTATACTCTTGACCCCTCCCCAGCAAACAAGCATTTATTTTCATCAGACTAACTCTGTCAGTATTTACCACTGTAAATACAGTTTAAAACACATTTATTAATTGGAAAACGTACTGTATTTTATGGTATCATTTTATGGCAATAACTGTTTTCCACAAAAAAAGGACAATGGCGTTGTTTTACATACTTTGAAATACTTTTGGAGATATATTTTAAATGTATATGTATGTATGTATACCTGTGTGAGCGTATCCATGCTGTATGCATGCATACAAGTGCTGGCAGAAGCAAGAGGGCAGTGGAATCCCTGGAACTGGAATTAAAGCCAGTTGTAAGCCTGCTGATGTGGGTACTAGAACCTGACCCTGTCCTCTGCAAGAGCAGTAAGCACTGTGAATCACTCTCCTGCCCTTTACCCCAGTTATAACCGTTGCATGAGTGAATTTTCCTCTGAACCAACATTCTATTTTGGTATGAAGTATAAGTTTTTCCTACAGAGTACTAAAGGACGTGCATATTCAAAATTAATGAGAGTGATAAGTTTTACTGTTTCATGAAGGGTATTCCTAAGCGAATGGACAGTTTTATCATCAGAGCCTCTCTCTGGTGACTGCCATCATTGTTAGTTGTTTGGTGCCAGTGCTCTGCTTTTTGTGAGGGTCAGCTCTTTTATCAATTGTACATTTGCACAGTGAAAATATCAGAAAATTTAGTAATTTAATATTGGTAACTGTGTGGATCTTGCTGTTATCTCTAAATAGACATTAGACAGCATACTTACTCTAAAATTACTGTTTTTATCAGGATTTTTGAATCTTCACACAATGAAACCTACCAAAAACAAAAAATTCTCTCTCTCTCTCTCTCTCTCTCTCTCTCTCTCTCTCTCTCTCTCTCTCCCTCCCTCCCTCCCTCCCCCCTCCCTCTCTCCTCTCTCCCTCCCTCTCTCCCTGCCGTGTGTGTGTGTGTGTGTGTGTGTGTGTGTGTGTGTGTGTGTGTATGTGTATGTGTATGAGAGTGTGTGTGTGATTAATAAAATTAAAATAAAAATTTGAAAAGTTGGGGTACATTTAAATATACATATCACCAACTGGATCCATATAGTTTGTACATAAGTTCATGATGTTTTACAGTTTACAGAAGCAGGTCGATATGTTAAAGAATAGATTTCTCCTAAATAATTATTTTAAGAAATATAACATTTTGTATAACAAAATTAAGTATGAGTTTGACTTATATCCCACAACTTGTAATGAAAACAATAGACTGAAAAATGATTCCTACTTCAGGAAACTTGGCAAATTAAGGAAGAAAGAGATACATTTCCAAATTAATCTTTAACTTCCCACTTGGGTATTTACATCATAGGAATACTCAATTAGGAGACATGCTATCATTATAGATTCTTAATAAAAACTGCATTAAGTAAGCACAAGGCCAGTATGTGTAAACTACTTCTAATTCCTTCTTTACCTGCTCCTTTCTGCTTACTATATTTTAATGGCAGTTTGGGAATTAGAGAAATTTCGAATGAAAATTAGACCTGTCCTCATTCACCTCTTATACTAGTTGATACCTTTGTTAAAAATGATGATACAATTGATGATACTGTCTTGATACATTAAACTTATTCATAATTCACATTAGAGCCCTCTTTTTTTCTTGTGCCTCTGTGGATTTTGACAACTGTCTGATGACACATACCCACCATAATAATTTCAGTGTCCTAAAATGTTTATCTGTTATGGTTTATGGTATGTTCTCTGCAGACTTGTGTATGTTACTATTTGAACAGTGGTGGTGGCACTGTCTTTGGGGTGCTATGAAATTTGAGGTAGTTGGACATAGCTGGAAGAAGTAAGTTTCTAGGGAGCAGGTCTTAGGAGTTACAGCTCAAACTCTGCTTCTGGCTCTTGCTCCCCTCACTCTCCCTTCACTGTGATATAAGCAGCCCCATGCCTCTACCTACATAGCTGCAAACTGTTCCTGCAGTCATGGTCTATACCCTGAAACAATTAGCCAGAATAAATTCTTCCTTCCTAAGGTTACTTCTTATAAAGTATTTAATTACAGCAATTTATAAAGTAGTAAACGTACATTCCCATCTTTTCTTCCTAGAACCATAGGAAACCACTTATTTGGGATTGTCACCATAGTTGTTAATATTTCCAGAATGTCACAGAATTATTAAGAACACCACAAGCATGTAAATTTTCCCGTTGGTTTCTTCTCCCAACTGTGCATCTTGAGTTTTTTCCCCATGGCTAAACAAGATGCCATAGATCATTTATTTTCATTGCTAAGTAAAAATACATTGTATGGATTTGCAACAGTTTATGCACTTGTCTATTGAAAAACATCTTGCTTCTTTCCATGTTTTGGTAATTATAAATAAAATTAATATCAGCATTTGTGTTCAGGATTTTCTGTGAACATGAGACTGTATCTAACTTGAATAAATTCCAGAGAGTGCTGGCTTTACTTTTAATATTAAATATTTCTACCTCAAGGGTTTGTATTTCACATTCCATGCAATCTGTTTTATTTTGTGTGTTCTGTGTTGCCTCAACTGATAATAATATTCTTGTTCTTCCTTTCTTGAGTTGACATGTTCTATGAACCACTGTATTCTTTTTTTTTTATTTCTGTTTCCTGTACAATTACAGAGTAGTAAACAGCGATGCTCTGCTGTTACTGGATAACCTCTGCTTACAAACATATTCTTTGTTTATTATGTTAACCCAGTGTTGCTTTGCTGCTATGGGCCACTATCACTTCCTGAATGCTTCTCTTTTGTAGCTTCTTTATTACCACTCTGCCCTGCCTTTCCTTTGTATCATGGCACTAATATTTTCCTATTTTGCCATTCATCTTTTGTATATCCCAGGGCTTCATCAACTCCCTTCATTTTGCTTGTACTTAGGATAGTTTACCACTACTTTAGCCTAGTATATAGGCAAAAAATCCCTAATATTTAGCTTCAGGCAAGATTTCTCCTGAGTCCAAATTTTCATCAACTTGGTAAGTATGTTTATGTGATTATCTTTTAGACATTTTGAGCTCAATAAGTACAACACTAAGTAAGATACATTGTAAAAGAGTTGAAGTAGTAGATCAACTATTGTCAGGGTGGTTAGATAATTTCATACATTTATCATAACAGGACATGAAAAGGAATATTTTTGGCATATAAAAAAAGCCCAATGAAATAAGTATCTGATTTCTGAAAGAAAAAAAAAAAGGCTAGATGGTTAACTGTCTTTCCTCTTTGTTGTATTTCTATCCATTTATCTTTTTCTTTTTAATTTCTTTTTAATTCATTTAAGATAGGATTTTACAGTGTGGCCTAGGCTGCCCTAGAGCTCACTATGTAGCCCAGCCTGGTTGCAAACCAGTAGTAATCATCCTATGTTCAGTCTCAAAAGATTCAAGGTTTTGGACTACCATCCCTAGAGCATTAGTCTTCATGACACTTTATAGGAGCACATTGTAGTTGGGTAAGTAATTTTAAAAAAACATAGTATCCAAAAAATTCTGAATTTTATAGACGGAGATAAATGTTAATCATGACTAGAGTTTTTGTAAATGTTAGAGCTTATAAAACAAAAATGTTTTATGTTTAAAACATTTATGTATACATAGTTTATGTATATGATTAAATGAATAGTTTTAATTTATCAATTTTATGTCCAATGAGGTTGATAAAATTTAAGTAGTGCTTGATTAGCCAAGGAATTAAATTCTAAAGGTTGCTAAAATATATAAGTTAATCTTATACATTGAAAAGATTTTGTTCTCATTTACGCAATAGTCTATATGATGAACAGTGAATACCCCTCTGTGACTTGGGTTAAATTATATTTGAAGTGGTATTTCCAGGTTTATCCTGCTAACTTCTACAATTCATACTAAGTGCAATTTGAAGCTCCTAATTCTGCATTTAGCACACAGTTGAAAATCAAAATTGGCCATCAATTGTTGTGCACATCTTTAATCCCAGCACTAGTAGGCAGAGGCTGGTAGATCTCTGAGTTCAAGGCAAGCCTGGGCTACATAGCAAGTTCCAGTACAGCCAGGGCTATATAATGAGATTCTGTCTCAAAAATGAGAGTGGGTTGTCAATTCAGTAAAGACTAGGGAACACAAAAGGACATTTGTCATTTCTTCACCTCCTGCCATTTGGCTGAGAGGGACATTTACTCCATGTCAGAACCAATAGTTTCTTCATTCATGATGGAAACATGACAGTCAAGTCTTTATCTCTTCTCATCAACCTTTATAAATGTCTGTTTATATTCAGTTCTCATGAAAGTTATGGAAAGAGGTTAAAGGACAGGCATTTTGTCCATCATATATCAGACCTGCATAGTTCACATGCTGGAAATACTGTACATGGGTAAAAGAAACAAGAAAACCACTGTTATGTAGATAGTAAATGTTGCATTATCGTTTTAACACTGTGCTAAAATATGTTCAGGCAAAATGACGTAGTAGAGGTGAAAAGACATTTCAGACAGACAAGCATGGCATCATTAAAATGCTAGCAGTTTAGAACAAGGCATTAGCCAACTTAGTTGCCACCTATTCATATAATTCTATCAGTACAACAAAAAGGAGCCTGAAAACAACATTTGATTGTATTCAATATGCATATTTTCTAAAGGGGAGGTTTTTTAAATTGCCAAGAGGAACATTTCTTCTTTACATAACCATATTTTCAACTGAGAACCAACATTGTTTATAATGAAACACTAGAGGCACTCTATAAATGGAAAGGACAGAAAGTTTTCCTACTTCAGATGTTCTTGAGCAGTGTGCTAAGATGTAAAAATGAAACAAATAAAACTACAGATGAATGGTCTCTGATTAACTGGGCTGTGTGTGTGTTGTGTGTGTGTGTGTGTGTGTGTGTGTGTGTGTGTGTGTGTGTGTGTGAGAGAGAGAGAGAGAGAGAGAGAGAGAGAGAGAGAGAGAGAGAAGAAAGAGAGAGAGAGAGAGATTAATTTCAATTCCCAGCCCAGACTATGTGTATTAAAGTTTTCACATTATTCCCCACTTCCTGTTATTGTTGTGTCCTTTGAATGCAGTAGACACTTAATATGTCCTTTGCTGTAGCAAAACAATTCAGTGACTGGAGGAAATAGGACTAGAGTGGGCTGATGGACAGCTGACCCTGTGCCTTCATTTTGACCCTTCACTGGGACACCTCTGATTCATGCAGTGTGGTTTTTTGAAAAGAACAAAAACAATGTTAAACTACACTAAGCCAGTTAGTTATCCATGCTGGGAAAAAAAAAGTTCTGCTTAGGATGAGTTTATTGTGAAGTAGATAAAGGAGAGCTAGTATTGAAAAGATATTTGTACCTGGGATGATGACATATGTTTATGTCATCATGTGCATATAGCCACAATCAGTAAGTGTCTAGCTTAGCCAGTAATACAGAAGATAAGGGAAAGAATATGAATAGTTTAAGACCAGCATTGTCTGTTGAATTTCTTGCTGCAGTTTGCTACCTAGATTCTTCCTTCCCCATGTGCATGCATAGGTAGAGGGAAACTGTTATAAAAACAGTTTTACTACTCTGCCTTTACCCCTCATGCTAAGTGTGTGCCTTCACTCCATAAACCAACATGTCAGGAAGCTATGCACTTCTTCCTGGAGAAGTATTAATAAACTTCCTCTTGCTCCTTGAAATAAATTTAGTGCTAGCGAGACCAGGTTTAGGAGAGATAGCAGAAATAATGACATCAGAACAGGCTAACAGTACCCATCCCCAGCTCTATGGTATTCTAGGAGACTCATCCTCCCCAGATATCCAAAAGAAACTATTTTAAAATTAGTAAAAGATCTCAGAAAAGTGCCCAAAATAATAATGAATATACAAATCTCAGTTATCTCCTTTTACACTAGAAGTAAATACTTAAATGATATAATTAAGGAAAATTCCTCTGATACTGATAACAAAATATAATTCCTAAGCCCAAATTTAAAAACATGGCTGGCTTTATAAATAGAAAAACAGACTGTGAAATAAGAAAAACAACCTAAGTGTAGAGATGCGGATGATCTGAAAGTAATATACATACTTCAAGAAGTCTTTCTTCTAAAATTAGTTTTTGGTTCAACTTTACAAAACAGTTCTGAAGTTCACTTTGAATAACAAGTACATGAGAATAAAGTAAACTTTGAAAAAATAGTAATTGAAAGGATTTTTCACTCTGAGATGAAAAAGGTTATCATTTAGTTGTAATAAGTAAAATAGGGCAGAGCTGACATGAGGAGAACATCCAGATAGAGAACATCCAGATAGAGAACATCCAGTAGGAAGGACGCATGGTGCTGACACAGAATCTTAGCATATGTGGGTTACGGGATGCAGGAAAATCAACAACCTCCTTAGACATCAGATGGAACATGGGGGAATTAGTTGCTACCTGAGAAAAGTAAAGTCGTGCATAATAACAAATTTGACATTCCCATCCTTTTCCAGATTGAAATGATCATGAAGGACTGGAGTCATGGTCTATAATAGAGTACATGAATAGCATGCAGGAGACCATGAGTGCAAACCTGTTTTGCCGAACAACAAGAGATGAACAGAGGGGGAGTGACTGACTAAATCTCCAAGACTATTCCATAGACATTCATTCAATATAGGCATTAGAACTAGTCCTCAAAGAATCCCAAGCTCCTAGCCTAGTTCTATCTCTTTTCTGTTTATTTGTGATCTTAAGGATCTTTATCAGTGAGCACTTTCATTTGTCCTAATAGTTGAGAGATTAGAGTTTTATATTAACCAATTCTCAATTCAATTCCGTATCTGAAAACTAATAACAAATCTATCACCTATGCAGGGAACATGAACTCAAAGACTGGAGGAGACAGCCTGAGACTCCTCCTACAACACTTAGCTATAAGAACCTAGGAAAACATCCATCATCTTTCAGTTTCCCCAGCTAAAAATAAATTATGGGAAGCATCTCTTCAGTTAGCCCTTTAGAAATAAGGCAATGCACGTAAGTGTTTTGTGTGACGCCTGGTATTTACTTCCTCAGCTTTGTTATTTTTTCAGTTGGAAATACCAGAACATTATTCTAGCACTGCCTACCCATTCACTCAAATACAGTGAAACCAGAATCTTCTTTCTATGGAGATTTTTATGAGCACCACTAGGAGAAAGATAGTGTGTTTAGGAAAGAAAACACACAAGAGGTGTGGACCTCTGCCTTGCCTTTCCTCTTATCCCTGAAGAACTTCCAGAGCCTTTGAAATGTTACTGCAGCTCTTAAAATTTCATGGCCAATAGTAACACTGGCCATTAGAGCTTTTAAGACTAGCATGTCCTGGGGGGGTGGGGGGGGGGAGGCTCCATTTCATCTGCCTGATGATTAAACATAGTCCCAAAGTGGGTAAATTAAACGTTATCCCAACATGCCTGTTAATAATCCCCAGAAGAGCTTTTGCTTAATATAATTTGAAGAGTTAGATAGAATTTAACTCAAAATTATTTACCAGTTCTTTACTATATCAACATTTGATAAAAGTCTAGTCAGAAGGAAATTCTTTTGAAATATTACTGTATTTTACTTTCCATTGTGTGTCTGTGTATGTGTGTATGTGTGTGTGTGTGTGTGTGTGTGTGTTGTGTGTGTATGTGTGTGTATGTATGTACAGTACAGTCTTCCTCTTGGAATTTTCAATAGCGATAAGCCCTCTAAAGTCTAAGACACAGAACAAAGCACTTTAGCACATCCATGCAAGGAGTACACTTGACATTTCCCTGGAGGCCTCAAAACCTTACATAGTCCTTTTAGCAAAGAAAAGTACAACAACCTGTCTGTATTCAATCCATTTTGTCAGCTGGAAGTAAAACCCCAATCCATTCATGATATCCTACATTTTTCTACAGGCCCTAGCTAAACATCTTCCACATTTCCAGACATAGTTCACAGGTACCTTCAGCAGGGTCTTTGATGACCATTTGAATCATGAGAGGAAGGATTTTCTAGAGAACATTTCCATGGCACATAGGAAAGTCTGGCCCCAGAATAACAGGAACAACAGCACTGCCTGGTCTGTCACCATAATGACCTCATGTCTGAGGGTGGGATACAGAGAATATAATGGTATTATATGCATAGCGTGAAAAGGAGAAGGCACAGATCCTTAAAGCATTGTGGAAAATCCTACATCTGTGACAGTGTAAAGGAGAATGGAGTTGTCATGCCCATTGAGGTTTCTGTGAGTAGCAGTTTCCTGGACCATGTCATATGTAGCATATTATAGACTAAAGCATATTAAACAGTCTACTTGGGAGGCTCTCTTGCCTTTTTCATTCACTGTAGTTGATAATTAATTTCAAGTGGACATGGATTATTTTGATTTTTCACAGTGTATCTCTCTGTATTCTTTGAAGAAATTTTCCTTAGTAAGTCTGGGACCTGAATTTTAGATTCAGGATGAGGGAACTTTGTGATACTTGTACCAATTTCTTAGCAGGGACCTGTTGTAGTCACAGTATAGTGCTATCTGCTATGTCCTAATAATTGCTTTAAATTAATTTTAGATTCTTTTAGTGACCATTATACTCACTTCGAAAGAGTTGTGAAGGCTCTTCTGATCAATGCTTTTGATGGAAAATTTCTGAAAACTTTGTATGGTAAGTTAATAGTATCACTGAAACACTTTTTTGGTGGTGGTGGTGGTGATTTTTTTTTATAAATTTTCCTAAATAGCTTTCGAAACTAGATGAAGCAAACCCAAGACAAACCACTCTTAAATCTTGCCCATTATTCCTTCTGAAATACTCTGTAAGTGCATTCACTTAGTTTGCTAATAATACTTGAGATATATTGATGATAAGTATAAGATAATTCATTGCTCCCAAAGTGTCTACAGTAAATTTGAGAATATAAAACATACACCCCTAAAACATAAGGGTACCTCAGCAATCATGTCATCAGTTCTTCTAAGATTTTGAACTTTAAAGTGGCCAGGAAAATGTAGAAGATCCCTAAAACCCGCCTCCCCACAAGATGATTACATCACCCACGAAGATGGTTTTCAGCTCAAAGAAACTAAAAGCCATCCTTAGAAGTGATGGCAATGGTAGCACAGAGCTCAGGTGCAAGATGGTAGATTCTAAGTTTGGCTTTGCCAAAGGATGAGGTAAGATGACTTTCTGTGCTTAACTTCTAGGTGTGAGTTTAAAGATCATTCTATCCTAGCTCTTGCCACTGTGGAAGATGACCAGCAGATACTTGAATTTTAAACTAAATCTGTAAGAAGAGAGTAAAATAAGAAGGGCACAACTAAACTATTCTCCTTGCAAAATATTGATTCTGAGGAACCGCCATACTGATTTCCAGAGTGGCTGTACCAGCTTGCAATCCCACTGGCAATCGAGGAATCTTCCTCTTTCTCTACATCCTCACCAACATCTGCTATCAACTGACTTTTTTTATCTTAGCCATTCTGACTGATGTAAGGTAGAGTCTCAGGGTTGTTTTGATTCACATTTCCCTGATGACTAAGGATGTTGAACATTTCTTTAGGTGCTTCTCATCCATTCGAGTTTCCTCAGTTGAGATTCTTTGTTTAGTTCTGTACTCCATTTTTTTAAAATTTTTTTTTATTCAATAAATTTTTTATTTACATTTGAAATGATTTCCCCTTTTCTAGATCCCCACTCCCTGAAAGTTCCATCAGCCCCCTTCCCTCCCCCTGTTTTCCCACCCAACCAACAGGCACATGCTATTTTCTGCTTTTGTGCCTTGGTCCATTGTGTTCTCCATCAGAATGCAATTCTTTTTTAATTGCAGATAGTCTAGGTAAGTGTTCAGAATCTTTTTGTTGTGAAAGCCATGAATACTTTTCATTGCCTTACTCATGCCAGTCTCATCCTGAGTTTGGTTGTACACATACATGTGAATGTTTCTGTTCTGTCAATAATGGACCTCTACGTTCTTACCTTAACAGAGTATAAGAAATTAAACTTTAAACATACATGTGTCTCCAGCACAGAATCTGACATTTTATATTCTATGTATGTTGTGCTGAATACCTATGAGTACTTAAGTAAGATTTTATTCGTGTTATAGAAAAAATGTTTTTTGAATGCCATCTATGATCCAGGCATTATTTTAGGATTGGTAATGACTTCAAGATATTAGATTCCTACCTTTTGTGGCTTGGAATTAATCAACAAACACTGAATAAACAAGTAGATAGCATAATATGTGAATTAAAACTAGATTGTACCTCTTATAGAAATAAAGAGTACAGAGTTGAACAATAAGAGAAGCTAATGTCTATTAAATAGATGTCAGATAGATAGATACATATATACATACATATATATGTACATACGTACTTATGTACAGGCATACATACATACATACATAGACAGATAGACAGACAGTCTTAGGTAGGGTTTCTATTGTTCATATAAAGCACCATCACCAAAAGCTACTTAAATAGGAAAGAGTTTTTTTCAGTTTATAACTCTCAGAATGACACTCCTTCACTAAGAAAAGTTAGTGCAGAAACCAGAGTGCAAGAACTGAAGCAAAGCCATAGAGAGTATCATATACTTATCATCAATATATCTCAAATATTATTAGCAAACTAAGTGAATGCATTTATAGAGTATTTCAGAAGGAATAATGGGCAAGATTTAAGAGTGGTTTGTCTTGAGTTTGAGTACTGGCTTATACTTGGCTTGCACAATCTGCTTAATGTATATGTATATGTATATGTATATGTATATGTATATGTATATGTATATGTATATGTAAGTACAATGTAACTGTCTTCAGACACTCCAGAAGAGGGAGTCAGAACTCGTTACAGATGGTTTTGATCCAACATATGGTTGCTGGGATTTGAACTCAAGCCCTTCGGAAGAGCAGTCAGTGCTGAGCCACATCTTCAGCTCCTCAATCTGCTTTCTTATACACACCAGGACCAGGATGATGCCACCTGTCTAGGGGTTGCCCCACCCACAATGGGCTGGTCCCTCCTAAATCAATCACTATTTAAGAAATTGTACTACATACTTGCCTAGGCAAGTCTTATAGAGTAATCTTCTCAAGTGAGAGTCTCTCTTCCTAGATAACTCTAACTTGTGTCAAGTTGTCATCTAGCCAGAACAGATAGATAGATAAACTGTAATATATTATAACATTTGTACAAATATAAGTATATGAAGACTGGATAGATTGGTCAAAGAATGTAATGAAGAAGTAGCTTTTAAACAGAAACAATGAGTAAGGTAAATGTATTAATTCGCTTTAAATTTCTGTGATAAAAATACTGACTAAAAGCAATACAGGAAATAAATGTTTATTTGGTTTATATATACAGGGTCACAGCTTATTGAGGGAAACCAAAGCAGGAACTTGGAGGCATGAACCAAAATAAAGAATATAGAAAAGTGCTGCTTACTAGGTTGTTTAGCCTGCTCTCTTATACAACACAGGACTACCTGCCCAGGGGCAGCACTACCCACAATGAGCTAGGCCTTCCCACTTTCATCATTAGTCAAGAAAATGCCCTTTGAAATGGACCTATATAGGCAGTATGATGAAAGTGTTTTCTCAGTTGAGTTTCTTTCTCCCTACATATGTCTAATTTTGTGTCAGGTTGACAAACACCAACCAGGACAATTGACCCCTTATCAATTTGACACCAGTACATTACTATTACACCATATGTTGAATTACATTGCTAATTAATAAATAAATCCCTGCAGCAGGTTTGTTACCTGCCTCAATACTTTATGTTCTCGAATGAAAGACAATGTTTGTCTCTGTCAAAATTCAAAACCTCTCTAAAAACTTCAAAGTCTCTAAGCTGTGGGCTCCTATAAAATCAAAATAAAAAAAACAAGTCAAATATTTTCTTTCTCCAAGAGAGAACCAGAGCATATTCACAACCAAATAAAAGCAGAACCAAGGTCACCCAGTTTAAGTTCAGTGTCAGACTCTGGGGACTCATGATCTTCTGGGCTCCAACGGGGTCGAACAGCTCTTATTCTCTGGCTGTTATCTCCGTACATGCAGCTTGTCTCCTATGCTCAGACTGACTCTATTCCTCTCTTTGGTGCTCATCCCATGGTACTGGCTTCACCAGTATGCTGGAGACTCTGCAGTGATGGGTCTGTATCTTTGCCAATAGCCTTTCCTTGGCTGTCTTCAAGAACTCTTTCCAGGGCCACATGGTGCTAAGCCTCAGCTTCCCTCTATTACTCCTTCATGCCTTCAAAACTAGCATTGCTTCTGTGACTCCTGCTCATTATCAGCTTGGTTACCTGTACTGGGTACACCCTTGGTCCTCTTTGGACCACATCTTCTATGTTCTGAGCCTGAAGAAATATGTCCCAGAAGTTTGTACCACAGTGCTGCTAGTCTCCTTTTTACAGCTGATTCTTCAGCCCCAGCTGACCAGCACCACAGATTCTTAATCCAAAGCACTATTCAAATAGCCCCAATAGAATCTATACTTACACTAAAACTTCACAAATCAGGCCCCCATTGTCTTTATTACCCTCAGCATTCTTATCTTTCAGGATCCCACAGAACAGCCCATTAAGCTCTTATCCAGACCAAAGTTTCAAACATCTCCATAATCCTTCCAAAACAACATGGTCAGTTCTATCACAGAAATATTCTTCCAATGCTGCCAATTTCTGTGTTAGTCTGATTCAAAATACTACAATAAATTACTAACCAAAGTCAACTGGGGGGGGGGAAGTATTTACTGACTTGAATATACTGGGTCATAGTCCACTGAAAGAAGCCAAGGCAGGAACTCAAGGCAAGAACCTTGAGACAAGAATTCAAACAGAGGTCATAGATGAGTGCTGCTTACTGGCTTACTTTCCATTGTTTGCTAAGTCTGCTTTCTTATATAGCCCACCATTATTGACACATGGTATGTGTCAGGTTGACAAAACCCAACCAGGACAGTAATAATCTATATCTGTTGTATGCTTAGGGCCATAGTAAGAGTTAAGAGATTTAAGAATAACTAGGAAGACCAACATATATAATGCAGTGAGTCAGCAGTGCAGGAAGAAGACAGCAAAGAAGTAGATAGTTGGAAAAGGGCCTCTTAATTCATCATCTAGGCTTTATACTTATAGCGACTTATTAAAACATGAGAACATTATTAACTAAATTCACATGGAAATTTCTGAAGAGAGCAGAAAGAATAGCATCACAGGCTATGACAAATATGTATAAATTGAGAGCAAAATACTAATCAAATTAGGAAAGCAAAAGTAAAATGTGGTGTACTATGAGGAAATAAGGGGAAAGACAAGGCAAAAAAAAATGTTTTCATTGTGCTGGCAAGATCCATGGGTGGATCCATGGATGGAACCAGATGCAGAGCTCCTTAAAATGTGATCAATAATTCAGTGGTCGTGAAAATTGGTTTTAAAAGAAGAGTCAAATGTTCTGTGCAAGCTTTTTCATGTGGTTCCTTGTGATATATATATATATATATATATATATATATATATATATATAACTGATAGTGAGAAAGTCTAAGGATTATGGAAAAATGACGGAAACTCTGCCCTGTTCTCTGCCCCTGCATTTCCATGAAATAAAGCTTTTATTACGTATTTTCTAATTTAAAATAGTTTTAACTATCTATCCATCTTTCTAAAACTCAAACACATACATAGTGTTCAGTTGATCCAGTATTTCAAGTATCCTGTTTTGTTTTGGTTTTTTTTTTTTTGGTGTTGTTGTTGTTGTTGTTGTTTATCTGCTCACAGAAGGCACCAGGAAGAAATCCTATGCACAAGATATGTTGACATCTCTTCATTATTTGGATGATCGTTTTATTCAACCCCGTCTAGAGAGTTTAGTCCCTAGAAGTCGATGGAAAGAGCAATATAAGGTATATAATTTGGCTTTTATACCAGAGGTACAAGCATGGGGACAGTGGCCCTCTCAAGATTCCAATATCTACGCAGATGAAATCATTTTCTGCAGTGTAGGCCTTCTGCTTTGTTGAATAATAACATTTTAATCTTTCCTAAAGACTTTAATTATTTTAAGTATCCACACTAATGTCTTCAATAATTAAATGGTTTGAAATAATTTCAGAACATCTCTAGGGCTTAGCCTATTGTCTTATAAGATGGTTCTTTAGAGAAGAAAGTCACATAGTCGAAGAAGTTTGAAAAAACTGTTTAACTTGAACTGGCTCTGTATTGGAGCACTTTTCTGAGCACTAATTCATGAATTTATACTTCAGGTTTTCTTTTTTTTAAGTTTTCATTTATTTATTTAGTTACTTTTTTATCAGATATATTCTTTATTTATACTTGAGGTTTTCAAAGTGGGGATTTAAACAGCAGTATCTCTCAAATTAGTGTGTCCCATGGGGCTGCTTCTTGTAAGATGCCTGTTATTCCTTGTACTGTTTTTTAAATATTTACTGTGTTTGTATGTTTGAAGGGTGTGTGAAAGTGTATGATGTGTGTGTGAATGGGGACCTGTCTAGGCTACAGTCCATTGTGGGCAGGCAGGGGAAACTTTTAGGAGCTGGTTTTTTAATCTTCCTGTAGGTTCCTGTAGGTTCCTGGAATCAAACTTAGGTCATCATGTCAACTTATGTGACAACAATTTTACCCATGAGCCATCAATTCAGGTCCCTCTTAGGATGCTTAATTTCAGTATGGAAACTGCCTTATATCATTCTGTAACTTAACATTTTATATTTCTAGAAGTTTGGGGATTTTAACTTTTTAAAATTGGAATTACTGGATTATATTTTATTCTCCAGATTTGTATTTTAGTGTATCTAATGGCAGAACATGAACTATGTGATATTTAAAGGCACCCGATCTTGATATTTTATTTTCTAATGATTAGTTAGAGAAAAAAATGGTAGATAATAGACATCCAATTTCCTTAAAAAATCCCCCTAGTACTTAAATTAAATTCCATACTCCTTTACTTCAGAAAAATGAGTTTCATCAAGAAGTCTTCAACTGAAGTAACCTGATGATAGGAAATGCTTCAATTTGAGGGACAGTCAGAGACTACAAACTCTAAGATTTCAAGTTCAAAGATGGCTTGAACTTAGAACTACCATATGTATCTTTTTATTTCTAGATTTTCAACACTACTGGATCCCCAATTTATTCCTCAGATGTAAAACAATATTTATCTACTTTTAAGGGAAATAGGTGTTTGTTTACTTTAGGTAAAATACATAAAATAATTATATTATTTTCTTTAAAACAGAGAAAAAATGTTACAATTTTAAAGAACATTTAGCATATGATAAATGATTTACTTTACATGTGAAATATATTTAATAAGTCCAAAAAGAAGAACTATTCACTCCTTCGTTTCACAGTGAACAAAGTGTATTCAACGTGTAAGGTTCCACAGTTAGTAACTTCACAGGTCAGGATTTAATAGAGTCTAAGACTCTTGGGTTATTTTAAGCTTGGCCATATGGGTAGGTTATAGTGAATTTAGAAAACCCACAGTGAAATAACTAGGTATACAGAATTATGAGGTAGGTGATTCAGAAAGATCTTAGGGTATACTGGGTCATACTGAAGAAGAAAGTAACATGAAGAAAGATTGCTGATATGACCCAGGAAAGTCCCTATGTCACTTACAAGTGGAGTATGTTCTGCTTACTGTAGTCATCCAGGAAACCAAGCTGTCTGAGCTTTCATCACACTGTGCTGCACACACCACGGAAGCAGGAAGGAAGAGCAGTAGTCTGGATTTTAGCCTATTAGTGACATGCTGTGAAGTTTGAAGACTGTGACAGGTAAATCAGGCCAGTGCTGTTGATCACACAATACGAAAAGGACCAGTATACCATCCAGACTGCTCTAGGGGGTGAATATGGATTAGGAACCATGCTAGCAATATATTCAGTGTGTTCATTCAAGTGTGATATTAAAATACACTGCTAATGGAACAGTAGTAACTAGCACAGGCTGAGTACAAGTGCAAGTACTCGTATATAAGTGACTTCACAATAGCATAGTTTGCTTATGCAGACCAGGGCCTCTCACATGTTTCACTCATTGATAATCAGTCACTAGATGGTCCATAAGTGCTGGACATGGAACATTAGTAATTGCAAGGTGCTTATTTTCACATGACAAAGCAGGTGACACTACAGGAGGATTAAGTTATTTCCAGAATGTTTTCAAGAAAATGTAATTTAACTCATACCCTGAAGAATGAATGTAACTTTTTCAAAATTTAACTAGCTTAACTTATGGGACATATGGGGAGCGGGGAACCAGGAAAGGGGAAAGCATTTGAAATGTAAACAAAGAATTTAGAAAATAAAATTAAAAAAAATAGAAACTCCTCTTTTACTTACCCTGATATTTTGTTGCTCATTTTCCTACTTTACTTAATAACTCATTGATACTAATTAGAGATGAGACTATGGAAAAAAAGGAAATTAATGCCTATTGGAAATACTACTTGGTAGTAATTTGTAAGTAAAGAGATAATTGAAACTACTTGTTCTTCTTTACTTATTTTATTGTCAAGATTAATAAATTTTTTCAGTTTAAAAATACTTTCTTAAAGTAAGAAATAACATGTGTTTTGTTCTTATATTTCTTTCCAACGCTGTCCAAAATGAGTTCTAATTTGGAAACATTTATATTTGACTTAATCTTCCTATATTTAATTGTTGTCAGGAGCGGGTTGAAAGCTACTCTCAGGTAAACATCTATTCAAAGAGCCCCGAGGACTGTGGATGCCAGGCTTGCGGGCTGCATCGCCACTGTAAATTCTCAGTGCATCTCTCGGGAAACTTATACAACAACAGGACAATGGAAAGAGATGACTTCATGTTAGATGACAAGCAGGTATGTTTTACAAATTTCTCTCTTTGCTGCTTAGAAAATTATTACTTCATAGCTTGTCCTCCTCATAGTTCTCACAAATAGAGAAAACACTGCAAAGAAAAGAATACAAGGAAATATGATATATTTGATTTTTTTCTTTTTTTTTGTATGCCACTGATATTAAATAGAGGGTCTTAGCTTGCTAAGCAAACACACACCCCTAGTCCCCAGAGTACAATTTTTGAAGGTGAAAAATGCGTCTGATATAGCATATTCACCCTCTAATTCAGTGAGATGAAATCAGCGCATATTCTTAATCTCTGTAAGTCTTATTATAGGAAGGGTGTGGTAAGGACAGTTACTTGAGCAAGAGAGGAACAAGGCTGCCTTTGATGTTCAAAGAAGAATATGACCTAGGTCAAAACCTTGCATCAGGTAGCACTCAAATTAGTTTATAGGTAAATAATTGAGGATGCCTGTTTATCCTACAGTGAGAGAATTCAGAGAGCATTGCACTTCAATTTAGACAATATCTGGTTTGTCAGTGTCTAGAGCTATTATTTACCTGATTAAGATGCTGTTAATTTGAGCATAGAAAAATAATTTCAAGAATAAGTAATTGTTAGGCATGGTGGTACACACCTTTAATTCCAATACTCAGGAGGCAGAAAGGAGCAGGCATAAGGTTCCTGCTCTACAGAGCTAGTTCTAGGACAGTCAGGGCTACACAGAGAAACTGCAGCTCAAACAAACAAGAAATAAAACAAATTTTTTTAAATAGTTAATAGATAAGAATGGGTCAGTATAATGTGAATTTATAAAAAATATAGAATTTGCTTGTGGTTTTTAATCTTACCTTGTAAGAAGGGTACCTTTGTAAATACATAGAGAACTTCCTCTAGTGACACTGCATATCTTTGTAGGATGTATATTTTGGATGAGATAGAGACCCAAAATTATTGCTAAATCTTCCATTATTAAAGTGGAGGAAATATGGCTGATTGGAAACTATGATTCATGAGCACTATTGGGCAACAGTTGACCAGATATCTCTAAGCAATATAAGAAAGATTGGAAAGCTCATTTAGACATTTCAGTCTTAGGGTTGGAGTTAAATACTTAAGAAAATGTTCACTCTCAACTTAAGAACATACAAGTAAAGCTACTTAATATTCACATTCATATCTTATAAATTACCAACATATTTTTAAGTCAATTGTTAAAAGACAGTATGACCAACAGAGTTTAGAAGTTTATGAAAACTAAGATTTCTGAAGGAAGAAGGGTCTGGTATATTTTTAATAAAATATAGGTGACTACACAGCTAGACTCACTATAGCCTCTATAACTTTACCCTATAAATATCAACTCAAAAAAGCAAATGGCATGATCGCAACATTCACTGAAGCATCATTAGTAAGGAGTGGGGTACAAAATGGTGGAAACACTCCATTTAAGACATTAGAATAGTGACATGAGAGTCTGCTACAGAAGAATGAGTGGCAGGACATAGTGTCATTCAGATAATTTTCTTACTAATAGTTATTATGGCTGTTTGGAAATGATGTGAGGTGAAATAAATTGTCTTCAGTACATTTTATTTTTAAAAATAAAATTATTTTATTCTAATTAACTTACGAATAAACACAACACAGGACCAATTTAAGGAAACCAGTAAGACACGTTTTGCTGTTGTAGTTGTTGTTTTGGCATAGAATTCAATGGTTTCCATTAGACATAACCAGAGTTCATCACTGTCATGATACCTGGGGCCTCACTAATCAATCAACTGTGATGATTTGCAGACTTCAGTTTACATTTTTGTAGTCATTTTTTATATATAAAAAAAGCACTGTGTGGATTCAGTATATGCCTCTTTAAGTCTTGATTAGTGTTTCTAAAAGGATGGAGTTATTTTGAAAGTGACAAATGTATCAAGTCATTAAAATGAGTCAGAGTTCTATTTATCTTCCCTACAATCTAAGCACCAGTATTTAAACAATGCATATTTGTCCAATAATTTTGCAAGCACTTAAATTTTATTTGAAGAAAGAACTATTTCCTCAGACTGTGCTTCGCACTTCACATACCTGCAACTCCAGCTTGCCTTTATGTTCAAGTCTTTCAGTAAAGACAGTCTGTTTGTGGGGGTATAGAGGGGAGAAAAAGAAGGAGTCATTTACTAAAGTTATTTTCTATCCTATTGAACCACTGTGTCCATGCCTACACAGAAAATAAAACATGGATGTATTTCTATTCTGAGGCTTAAAGAGACCACACCTCTACACATTGCCCTTGGGTTATTTGGAAAGCAATGTCTCTACTTTTTGATTGTGCCTATAGTTATATAAAATGAAAGCCTGGGATTAACTAGGTTCTTTTTGAGAGGGCAGTACAATACCAATTGTTGATAATTTTCTTTTGCCTGACTTGCCAGAGATTATCTTATTTGAAAGAAAGGATATGTTTAGACGGAAGATGGATTTGTCAGTTCACAAAATGAGTAGTTTAGTTTTAGCAGTGTTATGTTGGATAAGAGGCCTTGGGCCACAGAAACATTCCCTACTTGAAGGAAAAAAGCAAGTTTCTATCAAACTCATGACACCCCTTCCCAAAGCTATAGAAGCAGAAACAGTTGCCAGAGTGGGAGGAAAGGGTAGTTGGGTGATGGGGCACAGGCTAGATCGACTGTCTGTTGTGCAGGGAACGTTAGGATAACAGTTCTTATGAGTGAGTCGTCACCCGTGCTGGGTAGGCGTTCAGTTTTGTACTTGCCTTTGACTCATCTGGGCTCTTGTCTGTAGCTCCAGGAAACCCTTCTGTGTTAGATTTAGGTAACGTGGTTTTTTTATGCTGTTTCTGAGTGCTCCATCTCAGGGGAATAAATGTTTGTTTATGTCTATTCAGAAGAAGTCACAGGACATGATGAAATGTCCAAATGTTTTACCTAAGCATATATCAAACCCAGCCACTGCCCAGCCATCATTATACCTTTAGAGTCCTTTTGGACAGTGTACTCCTGCCCTGTTACTTTTCTACACATCATCATTATCTCTGTATTCCTTTGTATTGTGGCTTCTTAAAAATGTGGCATAGGTGACTTTTAAAAATGATTTAGCTTATACTAAACTTGTGTGTGCACTTGGGCAAAGAGACCAATTCTTAAATTAAAAAGGCATTTTTGTCCTCAGGTTCTTTAATGATATGATCATGTTGTGATGTTTGGAGCCGATTCTAGTATATTTTCAATAAAGTGTGAAAAATATGAATTAAGATATATTTAATTTTATTAGTAGAGTGGTGCTGACTTCCATTTTAGTTGTATAATAAAACATAATCATCAAAACATGACAGAGAAATGGTCTGGTTGACTGATTTCACAGATGTGAATCATAGAGTCTTAGATGTCCACGTATAATCAAAGCACACAATAAAATGTTAATATGTCTAATTCATATACAACACATGCATACACACGTGTAATATGCATATACACAAAGAACCTTTTTACTTTTTTGTTTGGAAATTGTTCAGTAAACAACTACCAACACTTAACACTGGTGTAAAAGTGTTCCACTTTTAGTTCTTGTTCATATTTGCAAATTTATCATAATCTGGGCATTTAAAACATAGGACATGTCTGCATGCCATACTCTGTATATCATCTCTTGCTTTTCTGCGTCTCCATCTTAATGCCTTCCAAGCAGTTTCACTCTTTATTCCCAAATTCAGATAACTTGATTCTGGGCTACAAGAACCACTGACAGAGGTTGGGGTGGTGGCTCAGTCAGTAGAAGAGGGAAAGTATGAGGGCTGGAATTTAACCTCCAGCATCCACAAGTAATGAATAAAAACAAATAATTAAGTCAAACAAACCTGGCAAGCTTCACCTAGTTAGGAAGCTCCAGGCTAATGAGATTATTCTGCCTCAAATAAAAAAGGAGTAGTGGAACCAGAGGCACCTGGCGCATGCACTAATGCAAACACACACACACACACACACACACACACACACACACACACCTACACACACCACCACCACCACCACCACCACCAACAACAACAACAACAACAGCGAGGCTTGATCACTTTCCTGTCTGTGTTGGTTTAGATGACTCTCCCTCCTTGCTGAGACATCTTCGTAGCAACCTGAATGCTCACTTGGTAGCATCCTGAGAGTTTTATAATCATTCATCTTTTTCCTAAGGCACTAAGCTCCCTAATATAGACAGGTAAATGGTCACTATTCCTCTATCCATGAGCCCAATACTGGAAGCATAGTGATGTACAGGTTCTGTTGACTAATTGTATATGAAAAGATAAAGGGATGATTTGTATAAATGTTTATTCAAGTTAAAATAACATGCTTTAGATTCTACCACTAAAGGAAATCTGAAAATCATATATATATATATATATATATATATATATATATGTATAACTTTATTTGAAATAATAACACTTATTTCTCAATGTAGGTATATATTGTTGGCAGAATTTGTGCTGAACGCACCAGAATTTATCATAACCTAAAGCATTTTAAATTCAAACTATACCAGGACGTTTGCTCCCTTGCAACAGCAGAAGAAGTTGGAGATGAACAGGTTAAAGATACAGTAAACAGAGTCTTCAGTAATTCACAAAACAGTGGCTGGATTAGAGAGGTAAGGTTGTAGACTGCCTTGGTCTGCAGTCTGAAGGCTTACAAGTGGCTGTTCTTATGTTTTCTCTTCTGCTGCCTATTCCCGCCATCTTTGTCACTGTTCTGTTCTCAGTAGCGGCTCTGATGTTCCATAAATTCTCTCACCCCATTCTGTAGGTTATATTGAACAGTAATACTGACAAAAGGTCTCTGTTCTTTGCCTTTTATGTGTGTAAGCCTTACTTGTATATTAAGTCAGTTTTCCTGTTCCTGTGATAAAATACCATGACAGCAGTATCTTAAGAGAAAGGGGGTTATTCTGGCTTACAGGTATGTACTAGTCTAACCTAGTGAGGAAGAACTTGAGGCAGCAGGTAATCTTTCAAAATCAAAAAGCAAAGAGAGATTAATTCTTCTGCTCAGCTAGTTTTCTCTTTATGCAATCCAGGACCCAAGTGGAGAAAACCACACCACCTACTTTTAGGGTGGCTCTTCTACCATTATTAGCCTAGGTTATCCCTCAAAGGCAATCCTGGAGACTTGTCTCTTAGATAATTCTAGGTCCTGTCAAACTGGGGAACAATATCAACTATTATATTTCAGGATGCTTTTCATGTGTGGTGTAGGGTGCAGGTTGGGGTGGGGCAATGCACAGGACTCACCTTTGCTTCCCTGCTTTCTTCTTTAGTCTCTTTGGTCTAAGACTAAAGAAGCATCTGCTGTGAGTCTGAGGAAGGAGTCTTATCACCCATCCTAATATAGGTACATTCTCTTCTTGAGGACCTGGGGCTGAGTGGTTGGCACTGTGACTAGAGATGGAAGGGCGCACTGAGACTTCAAGCTGTGGAACCTGCTTTGACTTCCCTGTACCTTGATAGTCACTGAATTTGATGTCAGAAATAAAGTGGGCATTCTGAAGAGTCCAGTGGAACCATAAGACCTCCTGGCAGCTCAGAATCTCTGCTTTACTCACAGAGCCCTGGGAATTAGGTTGTAGAAAGAATCCTCATGACAGTAGCTTTCTAAAAGAAGGTTTAGCCCTGCAGATACACAAGAAAGAGCAAATAGAAATTACTCAGGAAATTTGGATCAATGATGTATTTCATCCTGCAAAGAAAACAAACAGAAGAATCTGACTTGATATCTTTTGTCTGGGTTATAGAATAGGGAATTTGTAAAGAGCAAAGGTGAGGCAAGAGAACATAGCAAATAAACTTTTATGAGCAAAGAGTGAGGGAGCAGCAGCACAGGCCCATCTCAGGGCCTATCATGTTCATTAGAGGGGCTTCTACAAAGAAGAGCATCACAGTTTCTCTCCCTTTGGACAGTTATTCTTCTACCTCAACCCACCATCCAGTGACCTTGCCTCTCTCTCCTTTCACTCTCTGTGGATTCTCACATTTTGCTCTGCTTTTTCTACTACACAAGCTCTTCTCAGCCCATCTGCATTTTCCACTGGCTTTTGGGAAAGACATGGCTAGTAACCCTGACTTCATTTTCTGAAACATTGAATTTAGGTGTGTTTTTGAGATGCCTTTAAGAGATACCAACTCAATCGTGGAATTAGAAAACCTATTGGCATACCACATGTATAAATATGTTCCTTTCTCCATTTCTGTAGTACCTGAAATTGAACCTTATGCTTTGTGGATGCTAGAAAGTTCTGTACTACTCAGGTATAGCTCCAGTCTGTACATTGTGGGTGTACTATATGTAAGAATTACACAGGTTTATATGTGGAGAACTTTCAACTTCTCTCAGGGAAATATTACAGAGCAAGTATTTCCATGTATTTTAGAGTATCCTTAACAAAGTTTGGGATCATTAATGGAATATGTAAAACATTCGTAAGGAAAGGAAGTAAAATTATGTTCTCTTAGTTAGGTTTCTATTACTATGCTAAAGCACTACGACCACAAGCATCTAGGGGAGAAATTGCTTACTTCAGCTTACGGTTCTAAGGTTACACTCAGCACTGAGGCGAGTCAGAGCAGAAACGTGGAAGAAGGAATGGAAGCAGAGGCTATGATGGAAGCCTGCTTACTGGCTTACTCTCTCTGTTGCTCAGCCTGCTCCCTTACACCATGCAGGAACTCCTGCCCGGGAACACAACCCTCTGTGAGCTGGGTCTGCAGCATTATGAGGCAATGAAAATGCTCTGTAAACTTGCCTGCAGGTTGGTCTCATGGAAGCATTTTCTCAACGCAGAGTCCCTTTCCCCAAATGGCATAAAACTAACCAACAGAATCAGTCCCTTGTCAGCTTGACACACAAATGCGCAACTATTAAAATGAACTTTTCTTTCTTATTTACCCCCAAAATTACATGATAATATTAATATCCAAATTCCAACTTTTAAGAATTCCATAGTCTTTAAAAATTCAAACACTGAAAGTTCGGTTTTCCTAAATATCTTCTTTCTCTAAAGTATCAAAGTTTTTTTTTTTTTTAACTCCAGTCTCTTAACTGTAGGCTCCTGTAAAATCAAAAATAAGTTGCATAGTATTTTAGTTAGGGTTTTACTGCTGTGATACCATGACCAAGGAATCTCTTATAAGGACAACATTTATTTGGGGTTGGCTTACAGGTTCAGAGTCCATTATCATCAAGGTGGGAGCATGGCAGCATCCAGGTAGGCATGGTGCAGGAGGAGCTGAGAGTTACATCTTCATCTGAAGGCCACTAGGAGAAGATTGGCTTCCAGGCAGCTAGAACAAGGGTCTTAAAGCCCATGCCCACCATGACATACTTCCTCCAAAAACACCAAACCTACTCCAAAAAGGCCACACCTCCAAATAGTGCCACTCCCTGGCCTAAGGTTATTCAAATAACCACACATACGTCTTAACTCCAAGAGAGAAGAACCAGCGTATATCAAACCAAAGCAAAACCAAAGTCTATCAGTGTGCAGCTTATTGTCCAACTCTTGGGACTCATGATCTTCTGGGCTCCAAAGGGCTTAATCAGTCATCCACACTATGCACAGCTTGTCTCTTACACTCTGGCCACCTCTACTCTAGACTTGATTCTCCCCTTGGTGGTTATGCCATGGTATTGTTACCTCTGAAACGCCGGGGAATCTTCAGTAACAGGGGTGTACCTTTGCCCATAGACTCTCCTAGGCTCTGCAGGGACTTTTTACTCTGCCACATGGTGCCAAGCCTCATCTTCTCTCCATCCTCTCCTTTTACCTTGGGGCTTGTACTGCAGGTGAGGCTGAACTTTCACCAGTAGTCTTTTACAGTACAAAGCCTCAGCTGTGGCTTTGCTCTGCATTGCTGTCAACATTCTAGTCTCCTACATGTGTGTTACATGACCCATTCATGTGTTCAAAACCAGTACCATCTCTATGACTCGGACACATTAGCAAGTGTGGCTGCCAGCAAAAGGTATCCCCTTGGTCCCTTTGGACCAATCTTCTGTGTTCTGACCCAGAGCAAACACTTCCTACAAGACTGCACCTCAATGATGCTGGTCTCAATCACAGTTCTTCAGCCCAGCTGACCAGTATCCATTGGCCCAGCGACTGAACGTTTCACTTCAGAGGATCAGAGCTCTTGATAATCACAGCTGATTCCTTAGCCCCAGCTGAGCAGAACCACGGATTCTTAATTCAGAATATTTAATGGCCCTGACAGAGTCTTTAAGGGACGTGTGAGCTTTCTTCTAAAACGTCACAGCCCAGGCCTTCATCATCTGCATCACTGTTAGCATTCATCCACTTTCCTGCAGAACAGCCCACTGACCTCTGAGCACTCAGCAGCTTTCCGAGCCCAGAGTTCAAATACCAGAATAATCTAAAAAATACCACCGAAATACCCAAGCCTCACAGAAATTTCTGTCTCAGCTGCTGCTTATTGCTGTGATGAATAGATTACTTAAAGCAGCTTGGAGAGAAATGGGTTTAGTTCCTCCTCCAAGTCCGCCACAGTCCGTCACTGAGGAAAGCGAGGGCATGAACTCCAGGAAGAAGCTGATGCAGAGGGCATGGAGGAGCACTGATGGCCAGTTTGCTCGTCATGGTCTGCCTAATCTGCTTTCTTACTCCATTCAGGACACCTGCCCAGAGGTAAGCTGGGCCCTCCATATCACTCTTTACTTTTAAACAATGCACTACAGAATTGCACACAGACAGATTTTTATGGGAGCGTTTTCTCAGGAATTGGGAATTCCTGTTTCAGATGAGTCCTGCTTCTGCCAAGATGACAGAAAACTAACCTCACATTCTCCATCAAGAGTAACATTTAGTGTTAGATGTTAAAGGAGCAAGGAGCACTTTTTCACAAAAAGGCAGCAAAGAGCTTCATTTTGTCTTGAATTTTCAGCTTTTTGCAAAATATTTTAACTTAATAGTCTTCCTCTTAGAGTACCTGGGATGTCTGTGCTTGCATGCCCATCTCAGGGACTCTGGCTGTTTCCATGTCCCAGGATGTCACATTGTCCTCTTGTCTTGCACGGCTGTTACTCTCAGGCTTCCTGCTTCTGTTTGTCACTCTGCTCCTTTACCTGTCCCTTCTCTTCTAAGCATTTTTCTTCAATCCTTTTAGGATCTCTCACTTTGCTTGGCCAAAGACTAAAAACCTGATAAATAAACTTCATTCTTGTTTGAGCTCCTGCTTGTTGTGCTAGAATCTTCTTCTTTCAGTCCAATAGTCAAAGGCCACCAAGTTAACTTTACTATAAGGAAAGAGCACACAAGAGGGAAAACATAATTAAACCCAAATCCAGGAATATACATGCCACTCTAAAAGACTCTGATTGCCTAACAATCCTCTTTCATTAGGAAGAAAATACACATGATGATGGGCTTTCCTGGGAGTAGGCAATAAGATTTGGGGGATTTGTTGATAAAAAATATGGGTACCAGGAAGAGAAGATAGTAAATCAGAGAGCTAGGGCTCAGTAGGAAAAGTGCTTTGCCACACAAGTATGAGAACCTGAATTTGATCCCCACCCCACCATAGAAAACAGGCACAGTGTCATATGCCTTCTGGGAAAGCAGAGACAGGAGGATCCCTGGGGTTTGCTGGCCATACAAATATGTGAGCACCACATTCAATCAGAAACCTTGTCTGGAAAAGCAGGATAGACAGCAGCTAAGGTCGATATCCCAGATCAACCTCTGGTATACAGAGACAGACAGACAGACAGACAGACAGAGAGACATGCGTGTGTGCGCACGTGCACACACACATACACACACACACACACACACACAGGTGTGTACCTGTATACATACACAGAAGTATTGATTCTGTTTTACAGTTGTATTTAAAATAATTTACAATGTATTACATAAATAAGAACTTCAAATTATAATGAGATAGTTCATTTAGCTGGTTGGTGATGTGTGCATGCCTTTATTTCTAGCACTTGGGAGGCAGAGACAGGCAGATCTCTATGAATTCCAGGATATCCTGCTCAACAGAGTAAGTTCCAGGATAGCCAGAGATACAGAGAGAAACCCTGTCTTGAAGAAATGTGTGTGTGTGTGTGTATCTATATATATGTATTTGTGCATATATATATATGTATATATCCTTTTTGATATCTTTTGATACACACACACACACACACAACTCTCTACCTATGTTAGAATCATCTAGAAACTTGTGAAAAAAAATAATGGTTCCTGGCTTTACCAAGACCAATTGTATGAAACGCCTTGTTGAGGGTATTAAATATCTAACACTTTAAAAATCAACCAATTCTTAAATAAATTAAAGATGGAGGACCACAGCTTAAAGGTTCCTGTTGAATTGGATTCTGTGCTCAGGGTCTCTATGCTCCCTCTGCAGATCATTTCTTTTTTGTTGATCTCTTTATATCCTCTGGGTAGAGAATGCCAGACTTAAAGAAATCTATTTTCCCCTACCTCATTTCTATAATCTGGAATGTTCTTGTCATAATGCAGATCTGATACTATGAGAGAGCTCTTCGTTATTAATGTAAGACCCAGACTTCCCAAAGGCTCTGATGAGCTGTGTCTTCAGGCAGAGGAGATGGCAGAGTAGTCCTAATGACCTTTCTTCCTTTCCTCTATTTCACTTTTCCTTTTGTGGTTTTCATTTTTTTTTCTCAGAACAGCTGTCACCCCACCCCTGCCATTTAAAACTTAAAACAGCATCCTATAAAGGTTAAAAGCATGCATTTAAATATTTGCCCTGATGCTGACTAACAGTGGGATGTGAAAGCAAGCTACTTGATCTCTCCAAGTCTGTTGCTCCTCTGTAAAATAGGGATGAAACAATACTTAGGGCTTCAATCATATGAATGATGGGATGTTGTAGGGCCTGGAATTACAAAGTCAAAGGCTACCACTAGCTGGTGTCTGTAATATAAGCAAGCAAAGGTGTTATATGCTTCTATCAGTATACTGATGCACATTTTAATTTTCCAAAACACATTTTATAAATAATGGAGTATAAAAATTTAAAGCGAAAATAAGCCAGAAACAGTCAATCTTTTAAGGTATCAGTTGCAGATCATAAAGAATTTTATTTGCATATACTAAAACCAAGAGAACTAACTCTGAGTGGGCTATGCTAACAGACCATTTTCTGTCTTGTTCTCTTCTTCCTTCTTTCTTGACGATGTGTTGCAATCACAGATCTCGAGGTTATGAAAATGGCCTTTGTGGCCTTGCCTAGAACGAAAATACAGTATTCATTCATATTGCCTCCATGAATCCTTGTCATTACAGAATTCAGGCCTTTGAGATCTTCTCTCAGAGTTCATAAACCAGATCAGGAAACCATTAAATAATTTAATGTCCTCAACTGATATAAATACTTGGACTCTGTGTCTAAATGTGAACTCATGTATCATCGCTGCTCCCTAATCTGCCTCTGAGAGGCCTGCCTGCCATTATTCCTATACTCATTCACCTTGAAATTTCCAGGACACCTTTAACGTATCTCTTAACATACACTACTCTATGCTTCTCCTCCGTTGCCATTGCTGCCCCACAGGCTTGAGTGCTCATTGCCTAATTTGTCACCACAGATTCAGAACTCACTGCCAGACCGCTATAAAATAGCTAACCAACTTTCTGATCATAGATTTCAAATAAGGTCAGTCCCTTGCTCCCAAATCTTTGACAGCATCATAGTGCCTGTCAAATCTTTGCTCAATCTATAACTTAGTGTCTCATAGTTTTTATTCTTTGACCTCAATTTCTCTGTTCCAGTCCTCTCTTTCTCTCAGAAGACATAAGATTATTATCAAGTCCTATGCTCCTCATGGTACTGTTGGATGAACTTTTAACTTCCTGGGCTTGGGGGGGGGTCACTTTACCACTAATGTTGCCTATCAAATATTTTTGTCTAAAACAACTTAAATGTCACATTTTCCAGGTCTCCTCAACTAGCTATGGTTTTCCTTCTGACCCTCACAGCAGTGGTGCTGGTTGCTGTGAGTGTCTCAGCTGAGAGATGGGCAAAGTGTCTTTTAAACATTCTACCTTCTCCAGTCAATAGTAGGAAATTGTTCACATACATACTTATCTATTCCACAAATATCTGTTGGATCAACTAGTGATTATATTTATGCTATGGTTTTCAATTATAACTTCTAAGAGGTATGAAATTAATAATGCTACTATTTGATTTCTTTCCAATGCTCTGTGAGTTAGAAATGCTTCTATTTATAGTTAAGTGATTTTTGTTCCCAATTACCATAGGACATACGTTTCAGTAGTTACAAAGGTTGCCATATTTGTTGTTGTGACTAAAATGACTATTTTCTCTCTTGTATATGCAGAAATATGATCAACTGCAGCACTATCTCAATTCTGCAGATTATTTTCAAGATGAGAAGTTTGAATTATAGCATGCTTCCTTCAGAGAAGATTTTATAAATTTCTGTAAATGTGAAGATTATGAATTTTGTTTCTCTGTGTTATGTATCATTGGTTGTATATTCTATGTATGTCTTTGTGGCAAACTATCTTGTGTATATGCTCATCTGATTTTCGTGAAATGCCACTCTGAAGCCTAGTAACAGTTTCATAGATTTACATGGAGAACATCAGTTTTGTGGTTCAAAAGTCCCCCCGTGTATTTTCATCATGTGGTGATGCTTTCCTCACACATAGTTAGCAGGTGAATGTGCTATCGTGTCCTATCAGTTCAGTAGAAATAGGCTGCGTTACAGTATATTTGGACTGACCCGAAGATGGCTCAGACAGTGTAGTACTTGCCTTATGAACACAAGGACCTGAGTTCAGTCCCCCAAACCATACTTAAAACAAAAGCCAGACATGATGGAATGTACTCATAATCCCCACACTGGGAGGCAAAGATGAAGCAGTTCCCTGAGACTTGTTGGCCAGACATGCAGCCTACTCATCAGTGAGAGACCCTGTCTCAAAAACCAAGACTGTGTGGTGCTCGTAAATGACACCCAAGGCTATCCTCTGAGCTCATCATGCATACAGGCGCAAATGTTCATGTGCCCACACATTTGTACAGCCACACGTGTACCCTCACATCCACAGTATATCTGCATGTGTATATACATACATATTGAGACTCATACCTATATGTATGTATTATTCTTGTACCCCTTGGCAATATTAAGTAATCTTCGGAAATAAATGTCTAGTTAATGTTTCCTCAATCAGTGAGTCATGGAAGAAGCTTCAGACTACCATGCATTCAATATCCTAGCCTCAGAATGAGACCACAGTTTGTCTATTCCAGGCTAGAAATGTTTCCTTCTGCTAAACTTTCCCTAATGAAGAGAGGGATCATCCCAGGGTCTTTCAATTCTCATGTTCAGAAAGAACTTCTTGATATATATTTTTTAATTCTGTATAATGTTCTTTCTTGTTTCTGTACAATTTTATCTGCAGTATATTAAAGATTAAAATGTAGTATGATTTTTAACCATAACTTTCTCTATGCGTGTGTGTATATATGTATGTATATGTTTTAATATGAAGATCTTGCAGGCAAGTTCAACCAAAAATACTTTGAAGGCTTATTTTTGTGCCTCCATTACTTTGCACATCCTAATTTTTCCATAATGCAATAAAGTAAATGGTTTCAGAGTCTAAGTGTGTATTCTGTATCTTTAATTCTGAAATATGAGGCCTGTTCTGTGACATTTTATTTGTTTTTTTTTTCTGGAAGTATTGGTTGAATTTAGCTGGCTTCATGTATTGTGTGATTCATGACATGTGTCTCCATGTATATATGAGTGATATAAGACTACATTTTATCAAGTCCTTACATGGAGATGAGTTTGTATCTTCTGCAGTACATTTCTATAATTATTACTATTGGTTTTTCAAGCTAGTAAGTGAAAGAGAAAGAGGGAGGAAGGAAGAAGGAAAAGGAAAGAAGGAAGGAAGGAAAGAAAGAAAGAAAGAAAGAAAGAAAGAAAGAAAGAAAGAAAGAAAGAAAGAAAGAAAGAAAGAAAGAAAGAAAGAAAGAAAAAGAAAGGAAGGAAGGAAAGGAAGGAAGGAAGAAAGAAAGAAAGAAAGAAAGAAAGAAAGAAAGAAAGAAAGAAAGAAAGAAAGAAAGAAAGAAAGAAAGAAAGAAAAGAAAAAGGAAGGAAGGAAGGAAGGAAGGAAGGAAGGAAGAAAGAAAGAAAGAGAAGAAAGAAAGAGAAAAAGAAATTAAGAAAGAAAGAAAAAGAAAGAAAGAAAAAGAAAAAGAAAGAAAAGAAAAGGAAAAGAAAAAAGAAAAGAAAAAGGAAGGAAGGAAGGAAGGAAGGAAGGAAGGAAGGAAGGAAGGAAGGAAGGAAGGAAGGAAGGAAGGAAGAAAAGAAAAACAACAGCAGGAGATGCAAGGATGCTGAGGTGAGGGTGAAGCAGACATTTCTGTCACATGCCTACTGCTGTTCAGAGTTCCTTGACACATGGAGAACCACTCCCTAACACACTTCCAGAAACCAAAAATGAAGCCAGGTCCAAAAGGTAAAGATGAAAGGGAAGCAAAGCAGTATCGGAAGAGAACTGATGGGGTGTGGGGAGGGTGTGAGGAGTGGGGTGACTTGTGGAAAAGAAGGCAGAGGAAAAAGGAAGACAGGATCCCTAAAGTATGTCTAGTGACCTGCAAGAAATAATTCTTTCATGAATAGTTGGGTGTATTAACTGAATTTCCTGACCTGTCTGTTCTCGTGTTCAGGTATTTTGTGCCCAATACTCATTCTTTGGCTAGGATTGGACCTGCTTAGACTCCAGAAGAGCATTGGGCAGTGATGTATCCCTTGAGTTAGGCCTGCTTGTAGTGCCCCTCACTCAACATTAAACAGCAATCCCTGCACTTAAGAGAACCTGGGTCTGGAGAGTCCTGGTCTCATCCTTTTTTTTATGATTATCGGCTTTTTATTTCAGTTAAATTTGTCACACACTCACACCATCGTTTCTGGGGAAACATTTTAAGCAATATTTCAAGTGTACAGTCTTACTTTCATTTTATTCATGGAGGTCCATACATAAGATACAATTACTCTGTACCCTTTTTACAAATTTTCAAATCAAGTTAACTTTTTTAAAATAACTGTCTGTTTCTTCAGTCTCCTCGACCAACTACCAGAACCAAATGCTGCTCTTCTGGGTCAACTCTGTAGGATTTTACACGAAATTTCAAGAAATGCTTTTTTTAATCTAATGTCACCTCAAAATCTATCCACTGAGATAGCGCCCTACATTTTATGGATGCCTATCTACTACAATAATGTCCTGGCAAATTATATCACTGAAAAGGTAATTAGACTTAACTAGACATATATATATATATGTATATGTATTCTATATTATTTGTTTACATTCCAAATGATTTCCCCTTTCCCAGTGCCCCCCCTCCCCATATATTCCATAAGCCTTCTTTTCTCCACCCATTCTCCAATCACCTCTCTCCTTTTTCTCTGTCCTGGTACTCCCCTACAATGCTGAATCAAGCCTTTCCAGGATCAGGACCCTCTCCTTACTTCTTATATGAGAGTCATTTGTTATGCTAATTGTGCCTTGGGTATTCAGAGCTTCTGGGCTAAAGAAGTTAGACTCCAGGGAACCAAATAACTCTATTAAAAAATGGAGTACAGATCTAAACAAAGAATTTCCACCTGAAGAAATTCGGATGGCCAAGAAGCACCTTAAGAAATGTTCAACATCATTGGCCATTAGGGAAATGCAAATCAAAACAACCCTGAGATTTCACCTCACACCAGTCAGAATGGCTAAGGTTAAAAACTCAGGAGACAGCAGGTGTTGGCGAGGATGTGGAGAAAGAGGAACACTCCTCCACTGCTGGTGGGGCTGTCAGATGGTACAACCACTGTGGAAATCAGTCTGGAGGTTCCCCCAGAAAACTGGACATGACACTTCCGGAGGACCCTGCTATACCTCTCCTGGGCATATACCCAAAGGATTCCCCGGCATGCAATAAGGACACATGCTCCATTATGTTCATAGCAGCCTTATTTATAATAGCCAGAAGCTGGAAAGAACATCAGATGTCCCTCAATGGAGGAATGGATACAGAAAATGTGGTCTATTTACACAATGGAATACTACTCAGCAATTAACAAAAATGAATTCATGAAATTTTTAGGCAAATGGTTGGAACTGGATGAGGTAACCCAATCATAAAAGAATACATATGGAGCACAATCTCTGACAAGTGGATATTAATTAGGTCTCATCCTTTCTAATTATACGATGTGTAAAAAGTCATCTTGAAAAGTCCTCACCATCTAAATGAGGAAATGGATAAAGTTAATATGCATTTCCAAGAATGTTTGAGTATTGATGGGGATGATATATGTGAAGTGCTGGGCTTTAGGTGGTGATTTTTAAAGTAAATAATTAAAAAATGATGTGCATGAGCTGAATGATATCAGTGATGATGGCAACCAGGAATTGAATGGCTGGTAGACATACAGGTAAATGTGCATCAAAGGAGATTGGAGAGATGGCTCAGCAGTTAAGAGCACTTGCTGGTCCTGCAGAGGACCTAGCTTCATTTCCCAGCACCTATGTGATTGCTCACAACCATCTGTGATTCCAGTTCTAGGGGGCCCAATACTCTCTTCTGGACTAAGTCAACAAACACTGCACATATGTGCACATATATACGTGCAGGTAAAATATATATAAGTCGGGTGGGGGGTAGGGGAAAACGGGAACATAATCAAATGTTGGGGGGACCAGGAGTGAAGCCCTACTGGCCAGCAGAATAGATGGAAATATATAACCTCAGGAGGTAGGAGGTAGGAGAACCCTCTAGAATGTACCAGAGACCTGGAAGGTGAGAGAATCTCAAGACTCAAAGAGAGGGACCTTAGATAGAATGTCCAACAGTGGGAGGAATGAACTTGTAGAATCCACTTCCAGTGGAAACAAAAGGCGTCAAGTGGAGGGATGGGGTTGCCATCTCACAGTCAAAACCTTTGACCCAGAATTGTTCCTGTCTAAAAGAACTGCAGGGACAAAAGTGGAGAAGAGCCTGAGGGAAAGGAGGTCCAGTGACCAGCCCAAATTGGGATCCATCTCAAGGGGAGGCACCAAGGTCTGACACTATTACTGATGCTATGATGTGCTTACAGACAGGAGCCTGGCATGACTGCCCTCTGAGAGGCCCAACAAGCAGCTGACTTGAGACAGAAGCAGATACTTACACCCAACCAGTGATCTAAAGTTGGGACCCCCCTGTGGTTGAATTAGGGAAAGTTCTGGAAGAAGTTGAGGAGGAGGGTGACCCCATAGAAAGACCAACACTCTCAACAAACCTGGGCCCCTGAGATTTCTCAGACACTGAACCACCAACCAGCCAACACCCACTAGCTGGTCCAAGGCCCCAACACATATACAGCAGAGGACTGCTGGTCTGGCCTCAGTGAGAGAAAATGCACCTAACCCTCAGGAGATTTGAGGTCCCAGGGAATGGAGAAGCCTAGTGGGGTGTGGGGAGACATCCTCTTGGAGATGGAGGAAGAGGAATGGGATGAGGAACTGTCAAAGGGCAGAACTGGAGGGGAATAACTACTAGGCTAAAAGAAAGATTAAAGTTATTAATAATATATTATATGTAATATAATATATTATTATAGTATTAATATAGCTATATATAATAATATAATACTATTATATATTAAATATATAATATATAATGTTATTATATATTAATATAATATATAATAATATATAAAGTTATATTAATAATATAAACATATTTTTAAAATTCATGCAAAAGACACTCAGATTCTAGAGGTCAAGAGCAGTGTCTTACATGCTGGAGTGTGGTAGAGAGGCCTGTCTGTTGAAGTCTTGCTTCCCAAGCTTTTATTTATGTTCCTGTCAAAATTACAATGTAGGGGTTGAAGAGATGGCCCAGCAACTAAAAGCACTTGCAATGTGAGCTTATTACCTGAATTCAGTCCCTGAAACCCAGGTACAAGTGGAAGGATAGAACCTAACTCCACAATGTTGTCCTCAGGCCACAAACACAACTGTACTCAGATTCCTTAAAAGAAAACACACACACACACACACACACACACACACGCTCAAAGCAGAGTTTATTACACAGTGTATACAATAATTGGAGCAATAGCCCATACCCTAAAACCATGAACAATTTTATGTCAATTAAATTTTATTTCAATTTATCAAATGTATCATTCTGGTTTATAATTTATATTACTAGGAGTATGAGTAGCTTGTTTGATCAAGTCCTTCAGCTATTAAGTCCTGTGTTGTCGCAGGCAATTGAGTAAACACTGTTTTACATTTAAATACTGCACAGTTTTCTTTTACTGGTTATGGCTGCTAAATATGACAGAAGTAGAAGTTAGCACAAGTTGCTGACTACTGAACACTGCTTTAAAAAAATGAAATATACAATGGTCAAAAAGCCTTCACTTTTTAATGATTCCTGATGACTCTGTTCCTATTTTTCTTCTCTAGCAAATATAGCTTCTTTATCCACATGAATGGAGAGGAACTTGGCCCTGAAGAAGACAGGGGAAGGACGTTTCAGAAAAAAAGGCTAAGGTTATACAGACTGAAGTAGTTGAGCTACTGCAGAATGGAATTATTTAGACAGAGCTACCATGATAGATCAGGGGAAATTTTGGGATTAAAGATATTCAACTGGTTAAATTTAAGTCAATATTCCCAAATCCAAAACTCCTGAAATATGAAATACTTTGGATTCCAAGCATTTTGGATGGGACATACCCTGTCCTGTATGAGTGTGCCTGTCTCCATTTCCAACTTAACATCCTGGGACTTGTGAAAGTGCACTAAAGTTGGCCTCCCATCCTGGCAGATGGAACTTTGGATAAATCCAGTCTTGAGGTATATTATTTTTAATCGTGTCTACCCATAGCTCACGTTTGAAGCAGGACCATACTGCTGAAATTTTAGAGTCGCTTAAGTGAATAAAGCTTTGTGTCTGGAGACCTCAGATCCAAATGACTTATAAACTACAGCCCTTGGGTTTTTGGTGGTCCTAATATTGTGCCCATCTTAATTTATTCTCTGTAATCGATAAGCACACACAAATTTATCCAATCTGTTCAAGTATCTTACAAGCCACACCATATGAAGATAAGAAAGCAAAATCTATTTTATTATGAATGTTCTGAAATCACGTGACACATTATATTTGCCAACCAGACGGCTATGGACAATACATTTTGTATTTGGTGAATTTTCAAAGGAATACCAATTTTTTCCTTTCTCGAGGTAAGGACAGTATCAGCCTCTTAAAACGTTTATTTGTCCCCGATGATTTACGTGCTCATCACCTCAAGCCCAAACTCACTGCCTTCTAGGGGACAGTGGTGGGCTTCCCTCTGTCCCTCGCAGGGCTCGCTCACCAACTTCCTCACTGTGCTAAGGAGCTTTTCCCTCCGCCCTCACCCGGCTCTTGTTGGGGGTGCTCAGTGGTGTTCTTTACAGCTTATTGAAAACCGAAAACCATGTCCTCGGGAGGGCGGACAGCGGGTCTGGAAGGGGAAAAATACAGTCCCTGGCTGGGAGTTTCTTCAGCACTGAGAGCTGCTCAAACACTTAGGAGGAGACTGGGGAATTTCCCCAGTCTTCCCCCCACCGCAGCACCCAGGCTGAGGCTGAGCCCAGAGCCCGCTGTAGAGAGATGCTGTTCCGGAGGGTTTGCCTCTTCAGCCACTGGGAGGCCTCTGCACGCCGTTCCCCGGCGCCTGGCTGCGATTACTCACTGGAGCAGCGGCACCAGCCTTCCACCAGGGAGCCGAGCTCCCGCCCTCCTCCCCCATCTGCAGCCTGCTGGCTCCCTCTCTCCCTCTGTCTCACTCTCTCCCTCTCTCTCTCTCTCTCTTTCTCTCCCTCTCGTATCGCAGCACAATGAAAGCCTGTGTTTCGCCCTGAGTCCGAGGAGCGGGAGTCGGTGTCAGGAAAGCGCTCGGAACAGACCTGAAAGAGAAAGGAAAATACAAGCGACTTTTTTTCTTCTTTTTGCCCCCATCTATAAAGCGAAGCGATACAAGAGATAGAGCCACATTGCCTTTGGGAGTCCAGACCCTCTGAGCCACTGGCGGGGCATGGAATGTACAAAAGTGGACAGAACAGTGGCTGGACATGACTCGGTGCAATTTGCTGGAAGTTTGTAAGTTTGACCACCGTTTGTAAATTACTCTCAGAAGACTTTGTCTCTCTTGATACTGTATTAGAATAGAAGTGGGGGTGAGGAATAAAAACCTAAGTGGGAAAGGGGGAAAATATGTTGAAGGAGCTCTCTCAGTAGCCAGCCACTTCAGACTGCTTTCATTTAAGACTAAGAAACCTAAGAGGGGATCGGGATTTTTGCCGGTGATTGGATTAGCTTGAAGAAAAGAGCATGGTTCTGAAGTCCAATTACTGACGTTGTTAAGATCGAAAAGCTGTCTTCTTTGGGGAGAAGACTACATCCTTCCGTTCCCCCCAGGAGGAGAAAACACCGACACCGGAGGGAGAGGACGGGACGGAGAAACCAATGTAGTCTTCCCTGATTTCGCCCAGTTTGAACATGACTTCAGAAGCCTTGGGAAACAGTCCTGTTGTTTGTTTTTTAACCTGAGTAAGAGTGAAGGCTGCCGCTTCCATAGCCCCGGGAGAAGCGTGTTTCTCTGCAGAAACACCCCTAGAAATAATTTCCGAAGCAGCTAGGTGAGCGGGAGCCCGGATCTCTATTAATGACTCTTTTGATTTCTTTTGCTGTGTGCTTCTGCTTCTTCCTTGACAATCCCTGAATTCGTGAACTGTCCCCGAGACTACTTCGTGTTTACAAAGTACCTAGAGGCTCTTGTCAGCCTGGTGGGGGGAGGAAAAAAATCTACCAACTCTGCCCAACTTCTCCTGAGCTGTCAAATGCAATTAGAGTAAGTTGATCAGGGTTTGTTTCCAACTTCCTCTCTCCAATTGGTTTCTAATCTTTCTCCCCACCCTCTCGTTACTCGCTCCCCTCCCCCACACCTTCTCCACTGTCTCCCCACCCTCTGAAGACCTCTATTCATGTGCCCTGAACACTGAAAACAGCTTTGCCTGCAATAGACAGCACCAGCCTCTTGCACCTCACCATCCCAGAGGCAGTAATCATTGTGTCCAACAAGATGGGGGACACAGCGCCCCCGCAGGCCCCCGCAGGAGGGTTGGGAGGGGCTTCTGGGGCGGGGCTCCTTGGAGGGGGCTCAGTCACCCCGAGAGTACACAGTGCTATTGTGGAACGCCTGCGGGCTCGCATTGCTGTCTGCCGACAGCACCACCTAAGCTGTGAAGGACGCTATGAACGTGGTAGGGCCGAGAGCTCAGACCGAGAGAGGGAAAGCACCATGCAGCTCCTCAGCCTGGTCCAGCATGGCCAGGGGGCGAGGAAGGCTAGCAAACACGCTAAGGCTCCAGCCTCGACTGCCACCACCACAGCCCCTCCACCGCCCCCTACTGCCCCTCCTGTGGCCTCCCAGGCGGCAGCCACAGCCCCACCACCTCCACCAGACTATCACCATCACCATCAGCAGCACCGGCTGACCAGTAATGATAACAGTGGGATAAACCGAGAGCAGCCGCCAGCTTCGACCCCGGGGGACCAGCGGAACTCAGCCCTGCTTGCGGTAAGGCACCTGGTTTTCTCCTATGATTCTGGTTGTAGCCATGTGGCCTTTTGCGAAGGTGGTGGCTGTCTTGGCGTCGTATGGAATGGATGGCCATGAAGAAGGCCAAGATACCCGTCTCTCAAAAGCCGCTGGGTATGCGTATGTGGTTGTAAGCTCTCACGGTCAGAGCCACCAGTGCTCACTGTCATTGTCCTACATCCAAAGGGTGTTCCTCGAGAGGTAAGAGCCTGGGTTCTCCAGAAGCTCAGAGTCCACAGTTTGTGATAGAAGACCTTACAGCTTGAGGACCCTCCTGCTTTAGCATATTGGCTCTGATTAGGCCCAGCGAGACATTCTTTACCTGACAGGAACTTAGTCCCATTGACCAGTCCATCTTGCCCATCCTCCTTCCCCTTCCGTGACCTTCCTCTGGAGTTAAGGATTGTCTGTGATTGACTATTACATAACAGTGTCTCCACAGTTTTAAACAAAAACATGGGGGAAATACCTCACAGACAGACTACTGCAGGAAGGCTTGGGAAGAGGACTCCTAGAATTCCTCAGAGGCTCCCATCCCAGGCCCCAGTTAAGTCTTTATTCTGGACACCTCTCCCTCCCTCCCCCCCCCCCCCAGTTAAGCACTGCTGTCTCCCAGCACTCACGGAAGCTGAGAGCTATTTACTGTGGTTCCAGGAAGCACCTTGTCTTCAATCCCTCCTGGTAACAACGCACAAGCCCTAAAGCCTGAGTAAGTTTCTGACTGGAAGTGTTTTCTCAGAGCTCAGACAACACCCCCACACACATACACACCCCACAGAGCAAAGAGCTTTGAGTCATCAGTCTTGGTCAGGTGACCCACTGCCTGTGGTGTTCAGGACTCCCCTAAGCTGCTACGCCATCCCATCCGCCTTTCAGCAGAAGTAGGAAGCCAAGCCCACACGCTTCTCCTGCTCAGCTCCTGAAGCTCTGTGACTGTTCATAGCACAACCGCAGTCTGCCTGATGAAAGGCACAGACAAAAAAATGGCCACAGAGGCCCAAAACATCCAGAAAGCCCCAAGGAAAAATGGCAGTAAGGAGCTCCTGGGGGAAGAGAGGGCCTGTTCCAGCCAGCCCATGACTTCGTCCTGGCTGCTCTTTCCTCTGTCCTTCATCTGTGGTGATTCCCATGGTTCCCAGAAAGCTCTGGGGACTGAGAGCGCTGCTCTTCTTCCCAGAGGGCAAACCTTCTTCTTGGGCTACCTAGAGCTGTGACTCTGGACCCCCCAGGTCCAGATGAAAACTAACTGTACGCAATCACACTGGCCTGGGCTTTATCCTTGAATGAAACTATTCAGTTTATACTGAAGTTTCTAGCCCTATATTCCTCTCTCTCCCACCTGCTCCATCCTCACCTCTCCCTGGGATTCCCAACTAAGGGGAAGTTTGTCTTCTGAAAGAGAGATGCTGGGGAGAAGAAAGGGGAGGAAGAACGAGGTTTGTGTGCACGTGCGCGTCACCAGCATCTGCAGCCAGAAACAACTAAATGCCTTGCTTGTCTCCAGTAAATTTATAATCTGTCCGCAAGTCTCCCAATAATGTGGCTTTGTGTGTTTCAGAGTCTCCTGGTGAGTGAGTGCTTCTGGGGATGCTACTGAGAGACAGGAGCCCAGGCTAATCCCAGAGGGGAAGCCTGATCTCTGCCCTGGGTGGCAAACCTAGAGTAGCCCACATGGTGGGCTTTTCCCGAGGCTCTCTCTCCCAGCCTCAGCAAGGAAGGGGCACATCTCCCCTGAGGCCCTCCTTGGTGTTTGCTTCTGTCCAACTGGGAGGAAAGTTGATGAAGTTCCCTTTTGCTGGCGTGTTACTGGATGCAAAATGAAACCGACTTCAGTGGTTCTTGTAACTTTAAGTAGCCTGCCCTGAGACATCAGGATGGGAAGGGAGGCAATGGTGGTGTCTGGCCTTTCTCTACTAACAGTTTGCAGTTGCAAAAGTTGAAGGTGTTTGATGCGCCACACCTTCTTGGGAACTCTCTTTTCTCTCTTCTACTGGCCAACATAGCTGAACATAGCCCCTTGCTGGAATACCCTCTGAGTGTAGGATGAAGCCAGGAGGTTTGGTGAACGTTAGGTGAGCTCCACTCTCATGCTCACGCCTAGGTGAGCGTGTATGGTATCCCAAGGGTTGCTCTGACACCTGTTTGTAGTTCTTGGGAATTCCCTCTGTATTTTAGCTTCCACACATGCTGCTTTGCTTTTTCCCATGTTACTCTGCTCCGTGAGGCCAGTTGTGTATGAAGCTCCTGCTGCCGCTGTCTGAAGGAGCCAGACATTCAAGAGTCACTTCCAGAGACTCTCACTTGTCTTGGGCACTTCTTGTGTTGAGAGCAGTGTTAACAATCTCAAAGGACCTCTGCTGAGATTGTGTTGGAATTCTTAATTTTATTGCAGTTATGTGCATAGGCAGATTTATGTGGTCTGGATGTTGAATGTAGTAACACTTTACTTGCTAATGTGTGTGCTATAAGTACCCATGAATGCCCTTTGGAGAAGAGGAAAGTATTGATCACCTAAATTAAAATATGCGTGGTGTACCCTGGTAAAGTTCTCTAACAGCATGCGCCGTGTACAAGTGCCTTGAGCATGTCAGTACTGTCTGCCAAAGAAAGGTGAGAGGGCAGCTTCTGTTCAGTGGGATAAGGTTGTCTCTGAGGGTGTTCTACACAGAGAATATATACTGTCTTGGCTCTTTAATAGCCAGAGTGTAAAGAACATCGCAAGAATAACCTCTAAGTCAGTTCTAATTCTGTCCACTTGAGAGCCTAACTTTGCTGTCCTTACTCAGACAGTTTCTTCATTTAGCTCCAGTTGAGGGGAAGCCCCGCTCCTGTGGAGACTGCAAACACAGGGCCTCACAGAGGGCTGAGATTGTAGGGCTCTGACGCCATTCTAGCTGCTTGGAGAAGGCTTTACAACAAAGTCAGTTTCTGATGACATGTGTTTGAATCTTTGAATGAGCTGTAAAACTCAATAACCACTGGTCTGTGGAGCCGTTAGGTTAGCACATTTGTGAAAGTTACCAATCTTTCCCTCTTTCCTGAGACAAGCTCTTTTTCTGTGGCATAGACCATTGTCGTTAGGCTAGGCAGATAAGTGGTCCCAAGCCACCCTCTGCTTCAGACTTCATCTTTTCTCTAATGTGCTGTGGAGGAAAGGACCCGAGCCAGACCAGGCGCTCATCCCGTGGTTTGGTGCCTGCTTGGTCACTCGCCTGCTAAAGGACAGAGGACAAGCCATTGAGTAGTCATCTGTCAGACAAAGATCAGCCCGTGCATGAAAGCACATGAATTAATGAGTATTTGGGGAATAAGCCTTGGGGAAAAGGAAAACTAGACAGAAGGACCCCAGCCATGCCACTGCTGAACATGGGGGGACCCCAACCATGCCACTGCTGAACATGGGGGGGACCCCAGCCATACCGTTGCTGAACATGGGGGGGACCCCAGCCATGCCACTGCTGAACATGGGGGGACCCCAGCCATGCCACTGCTGAACATGGGGGGGACCCCAGCCATACCGCTGCTGAACATGGGGGGGACCCCAGCCATGCCACTGCTGAACATGGGGGGACCCCAGCCATGCCACTGCTGAACATGGGGGAACACTGGCTCCTCTGTGCTCATAGGGCCCCACTCAGCTCTCGCTGTCTATTTTAAGTGGTAAAATAGCTTTTATTGTAAACAGAAGGACTAGTCTTGTGAAATTAGGGCTGTCAGGACAAAGCCGAAATAGCTGTATATTTAAGTATCTCTGAAATCTCAGGGAAACACTACACAAAGTGGGCCGTGCTGTGAAGTCTTAAGTGTCTTTCACGTGTACCCTTTATATCTCTGCATGGACCAGACAGTTTTGGCAAGGTGTGTCCTCAGAGTGTCTGAGGATTATTAGAGAAGTTGTTTACACAAATGGAATGGAAAAGTTAAATATTTTGCCAACAGTATTCTAAAATGCCAGTTCTTAGTGTAAGAAAGTCAAACCATTTAAGTGATTGCCAAAGTTCCCAGGTGTCTTAGAAGTTTCCAAGTGACCAACTCAGAGTTTCAAGGCTGCACAGGAAGAGAAGGGCACATCTGGAAGTGTGGTGCTAGAGGTCTACACGACAAATCTCCTCTCTGGGACTGCGAGAGGACTGCTTACATTAATTATTTATACACCTATCATTTTCTTAAGAACAGACCCATTTTTGTTTGGCTTCTCTAGAATGAAGTAATAAAGGCAGAGTTCTTAGCTGCCCTGGGCCTTTCCACCTCACACAAGTAAAATGAGGCAAAGGCTATAGCGAAGGAAGAGCCCAACACACGTGCTCTCTCAAACGCTGTCTGTCAGAAAGCTTGTGCTAATGTCTGGGTGACGTCATGCACACCCAAGCGTTCTGCATATTTCACAGCAGTCATTGCTTTCTTGGAAATACCATTACTAAGTACGACTCACCAATTCATATTCAAAATACTCATCAAGATTTTTCTCTAAGTCTAAAACTTTAATTCCCGTGGCTTCCCTCTAATCAAGTTTAAGTGCTAAGGTGTAAGATGGGGGTGGGGATGGGTTGTCAAACTTTCTTAGACACAGCAATTAAATATCCCTATGGGTGTGAGCATGATTAATTGTTTTCTAAATTTTATCGTTCATTTTGATTCTTAGCATTATTATTTCATTAAAAAAAACTAGCAGTAATTCTCAAAATTAAAAAACAACCACCCAGTTTTTCTACGCATGCAGACCCAGACGTTCTGAGTGGATTCTCCCTCATCCCAACCCCTCGCATGTGTTCAGCATTCACAGACAAGGCCATCCATGTTTAATGAAAACAACTCTAAATGCCTCCTCCTTCATTTTCATGCTAATTTCCTTCACACTCCAGCAAGCTCTGTGGGAGAATAAAGGAGATGTGACATGCTAAAGACACAGCAGTGCTGCCCCCAATCCAATGGAGAATCACATTGGATTGCACAGTGACAGGACAACGGAACTTCCTAACTTTCCAAATGGCCTAAAACTGACAGAAAACTAAAGAAGGAAACAGACCCAACGGACCCAGGGAACTCCCTTTATGTGTTTCACATCACACCCATCACACCAGGAGGGATGGGTGACATTTGTCCTGTATTACAAACAAGGACCCTAACACTAAGATAGGCATGGCGACTCATGCCTGAAATACCAGCAACCAGAGAGGTTACCATGAGCTTGAAGCCAGCTTGAGCTACATACAAAGTCCTAGGCTAGCCTGAGCTACAATATGAGCCTGTCCCATGGGCCAAAAATAATAGCAACAAAAAAGGCAGACAGAGGCAGGTAGATCTCCGTGAGTTCCAGGCTAGTATAGCTAGTATTAATCAAAATATCGTGCTGCCAAACACAGAAAGTAAATGAAACAGGAACACTGTTAGTGGGTGAGAAAGAAATTCAGTCTAGGCCAAGGGAAATCTTATAGAGTATGGCTCACCTCAGAGCCTGGGAGGACAAGGACATTAAGCGTGAGATGAGATGTAGACTGTAGACATCCAAGTAGCCATAAAAGTTAAATATTCAGGGGCCAGAGCAGAGAAGTGTGTGGTTAGGGAAGCAGTGCAGAGAAATGTGGGGTTCAGGAATACCCTGAAAATGCTGGCACTGTCACAAGGGCGTGGTCAAATATAGAGCCAGTAAGGGGCAGAGGAGTCCAGAGCTATGAAGCAACGCTAGTCCTTCATGTGCTTGAAGATTAGTGTTGCCTCCCCTCCAGCGGGCTCTTCCCAGGGCTCTGTTCTGTGAGCTTTGAGTCCCCAAGGCTGCTTCATGCTTTGCTGTTTCCACATTTCTCCAATCATCATGAGTTATACGCAGCGTGGCAAGGCCTTTGGCGCTGTGAGCAGAGCATTTTAAAAGCTCACTGGCTAGACAGGAAGAGAAACTGAAAGGACTAGAACTGAAGCCCCACCCTTGCCCAGACTTCCCTGGGCCTCTAGTTGCAAGCAAGGTCTGTCTTGTCAGTGTGATGAGCTCTCCTCATAAGCAGATAGATTCTTCCAGCAACTGAGTTGTTTTACACCCTGGTTTAATAAGATCTTCTTGATAAAAACAAAAACAAACAAACAAACAAAAACCCATTCAGCAAATTTTACAAAACATTCTGATTAGGGTTAGCATTTGAGATGTACTTTGTTTTCAACACAGACAGGTAACTTAGGTACCTTAGAGTTCAATACAGATAGGTCTTTTAGGTACCTTAGAGGTCAACAGGAACCAATGTCGTCCGTTTAGCCATTTGTTACAGGGTCTAGAGAAGAAACAACTGAGGCAAGTCAGTAACCCCCACCTCTCTGATTCCTAGCAGGAGGCTGGGCTTGTGGGCTACTCACAGTCAGTGGTCTGTCTCTTTACCATCTTTGACCTTTCTGGCTGACAGTAAGGGGCAGATGTGAAACAGTAACAGCCTGAAGAGAAAGTTTACATATGCTGTATAAGGGCTGAAGAAAACCGGAAGCTAGCACAGTCAGTCAAGTCACCGAAGGAACAAGTATGAAATGAGCCAGCACGAGTGCATGAGCATACACACACACACACACACACACACATGCACTATAGTTCTTGCTTCTTCATGATTTGACCAAAGGCTTAGAAATCATACATCAAAATGTGGACCTGATTGTTTTTTAGGGTTTGAGGAAACTCACTATTCTGTGGCATGCACAATGTTAGGTTTACATAAATGAGCAATTTTAGATAGTCTTTTCTCCCTTAGAACATATTAAAGATGTGTGGATGAGGTTGAAAATCAGATGTTAAAGTTGGATTACTGAGGAAGATAAGTTAACAGAGCAATTAAGATGAGCCTGGGATCTGGGGGAAGATGGCCAGGCTTAAGTCCCCACTCACCTATGTAATAGCGGTGTCTTCCTGGTTAACTCAGTTAAATTCTCTTGCCTCAGTTTCCTTGGAAATAATTGATATAGCACTAACTAAAAACCAGGTCTTTATTAAATGAGTCAGATGTACAGTGCCTTGGAGAGCCAAAGTAAACTGTAGCTGTTAGTATTCATCTGAGAAACAATGCGCTTGATCAAGTTAGCCCAAGCTTCTACATGTAGAAGCACAACAGACATTCAGTGTTTGCTGAGGTTAGTGCAGGGTCCCGTGTCACTGGTTCCCTATACACTTTAGTTCAGCATTATCATCTGGGATCTATTTCCATATTGGTAGAGTGTAGTTAGTATCCTTGTGGAGTTGTTGAGAACAAGGCCAAACAATACATTGGTCTCAGTTTCTAACTTGACTGGAGTACCATCTTGACTGTGTACCTCTAAAATACATTCTAAGTCTCCATTATGTCTGAAGAGGGCATATTCAGTGAGTAAATGAGTTATTTCAATTACCTACCAAGATTTTGAATCCTTTGAAGGAACTAGCCTAAACTTCATTAAATTTTTAATTCAAATTAGCAAATAGTTCTAAAAATAAATCCGGTCCCAGGGTTTTAAAAAAAAATGATTTAGAAGGCCTTTGCTGTGGAGAATTTATGCTTCTGTAAGCAGATACTTCTCAAGAAATTCATTAGCTCTGCAAGTGAACAGGCAATATAAACCTGCCCTCATCCCAACCTTGAGCCGCTCAGCTTTACAGCCCTTTGTCCTGATGTGGTTACTGGTTTTGAACATTTTCTTTGCCCAGTGCCTTCTAACATGTGCCTTTCTGTAAGAAACTTTAAAAAAAATATGCTGCCAAGATGTCAAAGCAAGTTTAGTACTGTCAGTTCTTAGCCAGAGCAGGGAGTGCTGATGGAGAAACAATGACAAGAAAAGAAGGCCCCAGTCCTTTGGTGGACGATACTCTCGAAAGGATGGCGTCCTGGTTCTAACTCAAAGAATATGGTCAACACCATGTGTCTTGATTTGTCTGTTTTTGTTATGTAAGCTGAGATCCCAGTTACCTTTGACCAAGATAATGTAACATCAAACTCAGCTGGATTTGTTTTTGTTTTATTCTTATTTTTAGTGGTGTTCTTGATTCCTGAGTCATCCTGACAGGTCTCTGTGGGATATGGGATCATTATCTTTGTAGTTTTTAACTTTCCCTTCTGCCAGAATCAAGACTGAGTTCCATTAGTGCCTCTTACCCGACACACTAGCAGGTCTCTCCCATGTAAAGCCTAACACGGTGAATTCCTTGTTCTTCAGCAGTACTTTTTCAGGTACTCCTAATGGACTTGAGCAAGCACAAAGCTCATTACCTGTCTTAAGAAAAAAGTTGTGGCTGAAGGGATGGCTCAGTTGGTAAAGTTCTCACTGCACAAGTGTGACGACCTGAGGTCAACCCCCAGCACCCACACTTGCTGTTCTGCTGGAAAAGAGAAGCCCAAGAGATCCCTGACCAGATCTCTAGCTCACTTGGTGAGTCCCAGTGACTCATGTATACCCTCTTGAACACACTTTCATTAATATTCACATGAAGTTAAAGCAAAAGTCTGTGCTAACAGACATCATGACATACAAAGTAATCTGAAAAAGTCAAAATCACAACCAAGGAAGGGACCTAGAAGTGAGGTGTAAACAGATCAGTATATGTGGTACTGGGTCTTTGGAACGGTGATTGCTAGACTTAGGTACAACTTTCATTCGTTTCAGGGGATCTCTAGAATCTTAAATATAAAAACCAAAGCACTCTTTGGATAAGCTGATGACCAGTCAACTTTTGGTTATGGCCATGGTTTACCCAAGTGCTAAACCAGCTACGCTTGGCATGTCTGATTGCCACATGACACCGTGTAATTCAGATGCAGCAAAACATGTGGGCTAGTGTTATCCCATTCTAGTCTCACAGCAGCATGGGGAAGGCCGGAGGTATAGACTTGAACACAAAGAGGAAAGAGCAGCAGCCCTCCTGACAGCAACAGAAGCAACACTTTAGTAAAGTTCGGGTCCAAGTCCCAAGCATTGCAGCAAAGAGTGCTTCCTCTGGTGGGTTAGAGTCTATGCCTGTGGATCTGTTTGCAAGCTCAGTCCCCCAGAGAGAAAGTCTGAGCTGTCTTTGTGCTAAATTAAACATTGGTTTTCTCCTTGGGAACCTGATCTTCCATAGGCCAGGCAACAATATCTTTCTGAGAGAGCGAAGCCAAGCATTTCCCGCAGGAGCACACTGGCTGGGGAGCCTTTTCACTTGCTGTCCTCTTAGCTTAGCTCGTGTGAGCGTGGTGCAGGCGAGTTGTTTTGTCTAACTGGATCCAGAAGCCTTCAGAGCAAAGTCTCACACTGTAATCCCTAGTATAAGACTGTCGTCCTCGTAGTCGTTGTAGTCGTCGTATGCTGCTTAACATATAATAAAAGAAAATGGCTAGAGATCAGCCTGATTATTCAGGCTCACAAGCTCACATGGAAGGGGCTTCCTTACCCCTCTCCCCTAAATCCTGCACTCACAACATACAAGCGAGTGTGCTACTAGCAGAAGCTATCTTCCTCCCTGCTTTATCCCATCTCCATCCTGCCTGTCCCCCCAGAGGGCTAGTTCATGTAGCTCTAAAAATAGGCAGCTAGTCTACAATTTATAGACCTGTATGAGCCTGCAGAGAGAAAACAGACAAAACTCTAGATGAAGAAATTAGAGCTCATTAAAATACAAAACACACACGCAACAACAGCATTAGAGCAAGGGAGAGAACACAGGGCTTCTCACAACTGTTCGAAGCTACACCAAGCGTTGTTTATCAACATAACTTTATAAACCATGAAAAAGGTGGTAGTAGAACATTGTCATAAACATTAAACTTCTGTTGGTAGAAGCAGCATGGGACTGGAAATCTTTCTTTAGGGTGGCTTTTAAGTGATCTTACAATGCCCTCGGTCTCACAGAATCCTTTCCAGTGATTCTTTCCCATTCAATAAAAAGAATGGTCACTGTTTCTTCCTGCAAACCTTATGTGACCTCATGACTTGCTTTAACCAACTCAAAGTGACAGAGTGACATCATGCCATACCTGAGATGCCCTGAAGTCCTCTTGGAACCGAGACTGAAGACACTGGGCATGCCTGGAGGCTGCATATCCATTTGTTGAGAAGGCCAAATGTCCTTCCTGCAAGGGCACCTTGAATGACCAAACCCCACTCCTCCACCTCAGCACAACCTGCTAGAAAATCATCCTATGCAGCCTGCAGAACCATAAGAAATTCCTCTTGGCTGCACCAAGACGCTAAGTTTGGGATACCTTATAATATTACAAAGGTTGACCAAATCAGGGTTGGAAACTAGTACAGGGCAATGGCTGCTGGATTTATCCATGTTTCTGAGGATGCATTACTTTAAGATAATACTACATCCCTCCAAAGGTTGTGGAGTTGAATTAGATAATACTTGAAATCAGCAGACCCAGCAGGTGGTCAGCACAGTGTCCAGCTCACGGCACAGGTATGTTTGCTTCACCTGTCCTTTGACACCCACATTCCTATCATGTGCATGCAAATTCTCTTGGGTTTCCCTAGCTAACTGTTCCTCAGAAAATCATTTTCCCTCCTTCTGGATGATGGCCTCTCATTCCAACTAACGACCAGATTTCCAGCATTCTTGTTCCGCTCCAGGGGTCACATCTGCCTTCGGTAGTCGACTCTTAAAATAGAAAAGGGTTAACCTCATAAAGATGTCACTCCCTCTCACTGTTATGCTGCCCTTGGGAGACTCAAACAGCATAGCAAATATATACAGCCGATGTAATTGTGTTCGATCCTGGAGGTCACTGAGGACTTGGCGAGCCAGGACAGAATACAGGGAAGAAACAGATTCCATCTTTAAAAACATTCTTCTCAATTTCCACTTGCTTTTCTGTGGGAAATAACCCTACTCCATGTGCCTTATTTTAACCCTCACGATACACGAATACACAAATAAAGGGGTGGTTGAGTGGTATCATATTAGGCCCATGTGCAGCCTGTATTAGTGATTCAGTAGAAGTCTAGCTTAGAAAGCAGCAATGCCAGCTAGCAGTGAAACTTGAGACCTTCTTCACTCTGTTGGCAGTGACGTCTATTGTTATTGCCACCACCATCATCATCGTCATTTTAAAACAATAAGAATAACCTAGTGAGTGGCTTTGGTTACCACTGAGGCCTGTTTCAATGATACACTTTTGAATACCTCCTGCATATATGGATTTTATTTCTTAGACGTTAGTATTTTTTTTATTGAGGAACAATAAAAAATGAGTTAATGAAGATGGGTATTGTTTACTATTTTAAAAATATTGATAAAGATATTGGTAAAGAGAGTCCAAAGTAGCCTTAGTGTCCAAATCCAGCCATGTCAGAAGAGGCAGAAGCCAGCATTGCTCATTTCTTGTTACAGGGTTCTTAGTACAGGGTTCTTAGTACAGGGTGTTTAGTACAGGGTGCTTAGTACAGGGTGCTTAGTACAGGGTGCTTTGTGCAGGGTAGACAGCCTAAGAAACATGATTGTGGGAGGAGTGCTTTGCTTAGTTTGTTTGCTGCTGGAGTCCTGATTCCTCAGTGCCACACCTACCAAGGCCACTTGGAACATTTCTGTGGAGTAAAGAGGATTCTCCAGCTGAGTGCTACCATGAGATGATAGTACACAGTGTGGAATATAATGACGTGTGGGTCCTTCTCAGGAGCTGACGGGTGTGCAGACGCACACATCAGTCCCCCATCTGTTTGTCTCTCTCTCTCTCTCATAGACACACAATTGAGAAGTGCAGATTGATGGACGGGATTCTATCCCTGTCACCACTTCATCTTTAAAATATGTTTCCTCTTTAAAGGGGGACTATAAAAGACAGTCAGAGAAATTGGCTTGGGGGATGGGATTCAGCGTACTGCTATTTTTTTCCTTATCACTAAAACCCTAAGCAGAGAGCATAATCACCTATTTCCCCAGGGCAGCCCTAAGCCCTGAAAACTCAGCTGTTTGGGGATTTAATAGAACTGGAAAGAAGAAATAAGCACGATGTGCTCCAACACACCAGCAAAGCGAACATTTTCCCAAGTATTATACAGAGAAGCATTCTCAGCACACACCTCGCCTCCCTCTCTCTAGAAGCAGCTAGAGCTCGTCAGCATCCTATGACTTTCAGCATCTTGGGGGCCTTTGGATCATGCCAGAGGCTTCAGAACAGCTGGGTGCATTTTCTTAACAAAGCAGATGTAACTGTCGTGAATCAAAGCCTCTTTTGGTCGAGGTTGTCATAGTGTTCCTTGAAGGGTTTCATTGTCTCTTAGGTTGGAGTCACAGAGATATTGACTTTTTTTCCCCAGTTGCTTCTAAATAGCTTGGGATTTCTTTTGTTAAGGTAGATGAAAATATCTTGGTGTTATGTTGTGCAATGCGACTTTTCTTTCTTGATGCCTAAAGCAAAAGACCTTAAGTTGCCTTTCTTCTGTCTTACCTTTGTTGAGAAAATGTATTCAAAGTCCTCATCATGCCTGCATACACACACACACCACAATACATACACACATACACATACAACACACACAACACGTGCACATAACATACACACACATGCATATACATACACAAAAACATACACCACAATACATGCACACATACACACACAACATGTATAACACATGCACATAACATACACACACATGCACACATACAACACAATACAGCACATGCACACACAATACACAATATCCACATACAACATGAATAACACACACACACTTCACTCAGAATAATTGTGTTTAATATATGGATACAAGGTGAGTATAAGAGTGATTTTCAGAGAAAATTAGAAACAAAGAAATGTATCAAAGAATATTTTTAAAATACCTGCAAAAGACAATACAAAACCAAACAAAATCACACAGAAACTAAGAACAGAACAGTGTTAGAAAAGCTAGTGACAGGCAATGCTTAGGCTGCTACAGGCCTCTACCACCATGGTTCTCTTGAGCTAGTCACCCATGTCCCCAGCAACCCGGTTGGATCTGGCTCCTTGGTATTCCACCTGCTGAATTATTCTTGTCAGACAGAAGTCAGCTCTAGCATCACTTCCTGGCCAGACCTCAATGGCTGCTTAAAAGAGTAGGAGCCTGGTTGAGCCTCCCTAATTCCTGCATCCTTTAGCCTCTTATAGCTTTTATTTTCTTCATAATTTTTACCATGAAATTTATATTATCATTATCTGAATTCCTGGTTTCTCTGTCTTTTCTCTTTCCCCAGTGGGACTCTAAACTCCATGAGACCAGAGGCCATGACAGTCTTGTTTACAATAAGCATCCAAGGCCCTTAAAGTCCTGGAGCTATGCAGTAAATAGCTATTGAATCAATTGCCAGAATGTTGGGTTTTAACCTGTAGTTATCATTTCTATCTTTCAAAGATGGGATAAGAAGAAAAGGGGGAGAAGAGGTTATGCCAAGGTCCTACGTATTTAATTATACATTTAACGGAGATGTGCCTAGGATAGAGGATGGCAGGGAGAGAATGTGTTAATGTGATTAAAAACATCATCCCATTGAAAAGTTCAGAAGGTAATGTCTTAATTTTTTTCCCAGGTTCAAATTGTAGACTTGTCTCTTACAAGGAGACAGTGTGTTTGTATAAGGAAGGGGGGAGGTGTAAGAGTTGAGTATTTATATGCTGGGGCCTCAGCCCAAATATCTCATTGGACAGAGTTTATAGCTTAATATAAGGAAGGAACATGGCAAATGTGACTAGCAATGCACAACACCTTGCTCCGTAGTTGAAGACGTATCTGGGTTAATTAAAGGAAAGCAAATCTGAGACAGTGGACAGTAAGAGCCACAAGAAAAGGTCTGTCCTCAGAGTTCTCAGAACTCCTTTGGTGCCCTTTGGCCCAGCAGCTCTGCCCATCAGTCTTCCTGACTCAGTCAGTCCAGGTCCTACTCTCACTAGTTTGTGTGGAATGCTGAGAGTGAAGCTTTGGTGCCTTAGAGCTACTGCCCTCCTTCAATCACTGCCGGTCAAGAACTTGAGAGAAAATGCTGCTGGTTCCTTTACTGGAGAATACCATTCACCTTGAGAATGAAAACACTGGGTGGACTGTTACTCGTTGGTCACTGTTAAGGACCTGAGTTTGATCCTCGGCATTGAAGAAGAAAAGGAAGAAGTGATGGAAGAAGGAAATGAAAGAAGAGAGAGGGAAGGGAAGGAAAGGAAAGGGAAGGGAAGGGAAGGGAAAGAGGAGAGGAGAGGAGAGGAGAGGAGAGGGGAGGGGAGGGGAGGGAAGGGAAAGAGGAGAGGAGAAGAGAGGGGAGGGGAGGGGAGGGGAGGGGAGGGGAGGGGAGGGGAGGGGAGGGGAGGAGAGGAGAGGAGAGGAGAGGAGAGGAGAGGAGAGGAGAGGAGAGGAGAGGAAAGGAAAGGAGAGGAAAGGAAAGGAGAGGAGAGGAGAGGAGAGGAGAGGGAGGGGAGGGGAGGGGAGGGGAGGGGAGGGAATGAAGAAAAGAGGGGAAGAGAGAGAAAACAAGAGAAATGAAAAATAGAATCAGAAAAGCAATGGTTAGAAATTTAGCCCCAGGACCATTGGGGGACAGTGGCACAGCCAGGAAGCAGGCAGAGCACTGGCTGTAATAATAGCAGTACCTAATATGGGCACCATCCACCTTCTCCTCTCAGAAACCCGGTGCTGTTACTGAGCTGTCAGTGTGGCTATTTGTATGCTACAAATGAGAAACAGACTTGGAGACGTTGAGGAACAATACTGTTGAATAGCAGCTGTGCGATGTGTGGATGGCAGGTCCACACATCGCCTCCACATGTTCTCTGCAGAGCTGACTTCACAGACAAGTGGGAAGGGCTTAGACCTGTTTGTGCTAAGCCTGCAAGCCTGCAGTCCGCTACAGGGCACACTGGCAGCAACCTCGAGGAAGTAGGGTTACAAATCCTTAACTGCGTTTGCAGCTAGACTGGGCCAGTGAAGGTCTTGAGCCTTGCAGGCTTACCTACTCAGAACTCAAAGCCATAGAGTCTTCTAGAAGGAATGGCAGTCATAGAGTGTGGCTGTTGGACTCTCCAGCCACACCAAACTAGAATAAAGGAGCCTGGAAAGGGGCCTTTCCCCCCTTATTCTTATTTTTTCTTATTTGAATCATTAATTTGTAAGAAAACAAGTCAAGGTGAGGGTATGGCTTAATTTATGAAACTAAACACTTAGCTGTAGTGTTTCTCGTGACTCTTAGGAGTCTACTAGCAGGGTCATGGAGAAGAGCTGCAGAGTCCTGGGAAGTAAGAACTCAAAGGAGATTCTCCATGGATCTTCATAGGAACCAAAGCTGGTCCTTAAGCTTTTCTCCTTCCCGTTACTCTTTTTTTTTTTTTTTTTTGAGTAATATCTTGGATGGGACTTAATGGAAAGATCTGTAGCTCTTTGCTTTGCACACGATCAGATCCAAGTGGAGAATACATTTCTGTAAGTTGATAAATGTTTTCTTTTACCAAAAGAAAGTGGTAGGGAATCATAATCAATGGCATTTTTGATGGAGATAAAGATATGCTTTATTTATCTTGAAGTAAAGTTCTACCGTGGTGTGAGACATCTGACATGCATCATTCAGCGAATGTTGAACAATACTGGCAAATATGCAACGCAAACTTTTGTATATGTGTGTGAATGCTTCCATATAAGTACATGTAAGTACATACGTGTCCCTAGTGTTGAGGCCAGAGGATGTATCAGCTGCAGTTCCTCGGGAGCTATTCATCTTCTTTGCTTGCTTGTCTGTGTGTGTTTGTTTGGTGTTTTGAAACACGGTCTTTCACTTCCTGGAATTCACCAAGTATGCTAGGCTAGCTGGTCAGAGAGCCCGGGATCTTCCTGTCTCTGCTGCCCCAGTAATAGGATTCCAAACACATAATACCTACCCTTGCTTTTTGTGTGTGGATTCTGGGGACTGAACTTAGGCCTTTGTGGCTGACTACGCCCATGCAGCAGCTTCCCACGCATGCTGTTTGGTTGTTTGTTTGGTTGTTTGTTTGTGAGTCTCACTGTGTAGCCCTGGCTACCCTGGAACTCACTGTGTAGACAGGACAGGCCTCAAACTCACAGAGATTCACTCCCTTCTGCTTCCCAAGTGCTGAGGTTAAATCTGTAAAAATTTGAGATCACAACCCCTTCTACCGTGTTCTGTGCCCAGAGTGAGAAACATTGTCCTTTACCATGTCCTTTCAGTACAGAATGCTTTTTTAAAATCACATTGCGTGTCTAATTTGTCAAGCACTATTCTAGATGTTTTTGAAGTATTAACTTATATCCCTGTACTTAAACCATGACATTATTCTCATTTGACAGATAAGGGCTGAGTAGTGGTACAGTAAGAATTTGAACTGTTGCCAGCTGCTAGAGTCCCATTACCTGTAACCAGTGACCCTTGCTGCGTGTGGGAGACACTCAGGCAGGTGTCCTCAGACTCCAGCGCAGGTCTGATCCAGGCCTGGGTTTGGAAGCAAGTGCAACACAATATTTGCAATCCAATGCTGATTAGACATGAAGAGTCATCTTAGCTGCAGATGCAGCTCAGAAGGAATGCCTAAGGCTATAGATCACTCTTTGAGTGAGTTGCCAGTCTCCTGTTTTCTAAGCCTCAGAAAGTGCTGGAACATGTAGTCTGTGAGTGACAGATATGCTTTGGCTTGCATTCTGGGATAGGTTTCTACAGCCACCTGCAAGGCCTGTGGAGGAGTCTGAAATAAAATGTGTGCTCATTGGGCAGAAGACTGATGCTGAGTCATTATCCTCACTGGCCCTGTGGGCATGGCTGGTCCCTGGGATAGACTCTTTATGCTCAGGAGCCAGACATAGAGTGGGTATCTTCAATGTGCATTCCAGATGGACTGCTAATTCCTTAGGAGGAATGACTCCAGACCTTATTACGCTCTGAGGAGGCTACAATCCATCCAGAAAACAAGTTTATGTTGGGAAATGAATAGCATTCCCCTTACTGTCCTCACAGATATTGCAGCCTCTGTTCTTCACGTGTGGTGGGGACACACTTCTTCCCCACTACTTGCAGCCATCTCGCTCTCTCTAACATCCTCACACGTGAAAATCCTGCAGACACTATCTCTGTTGTGCATATTCTGAAAGAATTGTTCTTTGGATAGGGGTGGCCACGTAAAGTGAGGGAGTGGCGATCGTGAAGCCCAGAATGTAAGAGTCATCCTTGGAGTTTCCTTTTGGGAATTAGATCTTGCCATAAGCTTCCATAACACTTCTAAGCAAATCTATTGTTATGTCTGAGTCCTGCCCTCAGCTCAGGGATGGAGAGGAAAAGAATGTAGTTCCCCCTGCATTCTTGTCAGGAGTTTTTTTTGTGCTAATAGACAGGAGACTTAACTTCTTCACTTTTTAACTTCCTCCATATAGAATACACAGTTCTGTACTGTGGTTTATAAGCATATTCAATGTAGGTCTGCTCCATGATTTTGTCAGATTCCCAAAATGCTCCAAGATCTGAAGAACCGGAAGTCAAGGCTTGGGGTGTGAGGAAGAAGAATCCTAGGAATTCTGGAGTAGTGAGCGGGTTGTCCAGAGCAGTGAGCTCCAGGGGGGCTTTTGAGTTGATTACTAGTCTGTGCTCTGCTCACTCTAATTTCAGGACTTGGAGCTGAAATCAGATGTACCTTGTTTTGTGCCTGTCTCCCTAACCCTGGGCCTTCTTTGTCTGTTGTGTTATCTATCTGGGCACCAATGTCCTGTTTTCTAGAAAACTAGCTGTCCCCAGGTCTGCTCTCTTCTGTAGGTTTCTTTCATTCTCTTCTGCAGGTAAGAGCCCCAGTCAACAGTTTCCTATGCTTGGTTCCCAAGTGACATCTCACATTTGCCTGCTTCCTGCCCTCTCTCTGTGGGCTCTGCATTTAAATAAGTCTCTCCCGCATGTCATTGTGAGGGCCTGCCTAGTGAACATTTGAGGGCTGGCTTGCAGCTTTTTCCTGGGACATCAGCACAGGGACTGTTCTTATTAGCTGGGCACCCCAGGCTGCTTGAGTTCCTATCTTGGCAGTGGACCATCAAACACCCTATTTTTAAGAGTCTCCAACTTAGTTGTAAACACGTGCTGTGACTGGGCTCTCTGTCTCTTTACTCATATTTACTGAAGTGGTTTAGCTGTTGAAAAGTTGTTATGATGACAAAAATTAAAAAATAAAAGCTTGGCCTCCAGGATTGTTATTTTCCACTTGTTTAACTCAAAAATACATGATCTCACAAAAAAAAAAAGAGGGAAGGAAGGAAGAAAGGAAAACGAGAGAAGAAAGAAAGAAAGAAAGAAAGAAAGAAAGAAAGAAAGAAAGAAAGAAAGAAGGAAGGAAGGAAGGAAGGAAGGAAGGAAGGAAGGAAGAAAGGAAGGAAGGAAGGAAGGAAGGAAGGAAAGAGAAAAAGGAAGGCATTGGTGTTTGGTTGCTTAATTTGATGGTCTGGTCATATTGCTAATTTAAGGAGGGGGGGGAATGAACCCACTGGGTCATTTTACGCTGACAAATGCCAGTCAAACATGCATGGGGCTGGGGGTGGCGTGTGCTGCACATGTTTAGATGATTGGACCTATTCAAATAAGTCAATCTGGTTGGCTTTGTAAACTGTTTATGCTCTTAAGATCATGTGTATACATAATAAAAACATCCTATAGATGTATTGAAGTTCTAAAGATTTTTCTTGCTCCATTAGAAGACCTTAACCACGACCCCGGACGCTTCCTCGTCCCATCAGTGCACATTGATAGACGGCGGACTTCTGAGGCCCTCACAGAATAATGCATAGGGATTTGGTGAAGGAAAGACTATTGCACAAACATCTATTACTTTGATCCTTTAACAAATGTAGGGTAATGAAATATATCTTTTTGTTTTGTTTTGTTTTCTTTTTGTTTTGTTTTTTGTTTGTTTTTTATTCGATATATTTTTTATTTATATTTCAAATGATTTCCCCTTTTCTAGACCCCCACTCCCCAAAAGTCCCATCAGCCCCCTTCCCTCCCCCTGTTTTCCCACTCAACCCTTCCCACTTCCCTGTTCTGGTTATGCCCTATACTGCTTCACTGACTCTTTCCAGAACTAGGGGCCACACCTCTGTTCTTCTTGTACCTCATTTGATGTGTGGATTATGTTTTGGGTATTCCAGTTTTCTAGGCTAATATCCACTTATCAGTGAGTGCATACCATGATTCATCTTTTGAGTCTGGGTTACCTCACTTAGTATGATGTTCTCCAGCTCCATCCATTTGCCTAAGAATTTCATGAATTCATTGTTTCTAATGGCTGAATAGTACTCCATTGTGTAGATATACCACATTTTTTGCATCCACTCTTCTGTTGAGGGATACCTGGGTTCTTTCCAGCTTCTGGCAATTATAAATAGGGCTTCTATGAACATAGTGGAACATGTATCCTTATTACATGCTGGGGAATTATCTGGGTATATGCCCAGGAGTGGTATAGCAGGATCTTCTGGAAGTGAGGTGTCCAGTTTTCTGAGGAACCACCAGAATGATTTCCAGAGTGGTTGTACCAATTTGCAACCCCACCAGCAGTGGAGGAGTGTTCCTCTACCTCCACATCCTCGCCAACATCTGCTGTCTCCTGAATTTTTAATCTTAGCCATTCTGACTGGTGTAAGGTGAAATCTCAGGGTTGTTTTGATTTGCATTTCCCTAATGACTAATGAAGTTGAGCATTTTTTAAGATGCTTCTCCACCATCTGAAGTTCTTCAGATGAAAATTCTTTGTTTAACTCTGTACTCCATTTTTTAATAGGGTTATTTGGTTTTCTGAAGTCTAACTTCTTGAGTTCTTTATATATATTGGATATTAGCCCTCTATCTGATGTAGAGTTGGTGAAGATCTTTTCCCAATTTGTTGGTTGCCGATTTGTCCTTTTGATAGTGTCCTTTGCCTTACAGAAACTTTGTAATTTTATAAGGTCCCATTTGTCAATTCTTGATCTTAGAGCATACGCTATTGATGATCTGTTCAGAAACTTTCCCCCTGTACCGATGTCCTCAAGGTCTTCCCCAGTTTCTTTTCTATTAGCTTCAGAGTGTCTGGCTTTATGTGGAGGTCCTTGATCCATTTGGAGTTGAGCTTAGTACAAGGAGACAAGGATGGATCAATTCGCATTCTTCTGCATGCTGACCTCCAGTTGAACCAGCACCATTTGTTGAAAAGGCTATCTTTTTTCCATTGGATGTTTTCAGCCCCTTTGTCGAGGATCAAGTGGCCATAGGTGTGTGGGTTCATTTCTGGATCTTCAATCCTGTTCCATTGATCCTCCTGCCTGTCACTGTACCAGTACCATGCAGTTTTTAACACTATTGTTCTGAGATTGTGACTTACGGTTTAAAGCAGAAGATTCAGGAGTTTAAATATTAAGAGGTCAGATTCTGGCATTTTCTCCTTGTAATTTAAGATTCTGAGTGCAATGTCAGGCAAATTCTTATACTCATCACAGGAGGAACACCAGCTTTTCACTGAGTTAGCTTTTCAGGAAAGCTGGCTAATTAGAGAACACCTACCCTTAGAGGTGGCCATGTATAAGGTAGAGTGTTTTTCCTGGGGTCATGTCTCCTCACCACAGGTAGCTACTCACTGAGTGGGTAGGTTGACCTGGAAGCCATCAAGCTGAGGGGCAAGTATATCTCTTCTGTTTGGCTCTCTTTGGAACACTCATGGCTTCAGTGTTGATTTTACCCTTCCTTACGTGACGGGAAGAGAAACATAAACACAAGCCAGCACGTGGTTCTCACTTATTCTGCCTCCCACATGGCTGTGCTCTGAATATGTTTGCTTTACAGTTGTGGTTGTGTAATGCAGGCTCTGCTTACCTGCTTACCATGCTTCCTAACCTGGATTTTAGATCTCTCTCCTTCTAAAACGCTTCCAAAAATAAGAACATTCTACTTGGTGCAGGCATTTGGGCCAATTAGGTAGTTGGTTTTCCAAGAAGAAGAAATCCAGAAACGTGAAACTGGGAGAGAAGACGCAGAGGGTAAAGTGCTTGCCACGCAATCATGAGAACCCCAATTTGGAATTCCTGGAACCCAGACAAAGCCAGATGCAGCAGCTTGAGTCCGTGGTCCCAGTCCCAGGGTCTCTTCAGTATGATGGGAGGTGACGGCAGGAAGATTCTTGGAAGTTTCTGAGCCAGTCCACACCACACTTGTAGGAACATGTATATACACACACACACACACACACACACACACACAGTCCCTCCCTTCCTCTCTCCTTCCTCCACTGTCCCTCTTCTAGTTAAAGTATGAATGGATTGAAGACCATCACAGGAAGTGGGTAAAAAAAAGGGGAGAAACACAGCCAAGCCCCAGATGGGAGTAGTCCGCTCTGCTCCTGAGTTCTATCTGCTTATGCAGGAGATGGGCTGTTCTATGGCGAGTCTTCCGTGGAAACAACCGTGGGCTTCTTCCTGGAGCTGTCATGAGCACTCGTTGAAGGAATGCTAGGGATTGACTGGAATAGTACTCTTGGGGATACTGGACAAAGTTACATTGTAGCTGAGGTAGTGCATAAAAATGTCTTTTTTCTTAGCCTTCCAAAGTGCGACAACACCATTGGCTGTGCTCCATCATTAGCTATGCCATGGGGCATTAAATGGCATGATGCATAAATCAGCCAATATAACAGGAATTCCCTTCCATTTCATTCTATTTCTCCCTTTGTCCAAGTGCAAGTATTTATCTTTAAAAATACACTGTATTAATTCTTTGAGAATTTAATACAATAGTTTTCACCACAATTACCAGCAATGCCTCCACTTAACTCCTCCCACATCTAGTTAACTCACTGGGCACTCTAGTCTAGCTTGGAGCACAAAGGGGATCATGAGCCTTCACATCTAACCAAGAATCTGTGGACAGTTAATGGCTTCTAGATCGATGGTTCTCAACCTGTGGATCATGGCCCCCATTGGGTGTTGAATGACCCCTTACAGGGATCACCCAAGACCACTGAAAACACAAATATTTGTACCAGGATTCATAACAGTAGCAGGATTATAGTTAAGAAGTAGCAATGAAAATAATTTATGGTTGGGGGTCACCACACCATGAGGGACTATACTAAAGAATCACAGCATTAGGAAGGTTGAGAACCACTGCTCTAGAGGATGAAAAGCTGATTTCCTCTAAGGGTGTAGTTTTTGGTAGGTTGACTATGCTCTAGTGGGTGGCCCCACATTCCCAGGAGTACATGGACAGCACGAATTGCAATCAAGATAGGAGAATTCCTGTGGGCAATTAAACAAAAATAAGAGGGCACAGAGTATGTCATAGACACAGCCTAACCCACAAAGCACCTGCGACATGCAGGCAGGCTGATCTGGTTTGCAGAGCTCTCCTCTCTTTGCCAGTCATGAGGAGGTAGCTGCATCTTCCCCAGGATCACCTAGCATTTCCCGCTAAGCACTGCTCCTTGCATGGCGGCTGCTTCTTGATATTGTTTCTCCCCTCCCCCTCTTCTCCTCTTCTTCCTTATCCTTTTTTTTGGGGGGGTGTCACTTTAGGTATTTTACCAAGTTTGAAAATCTCAAGTGATTTCTTCTGTGCATGGAATCTGTTTGCTCACAGCCTTCCTGATACGTATATCAATACAAAAGGCATATAGTTATTTTGTTTGGGAGTATGGTGATTCCCTGACTGTAGAGCTTGAGTTCTAAATGTTTAAAGTAGAGTCAGAATCAATTGTCGATAGGAAAACTCTTTCCTGGAAGGAAAGGATGCCTTTTTTTCCTTTGGGAGTGGTAGGGCTTCATTGCACGCATTTTGTGTTGCCGCAGCTCTGACCATCTGTATCTGCACATGGGCATGACTGTTCAAGACTGGCGAAGAAGTAGATGCCACAGCAGGCTGTAAAAACATGTCAGGTGTGTTTAAAGCTTTCAGGAGGAAGAAATCATAAAGTTAAGCTCTTAAAATACTCTGACACCAAGATTTGTTGTTCAAAAGTCAAATTCCAGTTGACACATTAACAGGACTTGTTAACTGTGTCATTATCTATTGCCACATAGCACATATTTATTGCCCTACACAATTTCTGAGGTTCACCAATCGAGGAGCTGCTTTATTGGTCAGGGCTAGATATGGGGTTTCAACTCAGCCACTTTCTAGGACTGCAGTCACCTCAAAGCTTGACTGAGAATGGAGAATCTGATGAGAATTCAAACTTCACCTACACAGTTGTAGGTAGATCTTTGTTTCTTAGGGCATGCTCACCAGAGTCCTCCCTTCCTGCACAGGCCTCTCTCTCTAGTCCTTAAGTCCCAATATGCTTTGAAATCCACCTGCTGGATTCTCACAGAAGTTTATGCTGTGTAAGTTGCTGATAAGGCTCCAGGGTCGGGTGGGAGTAGATGAGAAGGACTCTGGAGGAGAAAGGCACACATGCTCAGTCAGGGCCATCTGTCTCCTTTTGTCAGGTTTCACACTGGAGCTAGGAAGCCTCTCACTCTCCTCATGGCAGCTCCTTACCTTCCCAAGCCTTCTCTGTACTGAGCTCTGTCGTTTTCATCTTTAGAATGGTACATGGGAGGAACTGCCAGTGAGAATGGAGGGACTGTAGAAACCTCCAACCTCAGAAAGAGTGTAACAGGCCAGGGTCATTCAGTGAGAGGTGTGACATATTTGAAGATCACTGACGTTTGGAAGCTCTGTGCATCTCACACACACACACCAGCCTCTGTAGGGCAGAAAATGTGTACATTGGAAACCTACAATCCCTTGAGCCAGATAAAGATTTGAACAAATGTAACAGATTTCCAGTGGGCTCTGGCTTGGTTTAAAATGATGGCCTTTCTAAAATATTACCAGAACGGGTAGCAGGGGGAACAGATGTTTTGGCGTCAGGCTAACGTGGCACGAGTTGGTTGCAAGGCTTGGAGAAGCAGTTATTTCTTGACATAGCCAAGCCTATGTGTGTATAGAATGGACCATCACCTGCCTGTGAGACTCTGTAAAACACAGGACAACACATTTAAAAACAACACCCTATGAAATACCGCTTTTTTATTTTATGCTCTTCGAATTTTCTAAGTTAATCAGGTCAGAATATGGGCTTTTTTAACTGGGAAGATATCCTTATAGTTTCTATGGCTTTATTTCATCACCCTTTACTGAGTAGGCCATGTGTGAAAACTGGGCTTAATAGTTGGGGTCCCCCTGACAATTTGGGGTCAGAAGCTTTGGAGTGGTATCCTGATAGCAGATCCTGTTCTCATTCAACTTTTGGAGACATGGGCTGTGGGAAATTCTCAGACTTGGGAGGTTTGTCAGTCACTTTGGCTTAATCATTTTAGGTGTCAGTGGAAGAACTTTAGCTTTGAAAGTACCACACTGTGGATGTCATGAAGCCATTGGTTCTCCCAGGTGATTTCCCCATACTTTGTGAACCACTGAAGTAAGATTAGGCAAGATGCAGGCCCCATTCTGTGGAGAGCCCGTCAGCTTCTTGTGTGACACGAACGGAACAATTTACTCCTTTCCCAGGCGTCGTTTCAGAATGCATGCAGGGACAGGGCACCAGGAATCTCTGTGGAATGCAGGCCTGAAGCTGAAGACAAGGAGAACCACAGGAAGGTTTGTCAGATAAGCATACCAAGGTCCTGAGCACTTAACTCTTAAGCGTTACTGCCTATTCACCAGGTGTGGAAGGCCCGGCCTTCTCCCTGCCTTCTCTAAGTTTGGGACCATTGTCTCAATGCCATCTTTAAGCTGTGGCTTGAAGGCTTTGGTGACTATCTTGACCTATTGAAAATCCCTTCCCAGCTCCCTGCTCCACTGGCTGTGTGCATTGTATCCATCTCCCTTCTGGTACCTTCCTAGAATATCCGCACCAGTTGCCTTCTTAGATAAGACAGTGCTCACCACATCTCTGCTGGGAACCACTCTATGTCTCACTTACAATGAAGATGATCCCCTTTCCTGTGTTGTTTCTCCCATACACCACACACACCGCATGGCTAACTGCCACATGCCATCAGATATGTCAGGTCAAACCAAAGTCCCAGTCCCCAAACATCCCCTCTGTAGGGTTTCCCTTCTGTTTTTGGGTCTTTCCCCTAACCCCTTTTTAGAAATCGTGGCATTACAATTTTCATTGCCTGTGTACCTATTTTGGTGGTGCTCCTCTCAACACATAAACTCCACCCTCTGATCTCCACCTATGTGCCTGGGGTCCACACAGTGTTTTGAACATATTGGTTGCTTATGAGTGATTGCATGAGCACTCTGGCTTGCGCTACCCTAGAAGGGCCAACAGGATTCTGATTTCTGAAATAAACTCATCTTTTTGCAATATTTAATAGATTATTTAATATTTAATAGATCTGCCCTACTGACCCTTGAACGGTAAGTCAAGGACCAAGATGCCCCTTTGGTTGAGTCTGTTCTTCTCTGTGTGCTGAAGGAGGATGCGTAGCCTGAGTGACAACAGGACCTTGTCCCTGGGATAGGAAGGCTGCACACTGGAGTCTGTTTCTTCTGGCTACTTCACAGTTGGATCTTCCCACTGGCCAGAGAAGAAATCAAATGGGAAGTTGGGCCGTATGAGAACTGAAGCTTACAAAGAGAAGAATTGTTCACAGCCTGCCCTCTTGCCCAGGGACTGAGGGCGAGCTGGGTAGCCCTACTCAGAGCCAAATGCCGAGGAGGACAAACCAGATTTTTGCCATCTTCTCTGCTCAGCCTTATTGAGGATGGGGAAGAAGAAATTATACCAACCTGACCAATGAGATTGGGTGATTGAAAGCTTCAGGAGGTCAAATCAAGTGCCTTAGAAACTCTGAAGCCAACAAGACTGTAGCATCAAAGAGTCTATGAGCAGGCTTAGGATCCTAGGACACAAGGATGGATTAAATTTAAAGTTTAAAGGAAGACAGCATTGAGGTAAATGCAACAAACACATGGGAAATCCCCAATCCCAAGAGAGTGAAAATATGTGTGAAATGAATTAGGCAAAATAGGAATGTGTTTTATAGGCAACCATACTCATTGCTTAGGGATTCTTGGAGGCACCATTTCCAGCCTTCGAAATTAGCAAGGAAAACAGCCCTCCCCCACCATCTCTTCTCCCTTTCTCTTTCATCCTCTGAATAAATACTCCTGTCTCCACACACCCTACCATGAGTGCCACAGCAAGTCAGATCTGCCAGCACTCTCTGGGGATGAAATCTGTCTGTCTGAGAACCTCATCATTAGTACACTCTCCAGAGCTAAAGGAAGCTCCGACAGATGAACTTTAATTAGTGACACCACTGTGCGGGTCTCAGAATCATCCCCAGTGCCTTCTGTAGCCTCAACTTTTACAGTCAACACCTGTTACTTTGTTTGACTTACTAAAGTGTGGGTGTAGAATGTACTTCCTTTCCGGCTGCTGTGACATGGACTGGCTTTGCAAGTCCTCTAGCTGGTAGTCAGGACTGAGGGGACCCAGACGGAGCATGGTCTTCCCTGCCCCTCCCGTGGCCACTGTGTCTATGGGGTCAATGAAGGCAAAGCCATTTTTCTACACCAAATATTTATTCTGTTCTGAGTATAAGACTAGACTAAGTTATCTTCTAGGGAGAAAATGGAATGGTGGTTGACTCGGAGAAGGAATGGGAAAGCACCTTGGAAAGGGGAGGCAGGAAGAGCTGAAATGCCCCTGCCCTGTTTCACTGAGTGTCAGGTTATCCTAGAAGGAATTGAAACAAAGAGAAGGAGGTGGCAATGCCACTGTGTAAAACGCCTATTGAACCTCTCAGATGCAGAGCTGGTCGCCAACCCACAGGAAGGATGTTGTTATTGTCTGGGAGTGGGTGAGGCCTGCTGAAAAAAATCTGTGGTATGAGGAAATGTTAAACAAGTTTGTCTTGTTCTTATTAGGAGAGAGGGGATATTGAGCTGACTTAAAATACTGCCAAACCACCACTGAGAGTTGAACGTATTGTCCAGAAGGACCTCAGTGACACAGCGTAGAAGGCAGCAGATTTATAAACAGCAGCTGCAGGGCTCAGCTGCGGGGCACAGGCTCAGAGGCCATCTTTGACTCATGCCTCCTTTTCATATGCATTTTCCATCTTTAAATTTTATCAGCTGGGGTTAGGTTTAAGCAAGATCGCAACACAACTAGCCTTAGGAGACCTGAGACAATTCGCCTTGCTTTAGCCACTTCACCTGAGGTGCTTCCCTTTCCTTTAATTACATAATAATTGGATAAGTAATGCTATTGTAACATGCTAGAAGTACTAGAGAGTGAATGCAGGGCCTCATGGACACTGTGCACGCCTTCTGCCCCTAAGCTACATTCTCAGCCCCCCCCTTCTTTTTTCCTAATGCTGTGTCTCCCAAGGGATTTAACAAACAAAATTTAAAACTAGAAACACTGGAGACACTGGAGATGGCTCAGTCAGCAAAGAGCTCACTGTGCATGCCTGAGGATCTGAGTTCAACCCCTGGCATCTGCACCTAAAGCCAGGGATGGCAGCATGTACCCAACGACAGCCCTGGGAAGGAGGAGGCAGGAGAACACCAGGGGTTCACTAGCCACACAGCCTGGCCAACTAGTGAGTGGCAGATTTACGGAGAAATCTTGCCTCAAAAATAAGATGAAGAATGAGGAAGCGTCTGAAACTCAGTGCCAACTGCCACACACACATTGCGCATATACACAAGCATACCCCCGCAGCAACACAAGCATACACATATGAAAATTCCCCCATAGCAACACACACCTACAAACAAGAATGGAGATTTTACATGGAGGGCCTCGCTCGAGGAGAGGAGTATAAAAGGGAAATGTATTGAGGTAGTGGGTGGAGCAGTGGTTTTTTTAATGTTCAGGGAACCTTGGCATTATGGGTAACTCACTAGAACACCCATTACTGTCCCCTCTATGCTATGCTCAGGGTGAGGAGCTGGATTTCCATTTTTAACAGTTTCTCGGGGTGAGTGTTGATGTTGGGGACCTTTGGAGTTTTACTATTTCCATTTTGACTCCGAATCTGTAATTTGGTAGTCAGGCATCATGATTTTACAAAACATCTGTACTCTAGGCTCAGTCAAACACAAAACAGAGATAATGGTAATTTGATGGGTGTGAGGCTGTGCTGATGTTCACAAACGTATCTAGTGTAATTCTAGTTTATCTACGCATTCAGTTTCTTGATTGCAAATTATTATCCTTTTGTCTTGTGGCATTCTTATGCCTACACAAGGAAGTACAAGTTTTAGATGTTTTTGTGAAGAAAGGAAAACCATGGAGCTGCTATAATATTGTACAACCTCATAATCTAGTTCACATTCTAATACAGTTATGGTATTCATTTCTGGATCATAGCATAATACCTGAACAGCTAAAATTAGTTTCTGATGAAAAACCTCTTTAGTACTAATTTTTGCAACAGATAAAAAACAGATATGATCGGAGGTTAACGGTGAAGACAATTGTGCAGCCATGTCATTGTCCTAAAGACCACGGACTTGTACATATAAAACAGTTAAGTAGTAAGCTTCATATTGTGTCTGTTCTGTCTTATATTTAAAAGTAACATGTGACCCAAAGATTACATTCTGCCTCCCCTGTAATGGTCTCCTATAGTGATGTTCATCTTAGCACAGATCTTTGCAGCTGTTGCTCAAATTATCCCACTCAGTTTGAAAGGGCAGCCTGTGGAAACACCTGATATAGTTATATAGAGTGCTTTCTAGAGTGAGTACTGTAGGCTCCACATTGCAACATGAATGTGTTATAGAGATGAGCCTGGTGGTATTTCAAGTTCCCTAAGCTGGACTAGAGTTCATTCTCATACACAAAACCCCAAATCTTTTGGATTCTCATTGGTGATTAAACAAGAGAATGCCCCTCTGTACTTTACTTGATGGTAAATCCAAATCCAAGCAAGTTGGGTCCCAACGCTTGTAAGTCTGATATGCATCGACCCACCCGTTCCTTAGCACCACTCTTCAAGTAAGATTATGAAGGCCTTCCACATGGGATTTGGAAAAGTCAACACCCATCACAGCTGAGCTCAGCTGTGAGAAACCCTGATAGACACTGAGCTCTCCCTGACACCTTCTCCAACAGGGAAATGCTTCAGGTTATGCTTTGAGAGTTTGGGAATGATTGATGTTCAAGGTTGGAGCTAGTCTGTGAGTCACCTTTAGGTTTCATAGAAACTTTACATTGATACCTAAGATAATCCCATTACTTCATGGTTCATACAAAAGAATTACAGTAAATTGTGTGCATCTGTTTGTTTCTTCCTCTAGTTCAGCTTCTTCCTTTGTTCTTGTGATTCTGGGATAGGCTGTGAATAGACTTCCATGATTTCTTAAAGCATGTAAATATACTGAGACAGAATGGAATTATTAAAAGCTACCACGTCTAGGATTTGATTGTTTAACCTGCCTTTTAGCATGAATTCTTGGACAAATCTGTGCAATCCCTTTGAGCTATTCTGTCCTTGTGTATAAATGGGATGAAACATGTAGGAGTATTTGGGGCTGAGTGAAATGACTCCTATAAACTATTTAACTTAGAGCTTGGAGATAGCAGAAGTCTTTAAATGTTAGCAATTATATTGGCCCGTTTCTTGGCTTGTTTATTGCTACTGTATGCCTCTCCATCTACATAAATGATATTATAAAACTACATTTTTGTAAGTCTCATGAATTTGCAAAGCAAGTTACAGCTTACAGTTTGCCTACTTGATTGCTGTAACAACCATGGGGAAAACATACACTAGAGACAGCTTCTTTACACAAAAGGAAACCATCTCAGAGCACTGCAGTCATTAGATTTAGATTGACTTGGACAAAGAAAAAGGTCAAATTGATGGATCCTTTAGTCCAGTGTTTTCTTGTTAGAACATCTCTCTATGTAGGCCAAAAGGGCCTTGAACTTATGATTCTCTTGTTTAGCCTTCTAAGGGTTAGGTTTCCCATCCTGAGCCTGCATACATGACCCTTCGCAGCACTTTCATAGCATATAAGATAGTGTGTAACAAAATCTACAAGGGTCTTGCCAATCTAAGAACAAGGAAGGACAGTGTGACATGCTAGAAAAGCTCTCCATGAATATGTGCTTGGTGAATAGGATTACAGTGGGTTATTTTCCTTCAATACTGAGCATCCCTAACTCATGTAGGGCCCTGTGGCTGCTTGAATGATGGTTTTGGGATTCCATGTGTCCTGGCAGTTTCAGGTCACATTGGGTGAGATTTGACATGCACCAATCATGCCCAAGGTAATAAAGTTAACAAAATGGGGTCACCATGGCACTTTCTTATGAAAATTAATCTCAAAGGTTATTCATATATGTATCTCTTCTAAGTAGCTGGCTTTTACATTTTGATTTTTAGATTGCTTAGCAAAACTTTAATTTTTGAGACAATATAAGTTGGTGTTATTTTTCAGAGTAGAATCATTTTTAGATGTAATCACAGCATAAATTGAGTCACTGATATGACTTCTGGGCTCTAAATATGACAATAAATGGTTTTGATATTCTTTCTAATACATTTTGGAAACTTAAAAAGTCTTGCACATTATCTGCATGGAAGATGGAATATCAAAATTACTATGAACACGAGCATTAGAACGCAGACTATCAGGCCTAGGGAGATGTGTTCAGTTCCCAGCACTCACATGTTGGCTCACAATGCCTTCTCTGGCTTCCTTGGATACCTGGCATACCATTGTACACGTAATTACATGCACACAGAACATGTACAGGCATAAAATAAAAATAGACAAGTCTTTATGAATCTAAGATTCACTGTTAACTGAACAACTGTGGGAAATAACTTCATCCTAAGGCTCAACTTTTTCCATCAAATAATGTAGAATTCTAGGACCTGCCTCAAGCAGTGCTGCTGGGAAACACTGTGGGGAGGTGGAGCTGGTACCTAGTGATGTCAGATATCACCATCTTCCGTGATAGATTCCAAGGTCTGAAAACTGGGCTAGATGTCGCTGTCTCTGAAAATGCCCTGGTTATAGGCAAAACTGAATAAATAGAGCTGTGGGCAAAACTATGTATGGTAAACTAAAAGCATGTGGTTACTGTCACCTTTCTGTGAAATCACATCTGTGGGGTTAAACTAGGGGTGATTTTGGAGCCCTGGCCTCAAAGTGTGACTGCATTATCAAATACTAAAATTCAGAGGCCTTCCAGATCTCAGCATCAGACTAAATTGCATTACTCACCTCTGTGGGAGTTATTTGCTCCAAAATTCTAAAAACATTTATCCAGAACTTTCAAAACTTTGCCAGGAGACATCACTAAGGACACTTGGTTCTTTTTCTTTTTCTCTTTTAGCTCTGTTTTGATGAATTTGGCCAACAATTTTTATTTTCCTTTATTCAGTGAATTATCTTGTTTGCTTATGTTGTAGTATTTTTAAGAATTATTTTTTTCAATTATTTGTGTGTGTATGTGTTGAGGTGTGTGCCTATGAGTGCGGGCACCATTAGGTCTCCTGGAGCTAGAGTTCTAGGTGGTTGTTAGCCATCTGGTGTGAGTGCTGGGAACCAAAATCTGGTCTTCTGTAAGGACAGCAGGCAATCTTAACTTCTGAACCATCTCTTCTGCCTTTGTCCTAGCATCTTTACATTTGGACAGGAGTATACAGAGCAGAAGCACACAGTATATATATATGCTTCACTGAACTGTACACAAATGGGATTCTTTTATATACTAAGTGTTTGCTCAATGTCTAATATGTGTAAGATGACATGTTACTGATGTGATCTCTGACTTCAAATATTTTAGGTTCCATTAAGAATGTGGAGAAAACACAAGTAAATACAATTTAAAAATAAACCAAAATAACACAACACCAGGACTTCCCATACAGAGATTACTTTTTAGATTTTTAGTGGAATCAAGTGACCAGGTATTATTTATGGAAATGGTTTTAGGAAGTGTCTTCTGAGAACATCAAACAGTTTTCATACATTTGTTCATTAATTTAACATTTTATGTCCAACGTAAGTTTCTTATTCTTATAACTCTTATAATTACATTGATTGTTTAGGGAAATAATCAGATAATAGAGAATATAATATAATCCACTATGAAGTTGATAAGCCGATGCCAGAACTTAGGATAATATCATAATAGGGAGCAGAGGAAGCCTATGTGAGCGTGTGCTATTGACACCTTCATGTCAAGCCAAGGACCCCAGCCTTGGACCCCTGGGGAATGGCAAAGCCTTCTCCACGTGAGGCTGATCCCTGTGCAGATATGGATGGGGCAGTGTAGAAAATGTTCTCCATGGCTTCCTCTTCCAGGAATGCTCCCCTATAGACTCCACCTACTGAGAGTAGCTAAGCCGTCTCTTTGTTCTACTGTATAACCCTGCCTCTGTGTCTATCTGTATGTAATAACCCTGCCTGTGTCTATCTGTATGTAATAACCCTGCCTCCAAGTTTATCTGTATATAATAGCCCTGCCTCAGTGTTTATCTGAATGTAATAGCCCTGCTTCCATGTTTATCTGTATGTAATAACCCTGCTTCTTTTATCAGCTGAATGCAATAACTTTGACTCCCTGTTCAATTCTATAAAATAAACACAGTGAGCTTTTTGGAGAAAGGGCTGAGGTTTCCCTATCAGAGAGTCCAGTCACCCAAACCTGTGTAACTCTATGTTCATCTTCTCTCCATTCTCTCACAACCCGCAAGTCCACGGAGCCGTGCAAAGATATGACACTCAATAATTTAAATTGTCACTAGAACAGACCTTGATGGTTAGTATTTAAATACATACAGAGTCTGGGATGACGCACCAGTTGCCCACATGTGGGTTTAAAAGGCTTTCATTCCATTCAGAATTCTGCCATTGCTTAGCAAACCCCTGGATTTTACTCCCCACCCCACCCCCCACGCCCCGGTTTAAGATATCACTGAAATGTCTTGTATAATTACTTCACAGTGTTCATTAGCATTCTATACTGCATTTTTATGTCCAGTAACTCCCCAACTCTCTTCAAGTGACATGTCATCAAAGTTGTGCTCAGTTCTGATGGTGATCCTACATTTTTCTACAGTACTGTATAAATTCTGAGCCTACACTTGCAAAGAAGTCAGCCTCTTCTATGATGGTGTATCCAGCTTTGCCACAGTTCCAGAGGGCAAATGATCAACACTTAAAATCACAAGAAATGTGATCTTATGCTCACCCATAATCCTACCTATGAGTCACAGTCCATTCATTTCCCTGCACTTCGTAGATCACGGTAACGAATGGGCAGAAATCAGTTTACTGTCTGAGAGATTAGCATTGTGGAGAATTTGAGGGGAAACAGACACTTTATATGAGAAAAATCTGTCACCTCAAGGATACCAGTCACATCTAAAAGGAGGATATACAGGGAAAGGCTTCCTTTTGAAGGAGATGCCACCTAGCATGCTGCTGAGGCACCTTGCCCAGAGCAGGCCCACCGTTCCTGTTGGAGAACACAGCCTGCTGAAAGCAGTTCCAGCTCTGCAGACTCAGGCAGGCACGGGAGCTGCAGCTTTAAGATGGCCTGCTCTCCCTCAGGCTGTGCAGAGCCCCTGGGCTGGAAGTGAATGGGAGTTTTGTATGAAGGTTGTGGTTGAGCCAACGCCACTTGGTAATCAGGGCAGCGAGGCCCATTAATCCTCAGGAATATTCTTTACATCCAGCTCCTCACTCTTCTTTCAAAGTGGAAGTATAAGAAAAACTCTCCGAGCTTATCCTGCTTTGATCTCACTTTAAGTTCAGTGCTGAGAGTGAGGGGGACGGGAGCCGGCAGCACTATCTCCTTTCATATATGGTAATTAGTGCTGTTCTCTGGGCGGCTGCAGTGATACCCTGAGCCGCTGGGAAGGGGGAGCAGGAGTGGGGATCAGAGCAATTGTTTGCTGTGCTGGTGACTGGGATGTTGCCATGGGAAAGCTCAGGACTTCAGGAGAGTTTGTGTTTTGTTGGGCGACATGCCAAGCTCCTGTGACTTATTACAGCACCATGAGTGAGCGGTGGGAGTGCAGGGAGCAGCAGCCTGCGCTGCCACAAAGGGCAGGATGGCTCTCCTCACAGGGCCCTCAGAGGAGTGGGTGTTTGCTTTATTTAGGTTCAGGAGTTATCGACAGATCCAGCATCTCGGTGATCTATGGGTTTAGTCCTTTAGTTCTGGAGGAGAACCAAGCCCATTCCTCACACTCACACCCACTAAAAAGCAAAACTATGAGCATATAAAGGACTCTGGTAAAGAATACCATGCTTTCAGATAACCACTCCATCCATAATGGCTGCCTGGTCTCCATCCAGCCCCAGGAAATGCACACATTCACACTATCAACTGCTTTAGTGTGAAAAATTAATCCGAGCAAGACAGCTTCTTTCAAATACAGTCTCTAGACGGGCTCTCCTAGACCTCTGCTGATCCAGGATAGTTGGACATTTGACCCTCAGATTTAACCCAGAACCTGAACTAGGCTGATCTAGCCTGCATGAATCAACCATCACTGAAAGCGAGAGGTTCATTTTTAATATGAAAAGTTAATATCTACGTTTACATAAAAGAACATCTTGGAGCTTTGAGAACCATGTTGCTTTTTTCAGATGATAAAGCCTTCATCTTCACAGTAGCCTGCTCTGCCCTCAGGTCTAGATCAGGGCGCCATTGTGTTCTGTGCCTGGAGATGTTGTCCAGAAGGTTTCTTGGAGCCCAGTCTTTGAAGAGTTTTTATCCGTTCTAGGGAACTCTGGAAAAAGAGAGAAGTTCATAGTTTTCATTTTTAGCCTCAAACAAACAGCAATGTATTAACCCTTCCCCTTCGACACAGGCCATGGAGTGCAGGACCAAGGCAGAGCTTCCAGGGCAGGGCTCCGTTTTCTCCAGAATGTACGTAAAGTGACAGACTTACCGGGTCTGAGCACACCTGAGGAGAGGCGTGTCCAATGAGCTAAAACAGTGGGCCAGGTGTCCCTTGAGGCCCTGGAGGTTCGTTTTGTAGGAGTAGCTCCTTCACTCCTTGGGATCACCGCCCACAGTGTTTGTTACTTTGCCGGTTCATTTGGTTGCCAGGTTGGCTATTTACTTTCACCCAGTCTGACCTATGAAAGACAGATTTTTGCCTGGAGACAGATGTTTTCATCTCCCTTAACTTTCAGGGATTGGATTTCCAAGTTCTGGTAACATTCAGAAGAGTTAATCCTGGAAGTTGTGGAACCTTTTCTAGGAGGCGAAATATCCCCTGCGTGGACTAGATGATTGCCTAGTGACTTACAGATTCCCCCAGGGCCCTTGACAAGTGAACCATCCATTGGTGGAATTATTTTTTTAGCAGACTTCTCCCATTTAGTAGAGTTTCACATTTATTTTATACAGCATAGTTTGTCATTATCATTAGATGTTAAATAGACCTTAGGCAACGAGGCAGCTTAGGTTCAGAGTGACAGTCAGTCCCCATACTTTCATACACATGTGCATCAGTACCCTGCACCCAGCTGCCATTTGCCGGGGTGACTGAACCTGGAATGACACATCCTCACCTCTCTACATAATGGACAACCTGGGTTCTTATAGATATACAACAACTCTGCCTTCAGTATGGCACCATGGGGTCTTTTCAGTCCCCCATGCCATCTGCACTCCCCCTGTTTACCCCTCTTTGCCCTCTAACTTTTGGCAACTTCTGATATTTTCATTGTCCCCATGTGATTTTAAAATGCAATGGTTTTAATTTAAGAGTATTATACAAAATTGCTTCTGAATGGATGGAAGTGATCTCCTTTGGCCACAGACTTCTGTTTTTGCATCAAAAAGTTATTACAAATGGTACAACCCTACTTCCCTCTCTGTAAATGTGGATTTCTTGACTTAATGATATTTTGGGATATTGTTCTCAGCCCAGGGAATTGTAACTTTGGGGACTTTGGAGTTTGCAAGAAGTGGTTGAGACAGTAGCTTCTTAAGTAGAAGCAAAACCAGCCTCGTGTGTAAGAGCACTCACAGCATGAGCATCTGGCTTTGAGGATCCCTGAGAGCCTTCAGCCTGGGGAGGGAGAGCGGCCTCTCGCTTGTTAAGACCACCTCAGCCTTTGAACTGTTGTTGCTCTTCCAAGCTGACCTCTCTCCTCCTATCTGTCTTCCACTCTTTTACCAGTTAAGCTTCTAAGATATAACTTTGTATTATGCCCCTGCTTAAAATCTTTCAATGGATGTCTGCCCACAGTGGACATTCTGAACTTCCTATATAACCCAGGAACTTGTGGATCCCAGTGTCTGGAAGACTCTAGAGATTTTCTAGAAATATGAGTGTGATGAAAGTCAACCTGACTTCTCCTTCTGAGGGATAAGAGGGGATGTTGAACCTCAGCACAAACAAAACTCCTATAAAGTTAGTGTATAAACAAGCCACCACTTGGGGAAACAATTCAGATGCCCATCGCCTGTGGAAGGTCTGAACCATAAGCTGCATTCTCTCAAGTAGAGTCAGGAAACGTTAGTGGCAGAATGGCAAAACTACATGAACGGTCAATGTTTACCAGGCAATTTATTTTTTTTTTAGAGAGCCCTTGAATTCATTAAAGGTTGGCAGAGTCTGTCTAGAAAGCATTTTAGCAACATCTTTCAAGAGCTATAATAATATCTGTGGCCTTTGCCTTAGTAACTTCACTTCTGGGAATCTTTCAGAGGAAAGAATCCAAAATATGGAAAAAGTGATATGTGTGAAAATAATAAGCCTTGTGGAGCTGCTTGTAATAATAAGCGAGTGAGCCTTCCATGCTATGGGGGAGGATGGACTGGCAATCCCGGGCAGCCACACGTACAAGAATGTGCAGGCACTGGTGGTGTGCATCCGTGCTTTAGTGGGTTACAAGTAATAGGTACAGACTTTGGCAGGTGAGAGAAATAATTCATTACAAGGACATGATGGGGGAGAACCGAACAGTCTGAATAATCAAATGTAGAGGAAGGGAGGACCCAGAGCATAGCTGCCTGTGCTAGTTGGAGACACTGCCTCGGGGTACCTCCAGGGCAAAGTGCTCACTTGATAGTCAGCGAGGGAAGCCGCACTGATTGACAGGCACACACCAGAGTGGGCTTCTCTCTGGAAATTAGGGACATGTAGATGCTGAGCAGGGCAGACCATCAGATGTACAGCCCATGGTAGAATGAGTTCTGTCTCCTCTTTGTGATCCACAGTCGATGTGGGTACAGGTAGAAACTGTGTTAGTCCACAAGACAGCACCACGAGCTGGCAGTATCAGAACAGATCCGCGCCCTACCTAAATAGAAAGGACGTAGTAATGGGGTTATTATAAGGATTGAATGAGGTAGCACGTGAGAAAGCACCTGCATATTCCTTGTACAGACCACTAAAGGTACCTTTTAAACCTAAATAAAGGCTGCAAGCTATAAAGAATGGGGTTACATTAGCTTTTTGATGTTTGTAGCCAAGAAAGACTTGCTAAGTTATATCACCTGCTATGTTGGCAGGTGATAATAATTGTAAAAATGTGTGAATCGTGGCTCCACTTAGATTTTCTCTAACAGAGTTATTAATCTGTGTAAGTAAAATCATTAGTACCCAAGTGCATTATCTGAGCATGAGTCCAAGAAGCACAATTCACAAAGCGACTGGATAATTGTCCCCACTTTTGATTCATCCCTGTATTTTATGCCAAAGTGTGTAAGTTGTAAATTAATTTAGAGTGATTGCAACATGCATCATATAAGAACCAGTTGGATAAATATACATTCACAAGGAGCACTTGTTATACACATATCCCTATAAAATCCAGAGGATGATCCTGAGAAATATCATGTTTGTTCAAGTCAGTTCATCACGGATCATCCAAGTCCCGAGAGGCACTCTACTTTAACATATCTATCAACAGCCTCAAGGAAGTTACTCACAGAGCGGGGACAAGGCTAGGGAGGGGCGGGCACCTTGGGTGAAGACGTGAAGAAGCCCTCTTTCTCCAGCCCCATGCTATTCTCTACCCCTCCCCCCCCAATTTCAGGTCCTTTGTGTCCCATTGTTTTCTCTACTGTTCCAACCTTGCTGATAAAGAGCACATTGTAGATGTAATGACAGAAAGAAAATGAGTGCTTTATTTGTTTTTGGACTTTTGAACTGTTATCTTGCTGTGTAGTAGAGGCTACGGTCAGGCTGTGATGATGCCCTGTTCCTGTCTCTGTGGTCTGGAATTTCAAGTGTCCACCACCTATTCGTCAGTTCATGATTGATATGTACCTGCATTTGTGTGAGTAGATTGTTTTTTATGATTATTTATATTTGCCAGTCAAATAAAAGTATATCCTACCCCCCACTCCACACACACACACCACCACCACTACCACCACATACACTCCCAGGACCTTTAATCAGTTGATATTAAAATCCATTATGCTAAGAGGTTCACTGAAAAGCATAAAGATAGTTATGAATGTTAACAATTATGAGTGCTTACTGTTGACCAGAAATGAGTTAAGCAGTTGAAAATTATATCTTTAAAATAATCTGATAGAGTGACTATTTATTCCCATTGTACAAATGAGAAAACTAAGGCTTTCTGGTTTCAATAAGATGTCTAAAATCCCAGTGGCAACAACTGATCTAAGAACTAAGTTAAGCCTGACACCGTTGTCCATGTTTTCCACAGAGTCTACGAAAATGTCCTGCTGGACTTTCAGCAGTCATCAGCCTCTTCCTGTCTGACTCAATGGCCAAAGCTTCTGGGGTCGTGAACCCTCTTATGATGTCACCTGATACAGAGATCCTCCCTTTCTCCAGCCTCTTATCTTGCTTTTGCTGACTTCCCTTCCAGCCTTTCCACTGTGTGCACTAAAACTCTTTTCCATTGTAAATAAATGCCCTCACACCCTGTTTCCCTGGTCTGCCTTCAACCCCAGGCTCCAGCGAAATGGTGATTCCCTATGAAGAACATTATCTTTCCTTCCCTTGCTCTCCAGGAAAATGGTGAACTGGAAACAGAATTAGGAGCTGACTGGTATTTATCTTAACCTAACCCCACACTGCATATCCCATCCTGTCCCCCGCTCCCTGAAATTCATATCTGCGTGTTGAGCCCCTCTGACAAAAGGGAGGCAACAATTTCTTAAGTAAGGCAGCCCCTGGGAGTAGCCCTCAGCTAATCAGATCAATCCCCCGGGAGCCTGGAATGGTGGGAGGGAGCTTCAAGACAGACTCAAGGGTAGACTTCAAGTTGGATTGACATGCTCTCTCTGTGTATCTATGTGTGTGTCTGTCTTTGTGTCAGTGTGTTTATGTGAATGTGTGTGTATGTTTGTGTGTGTGTGTGTGTGTGTGTAGATATATATATGTGTGGTATGTGCATGAATATATGCATGTGTATGTGTGGGTATGTATGTGTATGTACATTGTGTGGGTCTATATGTTTGTCTGTACCTGTGTGTATCTGTGGATATATGTGGTGCTTTGAATTGGTATGGCCCCCATAGATTCATGTACTCAGATGATCATACAGTGTGGCACTATTAAAAGTGTGGCCTTGTTGGAGGAAGTGTGTCACTGTAGGGGGCAGACTTTGAAGTCTCAAATGCTCCAGCTCCACCCAGCATGGACCACAATCTCCTCCTTCTGCCTGCTGATCAAGATGTAGCATTCTCAGCTTCTTCTCTAGTATCGTGTCTGCCCACATGCCACCATGTCTTACCATGGCGATAATGAACTAAACCTCTGAAAATGTAAACCAGCCCCGATGATAAACTTCCCTTTATAAGAGTTGCTGTGACCATGGTGTCTCTTCACAGTAATAAAAACCCTAAATAAGATGGTATGTATATGTTTGTGCTGTGTTTGTGGTATGTATGTGTGAGTTTCTCGCTGTGTATGTGTGTACATGTATTGTGTGTATATGTGCATGTGTGCACATGTGCACATATATAGACAATAGCCCTCTACTTCAGGTTTCTTCTTCCTGAATACTTTTCTACCTTTTATAGACACCTGCCCTCATACCCAGTTTTTCTGTGGGTGCCGGGAATCTCAGTTTAGACCCTTGTGCTAGGTGCACCCACCCAGGCCCCGGGTTACTCCTTAATACACCCTGTAGCTCTGTCCGCCTCTTCCCAATGCATTTAATACAGCATTTCTGGAATCGCTTCCAGGTCCACTGCTTGGATTCCCCCTCTCACAGCCCACTTCTGAGACATCAAAGCCAAAACAATAGAGAAAGGCATTAAGAAGTCAGGTTGATGTAGATATAATTTCCTAATTGTTTGGGGGTTCGTCAGACTTTATTATAACCTATGAGCAAATGCCATCCATTGAATGTGCAGTTACAGCTCCTTTGCTTCTGATGACCTTTGCCCTAGCTGTCTGTCATGTTTGTGTCTCTTCCACACATTCCTGTCTTGCCTAGGCATTTCTTCTTCCCAACTTCAACCATCTTCAGCACAGATAAACACTGCCAAAAGAAATACTTAACGACACTCAACCTAGGATCTCCTCATCCACAACTGTTGCATCACCTCAAGGTGCCCAGCGCTTGAAGGCCCAGTCAGATATTATAGTGTTTCATCTACCTCTGCTTTTGTCTGTCTTTCCTTCCTTCCTTCCTTCCTTCCTTCCTTCCTTCCTTCCGTCCCCCCTCTTCTTTCTTTCTTTCTTTCTTTCTTTCTTTCTTTCTTTCTTTCTTTCTTTCTTTCTTTCTTTCTTTCTCTCTCTCTCTCTCTCTCTCCCTTCCTTCCTTTCTTTCTTTCTTTCTTTCTTTCTTTCTTTCTTTCTTTCTTTCTTTCTTTCTTTCTTTCTTTCTTTCTTTCTTTCTTTCTTCTTTCTTCCTTCTTTCCTTTATTGTGATTTTGAACTAGGGTCTCCCTGTGTTCCCCAGAAGCCCTGATCCTCCATTACAGACATCACCCATCTTAAGCTCATGTCATTTTTTATTCTTCCCTCCTCTTCTTCCTTTTACCCAGACCTGACAACTAGCAGAAGAATTACCTTCCCTGGCACTTTCCCTTGCAGTTTCTGAACAAGAGTCACCTTGAGTTCTGGTGAGCAGTGAAGTGTCAGGCCAGTGGAACCCTCTAAAAGCAGCACTCAAATAAGGCACATGGCTGAAGACACAGAAATCAGACTAGCAGGACAAATAGGCATTATCTGAACACACCAAATACAAACAAACAAACATTTAAGAAAATAAAACCCACAGGGCGTGGTGACACATACCTTTAATCTCAACACTCAGGAGGCACAGATCTCTAGGCCAGGCTGGTTTACAAAGTTTCAGGACGCCCAGAAAGCCAATGAGACCTTACTTCAAAATCACGAAAGAAAGAAAGAAAGAAAGAAAGAAAGAAAGAAAGAGAGAGAGAGAGAGAGAGAGAGAGAGAGAGAGAGAGAGAGAAAGGAAGGAAGGAAGGAAGGAAGGAAGGAAGGAAGGAAGGAAGGAAGGAAGGAAGGAAGAAAGAAGAAGGAAGGAAGGAAGGAAGGAAGGAAGGAAGGAAGGAAGGAAGGAAGGAAGGAAGGAAGGAAGAAGAAGAAGGAAGGAAGGAAGGAAGGAAGGAAGGAAGGAAGGAAGGAAGGAAGGAAGGAAGGAAGGAAGGGAAGAAAGCCTTATTTTTTGTACAATTATTAATCTGCAAATTAGCAATAATAGAGAAAATTCAAAGTATTTATCCCCCTTTCTTTCAGCAACACTGTTTCCATGTGTACAAGCATTCCAGATAAGTAGAAAATTCTTGACAAATGATTTTCAGGTTCTAAAAATAGAGGGAAGAGTTTTTTTTTTAATTTAAAAAAGAAAAACATCATTTATAACCACTAACAAAACTGCTAATTTAGGCAAAGTCATGAATTGTATTACAGGGTTTGGTTTGTCTGTTATCACTCCTTGAACGCAGGAACTCACACACACTAGGCACACTAGCTCTCCCATCAAGCTTTGGCCCATCAATCATCAGGGAATCAATTCACCAGATGAAACCTTATCCATTTGGCCACAGAGGCTGGCCTGGAACTTGTTACGTAGTTGAGGATAACATTGAACTTCTAATTCTCCTGTCTCTGCCTCCCTGATAACTTGGTCACAAGTTTGTGTCACTGTGCCCAGTTTATACAATGCTGGGTCAAACCCAGAGCTTCATGTATGCTAGGCAAACACTGCCAGGCAAGCCACGGTCCCAGGCCTAAGCTGAGCTGAGTGGAAACGTTGAAAACACCACTAGAGCTTTTATTCTCCCCATCTCCCCTGCTCCAGCCTGGGTCCAGCCCAGCCTCAAGCTTTGGCCTGAAATACTTACTGACTTAGTCATGGAGACTACAGCTCACCATCCCTGTGGTGTGTACTACTCCCTGTAGACCCTTGCCGCCGCCGCTTGGACATGGTCATCAGGGAGCCACAGTGAGGATTCAGACTACAGCAGGACTCTTCTGGATACCAAGTATCTGAGCAAATGAGACTATCTACTTTGCCTCAGTTTATCCTCAGTGAATGTGACACAGTGCCCTTTGATTGCTCAAGCACTGACTGGCTTACCTTGGCTCTTGGCAACAACCCAAGGCGCTTTTCTCCATTTGCCGAGATGCAGCAGTCAATAGGTTTCCTGCATGAACGTCCCTCAAACATCATTTGGAGTTTAACAGTTAATCTGCCTTGCACATTAATTTTATTCTCACTTTGTAGCTGCCGTGGGAATGTCTCTAGAAATTAAACAGTTAAGGGGAGTTTTCAGTTTCCCCACTTCGATCCATTAGTTGTCATAAAGTCAAATCTACACTGGGCGGAGTAAAAGAAACGAATGTATAATGCACAGGAAGAGAAATATTTTTCTGAATTTCTGTGGTATTTTCGTGTCTGTGTGTACACTGGGTATAATGGGTAGAGTGTAAAATGTGAACTACAATAAAAAAATTTAGTAGTGGTGGCGCAGCATTAGCGTCTATTTTTTAACAGCATCACTGAGCACTTTTATGGTGTGTATACATTGATGGATGAGGAAGAGGAGCAGGAGGAAGAAGAGGAGAAGGAGAGAGGAAAGACAAAAAACAATAAAAAGGGCGAGCAAAGGGAGGGAAAGAGGAGAGTCCACGAGATGCAGCAGTAGCAATTTGATTGAACCACAATTTAGTTTAATACTCAGTTGGGATTTTATTAAATCACATGGCTACATTTTTAAATTACTATTGTGTCACCAGGTTAAGTAATGATGTGGGCTTCTGGGCCTCTTGCTATGAAGCATTCCAGATGATGGGTCCTCAGTTCTCCTTAGTTCTCAGAGTCTGTTGTTCCCGGGCACTCTTCGTGGTCAGCAGGGCAGGCGAGGCTCACGGCTCCTGCGCACAGCTCCGCCCACTTGTGGATGCAGAAAGAACTCTCTGATGTGCATCTATACTTACCGCGTTTGAAAACTGCCAGTTCATTTCTGGGTTCCTCTATGTAGACAAACATCTTAACCCTGCCATCTCCGTTTTAATGGAGAGTTTATTGGCCTGCAGTTTTTATTGCTCTTTAAACTTTCTTAAAATATCAGTTTTCAACAAAACTCAGGCTATTGCAAAAGTGAATTATTAATAGAAACTAAATTTTCATATTTCAAACTTAATTCCCAACCTAATAAGGCTTTCGTTTAAGTGCTATTAACTGGATTTAGGTGGAAAGGTGTCTGACCATATTTTAGTAGAACGAGGCCCTTGGAAGATAAACTCTGTCTGGAGGAAAGTCTGAACTGTGTTCTTCTGTTGACTTTGTGGTCATTTTATAGAATTGAATATTCTTGGCCCAAGGGAATAGAATTAACGTTCCAAATACTTAACATCCTATCAATCTTCTTGGTTAACAGTTTAAATGCATTGAGCTTTGAAACCCAGAAACCCCTCCTTCCAAAATTCCCGGCTGCCGTAGACTAGTTTTGCAACAGAGAGTGAAGTTTCCTCTTTCCCAAGCCTTTCTTTCCCTATCTGGGAAATGGTAATGATATAAAGCTTCATAACCCAGGCTACATATGTGGAGGATAACATATGCTAACAAGCAGACCACGGAATGCTGCCACTGTTGGTTCCAGAAGAGTCCTGAGAGCACTGTCTGAGGAGAGTTCTGTATGAAGAGTATCTCCTACTATCCCTACTATCCTACTATCCTACTATCCCTAGTCTCTGTGAGTGAGGCCCGACATCCGTAGAACCACATGACAAAGCACATTTGAAAAGCTGGTATGTTATTTTCTTACCATGGCTTACCTTTGATACAGGAATATTTTTGTTCTAAAGGGAAGAAATTTCCCAATCGCAGCTGTTTGTAATGTGTCCCTGGAGCCAACCCTGTTTGCAGAAGGAAAGTATTTAAGCTAAGCATTCATCTGAATTTTCCTTAATGTGAACTTATGTCTGGTGAACAGAATTGCTTTGGGGCAAAGATAATTAAGAACCAACATATCGCTCCTTTGAAGGGCTGTTTAAAGATGAAACCTAAGCCACTTCTGAAAATAATACTTAAAATTCATGGTCTCCCTCCAGAGCAATTTCTGAACTTTGGGTATTCAGCATTTATTTACTAGCTGCAGATGAATAGCCAGCTTTGGCCTCATCAGCCAAGGTTAAACAAAGGCCTGAGAAATGATTTAACCTATAAGCAGCATGCCAGGCACTGGGTGTTCGGGTCATGTAAAATTCACCATGTCATTTTCTAGTTTGCTTTTCTGCAAATCTTGGATCTTTAGGGCTTCTGTTTTCATTCAGAACCTGAGTCTGCCTGTCTGTGTGAGTGTAACTTCCTCCGGTCATTAAAATGGCTGCCATGGAATGGTGTGATATCTAAAGGGTTGCTCCTCTTCTGCTGCCTGAAGGCAGTAGGCTGTATCTGACCCTTCAGTCTGACCTTTCTGAGGGTCTCCGTTTCTGGAGTCCTCAGGGTTGGTATTTTGCTGTTGTTACTGTTGCTATTTTCTTTTAATTTGCTATGCTTCCAACAATCTCGTTCAGTAAAGCCTTTGACATTTTAATAGTTATTATCTTAATATGCATCAGAAGAGTTGAATGACTTAATGCACTTCAGATGCCCAGAAATAGAGCCCTATAGCCTCACTCCCTTTCAGCACATGAAAGACCAGAGAAAATTATTTACCCGCTGAAAGATTTTGAAGATATGACATAATTTTATATCATCTGATTACTTTCTTTTTGTTTTTTTCCCCTTAGTCTGCCTGTGCTCACGCTTACATTGAATAACTAAATTCTAAAGCTTTAGACTTCATTACACCTAGCATTCATTCTTAGGGAACAGGCAGAAAGTTTATTACAAATACTCTGATAGTGAAAATGTAGGCAGTTGTGTTTTGTAAAGAAAAATAGCCATTTTCATTAGAAATTACTTTGAAGGGATACATGTTTTAACAGTTGCTTTAAAATGTCCCTCTGGGGCTGAAGAAATGACTCAGCAGTTAAGAGCACTTCTTGCTTTTCTGAGGAGACCTGGGTTCTGTTCCCAGACTCACATGGTGACCAATTATTACTCCTTTTCTAGGGATCTGACTCATTCTCCTGACCTCTCCTCCTTGAGGCACCTGAAACAAATGTGATTTTATATATATATATATATGTATATATATATATGTATATATACATATACACACACATATATATGTATATATATATACATACACACACATATATATGTATATATATACACATATATACACACACATATATGTATGTATATTAGCAGATAAAACATTTAAACACATAAAATAAAAATTTTAAAATATCACCCTAAATTATAGAGAACTTTTTAAAGTGTAGTCTACATGAAATAATTTGCTTTCCATTAGAAAAACTTGAAGAAATCAAATGCAAAGTGTATTTTATTTACTCAGATGAAGGGAAGAGATGAGAACTGTACCCAAGCTGTGAATATATGGCTGGGCTGAGTTCAAGTAGTTTCTGAGTTCAAATAGCTTCTTCTTCTGTTCTAACTATCTCTAGGCCTGGAAGCTTATTGCCTCTGCACAATCTAATCTTCCAAGCTGACTGAGTCTATCTCTGCCTCTGCCAGAATTGCTCTGCCTGGACTCATGCTGACTTTGGCAGTATGTTCTAATCTTCTAGCTTCTTACCATTTTCTGCCTTGTCCTGTCTTCACCCATGTCTAACTCTTTCACTCTACAACCTGTGTTTGTAAAACTGTCTGGATAAAACTCACACACACCACACCATACCACACCACACCTCTCCCTGAGATGCTCTTTAGTAGCCTCTCCTTCCTGTTGTTCTTTTGAGAGTTAGTGTATCCTATCTCTGAGTCATTCTATCAAACTTTTCTCTGATTAGACACTTTGTCTGCCCTTCAATTAGACATTACTTTCAAGCACGGCTTCTTCTACAAACTAACATTACCTTCATTGTTAGGGGTTAAAAGTCTGTACAAAGAGTGTGTATGTATTGCAGCTAGATCATACTGTCTACGTTCTGGTCCAATAGACATAGAAGGTCTTTGCATGTGATTCATGCCAGAACAGCCATGTTGCTTGATTAAAATTCGTCTAAAGCAACTTAGAACACACATAAACAATGATCCACTCCTGGGTGGGACTTCTTTCTCTAAGCTGGCTCTCAGGCACACACCTTCTCTGTCATCTACCTCTGCCTTCCACAAAACTTGATTCCATTCTCCACGCATGTTTCTAACACAGGCCTGTAAACAGAGACACTACATTACTTAAAGGCATACTTACTTATGAATGTCTGTCTCTATTACCATCATGGTAGTCACCTGTCATGTGCTGGAAAGAGCAGAGGAACAGGAAAATCAGAGTGTTCCTGTGAAAGACTCAGATTGTCCTAAGGGTGGCTGTGAGTGGTGAGCCGGATGAAAAGGAGAATTCTACACAGGAGAAAGGTTGATCAGCATGATGGAAGAACCTGGACTGCCCTGACCCAACAGTGCTGAGTGGGGTGAGAGGAACTGTCAATCACCACTTCCTTCCTGCACAACTTTTAGGATTAAATGAGAACAGCCATACTACTTCTCTTCGTGTCCAATACGTGGTGAGCATTTAAGTGTCAACAACCTGTGCTCTTCCTCCTAGAGAAGGCTCATCTTTTGCACAGTCTGCGTAATCCGTCTTTCTGAAATATACTTTTAAGACCCTACAGAGTTTGTCATTCTTTAGTAAAGGATATTTTCCACACCAGACCAATTCCATTATGCACTGCCCTAATAAAACATTAAGTTTCATTGACTGAGGGGAAAGGAACTAGGTGTTCTCATGCAAGCACAGTTGCAGTCAACAAGGTAAAGTTGTACATGAGAGTCCACATGGGTCATATACATTGGATCTTGGAGTGACAGCATTAGCGTACAAGTGTTCAGAGAGTCCTAAGAACATCACTCTGCCTTGAGGATCTTGGGTTGCCTCGTGTTGTGCTGGGAATCAGATCTGTGACCCAGCATTCATGCCAGAGTCTGGTCAGTGAGAGGAGTTCCTAGGCAAAGGTATATAAACCCAAGAGAAAAGGATCATGCTGCTCCTTTCACAGAGCCTGTAGCAGGCACATTTTCTGAATGAAATGGTGAGGTGCATGCATTTACAACCATCACGGTTGTACACACAAGAGGATGAAGGAGGGGGCATATTACCAATATTGCTTCCATAAAGAACCCTAAAAGTCTCAACTAAAATACTACTAATAAAACATAAAATACTTCTCCCACTCGAGCAAGAAGAATATAATGAAAGCAGGTCAATTCACACAGTAAGGTTTTATTTATGCCCTTTTCCTGAAATATGAAATATATGAAATGCAGCTAACAAGGTAATATGCACAAAAAGGGGGAAATAAGTTCACCTGTGAGTAGAATACTGCTACAAATATAAGGGCCAGCACTGTGGCTCAGCAGGGAGCATGCTAACTATCGAGGCAGACAGCCTGAGTTCAGTCCCCAGGATCCTCCTCATGGGAGGAGAGGACTGACTATCGAGGACTGTCCTCTCACCTCCACATGCTTAAACACTAAACTGATACATAAAATAAAATCAAAGTTAAAGCAATTTAAAAAAAAAAAGCCAGACAAAAGCAAGAAGAAACCTTGTGGCCAATGACTGCACAGACTCGGGTGTGTGGTGAGAACTTTGGGTCTTCAGCGTGATTCAGTGCAGTGCTCCACTTAGCTAATAATAGTGATTCAGAGATAAAGAGACAACGATTGGGTTACAGAGAAGACATTCTTTGAGAAGTGAGTAATACCACTCCCCAGAGTTCCATCCAGTCTGTGAAAGAAACGTCAGCAGTTGGGGTAAATATCAAATATTTGCAGTTTTCTTTATACAGAACAGCATCTCGTTAGGCTTTGTAACACACTTGTGGGTGAAGGGTGCGTGTGTGGTCCTGGTGACCTGGGGTGAAGCAACTCTGAGGAGCTTGCTGTCCCACCTGTTACACGCCTGTTTGCCTAATCTCGCAGGTACTTGGCTGTCTGTGTGGGTAAACTGTGCTCATTTTCAGTCTTGCAGAAGTAACAGGACAGACGCAGACTGGGACTTTTGGCAATAGTGCTAACATTGGTACTAGCAGCTTTGTCAATTGATATTTAATGAGCCGAGTTCTCCCCATCATCTCTTTCAGACTCTGGGGTGCCATTTTGTGTAGCAGAATACTAAATAGATGGTTCTCTGTTGGGTTGAAAGAGTTTCAGCAAATCCCTCAGAATTCAGTTACTGCCTGGTGTGTCTGAATCTACCAGGAGTGCCGAAGTGGCCACATAACCTGTAAGACAAAAGGGAGCCAGTGGCCATTCTTTGTCAAAGGAAGGAAGGTGAACTGCTCCCATGTGTCAGGAAAGTAGGAGGGGTCAGAGGCCTTAATTCCCTGATTCTAATTATTAATTTAATTAGAATCTGTGGTCTGATTCCTTCCAAACATTTTAAGTACTTTTATATGTGAAAACAAAACCTAGGCATTTAGTTATAAAAATGCTTGAGAGTAAACAGAGAAAGGGAGTTATGGAGATTTGAATATCTGCCGTTGTATTCCTAGCTACAGAAATATGTTAGAATATTGAAACATTCTAATATCTTAGTTACAGGATGTTAGACATGGGGAAGACATACAAGATGCCAACCGAAACACACTCTGCCAAAAGCTACACTCCCCACCTCCCCATTCCGCCTGCATTTCTTCTACACACATTCCCTCAGAACCATCCCCAGCTGGTTACATCTATTAACTACTATGAACCTAAATAAATACCCAGAGATGTCTGAGGACTGTCAATATATCTCAGTGTACACGTCAGGCTGATGCTTACAGAAACATGGAGAGTGCACTGACAAGGGCGGCAGGACACATGTGTTAGAACCATGAGCACCGTGTTTCAGATCTGTGAGCAACACCATCTGTCACTTACTCTCTGCCGAGGCTGGGATTCCACAGACCCTCAAGATGTGCCTGTGAATAGAAAGGTACTCCACGGCACTCAAGTCTAGGTATCCTCTTTGCTTTTTGCCAGCTGGCTAATTATACGATAGTGTACTTGTGCTGGAAGGCTAACAGACTATGAGCTAAGTAATGGCACCTCTACTTCTTCAGCTCTGTACAGAGCTGACAGGTTGAGAAAAAGTCATCTCCTCAGAGCACTGTTGTTCTCAGTTCTGGTCTTAGAACGCCAGGTTGTAGATGCATGCTCTGGTCCCTCCCAGCGTTTTCTATCATTCTGCTTTTCGAGATTAAAGATCTAAAACAGAGTTCTGGTCACAGAGATGCTTAATAAAGGAAGCAAACTCCAACCCTATCTCAGCCATTTTCCTACCAATGTCTCTCCAACCTTGCATAGGAGGTTAGGAAAAACACTAAATTACTTGTTAGAACTCCTGTGTTGAGAATGTAATGTGCTGTCTTGGTGTTTTAGCAGAGAGCATGTATTTTCCTTTAAGTTATTGACTTTGTGTTTAGGTTACCACTGTACTAAAATTATATTTACTTGTAGGTACAGAATTTTAAGATACCTTTGGGGCTAGCCAAACTTTATGAAACTAATTAAAACTAAATTTCCAAGGCTGACCTATTGTGTGCAGTCTCTTGGATACCTCTACTTTCATTCCATTCATGCTAGGGTCCAGTGAGGAGCTTGGCTGAATGGAGTGTTACTGTGGGAATGCCATTAGATGCCGGGTTTAGGTTATGGAGCCAGTTGCGAAGGATGTGTATGTGCTTTCTACTTGTTCTAGATGGTAGCCAATCCATCTGCAAACCGTTCAATGGAACAGTATTCTGATCCTGATCAAAGATATTGTAGGTCTGGGGATATTGTAGGTTAGTGGGTAACAGTGCTCACGGGCACACGCATGAGGACCAGAGTTGGCATTCCTAAAACCAACATTTAAAAGAAAAAAATCAGGCATGACTGCACGTGCTGTAAGCTCACTGTGGGAAACAGCGACAGGCAAACGCCAGAAGCTCACTAGCCTCCAGCGTGATCAAAGCAGACAGCTCCAGATTCATTGAGATAGCCTGTGCCAAGGGAAAGGCGGGGTCGGCAGATAGAGCAGAATGGCCATGTCCTCTTCTGGCCACAGTGGGCACACCACATACATGGGTACACACAAGCACACACTTGGTCACATGCACACACAGGAACACACACACACACACACACACACAAACACACACTACACATTTACTCTGAGCTTTCAATTCCTTTGTTTTTATTCTCTTTTATGCCATGAAGTATTTCCATATTGAATAAGGATAAAAAAAATTCCTGTGGCATTTCAGGTGGTTTCCCAGATTTGTCACTCAGATTTATAATGTCCAGTGTAAATATTTCACCAGCATAGAAAGATATGCACCAGGATGCAGCTCTGGTCAGCGTCAGAGCTCCAGGGTCAGTGTCTCCAGTGACTTGGTGACTCAGCTGATAAGCCCTTCCTTCCGCACACACACTCTCGGAGAGGCACTGAGGCTTGGTTTTCCTCCACATTTTAACCATTGGCACTCCCCACATAGAGTCAACGTCATCGGGCTACAAGGAGACCATTGAAAGAGGACACAGACGCTAGGTTCTCCCACTCAAAGGTGGATGAGGAGTTATGGCTCTGTTTTGTGCTAAATTATTCTAAAATCATCTTACCCATCAGGATCTTCACAGTTTTTTATTGAAAACAATACCTCACGAGACATGGGGGTGCATGTCTGTAACTCTAGCACTGGGAAGCAGAACCATGAAAATGGGATCTTTAGGCCAGCCTGAGCTAGCTATGAGACCCCAGTTCAAAGCAAGTACATTCGCAAGATATTGGGAAAAAATTTATCTTAATAAAAACAAGACAAGATAAAAATCAAAATAGATATTTCCATGATGTGTTTATATGAAATTAACTTTTCTTAGCTTTTTTAAAAAAATCTTGGTTGCTTTGTCAAAGAACCACTAGAAAGACTATGGCCACTGGTAAGGCATGAGATTTGAATTTTGCTTCAAAAACAATTATTCCATCCAGGGAGCAAAATATACACAGGCATTCACATAATCCCTGCTTAAATCCTCCACAGGGGTTTCAGGAGATGAATTTTCCCAAAAGGGCCTCTCAAGTTGGCATCAGCTTCTCTTGGGGAGATTTCTCTTTGGGATACATACATACATACATACATACACATATTTAGAATACACATGCACATGTGTGCATGTGAGTATACAGGTGCATACACACACACACACACACACACACACACACATTCTGGCTATGGTCCTTTGTTACAAAGAAGGTTAGCAAATGCTGTTAGTCAAGCACATTTAGGAGAGTTGTGGCTTTTCGCTTCCTCCGGTGATGTAACACTCTTTCAATAGCAGGTTAACTGAGGCCTTTCTAGGAAACCATCCGATGACGATGCTCTCTGCTGCTGGAAGCTCCGTTGGTATCTTTCTGCTGAGCTGATAAATGCTGGCTGCTGAGTTCTTTACACACTTCCTGCCGAGTGTTCTCATCCCTGGAACACGTGAAGCAAAGACTGACTGAGGGAAAGGTTAGACTTGGAAGCTGAGGCAAAACAAAAACTAGTTGTCTTTGTTTCTTCATATACATTTTTCTCAGCACCAGGCCTTGTATGTACTTATTTTGTACACATTGAGAATTCATAGTAACTGATTCAATAAACACAAATAAAAATTTATCTGTAACAAGTTTGTAACAGTAAGTGACAAACTCAGAGAGGACTAGTAAGAACAGATATGTCTGTAAACACCATAATAGTGGATGCTCATCTTAAAGAGTAAAACAAATTTAAAAGAATTCTCAAGGAAAAAAAAAGATATCTACCAAATGCCTGCAATTTGCCAGATTTCAGGCTCATTTTACACAACAAGAATACCAAGTTTAAAAAACAAATTTCTTCTTCCCTTGGTGGGATTCATAGTCCCAGAAAAAGAGATAAACACACAAAAAAATATTTGCGACATATAATTTACATTTATTTATTGTGTGTGTCTGTGTGCGCATCTATGTGCTTGTGTGTGCATGTGCCTCTGGGTGTGTGTGTGAACTTACCCTAACATCTCCCTGATGCCAAGTACACACTTGACTCTGAGGTTTACCCCTAACCTTGAGACTGATGAAGGAAGACTATTCATGGAGATTTTATAAAGGAACATGAAGATGTTTTTATTTTTTATTTCCATATCCATGAATTTTAATATTCATTAAAATGCACTACCTTCCTACCAGATTTCTGGCTGTGCATAGGAAGAGCGCAGAGCCTATTTGTAAATGGAACTCACTGTAGGATGCTTCTGCTTTATTTATTTATTTATTTATTTATTTATTTATTTATTTATTTATTGTGTGTGTCTGTGTGCGCATCTATGTGCCAAGGTTTTTAAACTTGATATTTACTTATTTCGTCATTCATGTGTGCATGTATGTGTACACCAGTATACCACAGCATGCATGTCAGAGGACAACCTCACGTGTTGGTCTGTATCTTCCTCCTTACTTGAGAGAGTCTCCCATCTGTCACCTCTGCTTACCCATGGCCAACTCTCACAAGCCCCTGGGCATTGCGCTTTTGCTTGGTGCACGAATGCTAGGATTACAGATGAGCTCCTGCACCCAGTGTTTCAGGAATTCTGAGAGCCCAACTCACTCAGGTTGTCACACCTGCATGGTCAGTGCTTTGTCCACAGAGCTGACTCCCCAGACCCTCATGGCCACATTGCAAGATTGGAATTCTGTTAACTCTCTGAATCCAGAAGAACCCCTGTAGTTATTAAGAAGAAGGCTCATGAGTAGATTATACTTTTATACATTTTGAAGGCAAGATGCTGCTCCTATGTGAGGTGAGATAGTGAAAAGAGATGGACCAATAGGAGGGAAGCAGACCAAAGGTTGGTAAGGACGATGTGGCATACAGTGAATCGTAAGTGAGACACTGAAAACAAATAGCTTTAGATCTCTAAAGGATTCATATTCAGGGAAAGTGATTTAAAAGTTACACATGCTGGCATGGTGACTCACACTTGTTATCCTGGCACAAAGACAGAAGGATTGTCATGAGTTTGAGACCAGCCTGGGTTATGTAGTGAATACCAGGCGAGACCTTTTCTCAAAAATAAAAAACAAAAGCCTTTGAAAATTAAGCATTAGAGCCACATATATGCCTTCTAGAGTGATATTGGTGGGGATACAAAATGAAACCTAGCACCATCTTATGAAATGGATACATTTTGAGCATATAGGTAGAGAAATGGTTTTCCTTTGACCAGTGGTCAAAAAGTGAAAGTCACATTAAAAATGTGAGTATCATCATGCCCACTCAGATGCTCCAGGAAGATGTGAGGAAGTGAGTCTCCAAGGGCAGTGTGAGGAAGATCCCCATGCAGCCAGCATGTGAGCATTGAGACATGAAGCTGTTAATGTTGTTATCCACAAACAAGTTGTTCTGCATTGGCAGCTACTCTGGGATACACGCAGCCCAAAGACCACAGGTTGAGTATGCCTGTGAGAGGGAAACCAGGTAAATCCACAAAAGCTTTGAGGGTGGAAGGCGCTTACGATCCCACGGAAGGCACAGGAACAGAGGCAGACTTTTAAGAAAATGCTCAACAGTTTTAATGCTACTGGAAGCTAGCTGAAGACCACAGTAGTTTGCCTTTAGATTATAATAAGAAATTTTCAGATAGAAATGAATAAGCAGGTGCAGAGGAAAGAAGAACTCGGGGTGGAAAAGAAGCAGGACTAAAGTGGGGTGTACTAGGCTCCATCGGGAATGACGGGACCACATGCTTCTGAAACCAGCAGAATGCCGGAGCCTCAGGGCAGAGGCCGGTGGCCCTGTGCATCACAGGTCCGCACTTCACCAGCTCTGCAGCACCGTGGCCTGGCCCTCAGTTCCCATACTTTTAGACATCTCCAGAAGGAAGCTCAAACTCGATAATCTTCAGTTTTTCATGAGCAAACGGAGCTATTCACTGGTGTTAATTTTCTCTTTTAACCACACACTCTAACCACACACAGCAACCACACTTAGACACTGATCTAAGACACCTCACAGCTTCTTGATCATTCTTCCTTACTAGCACCCATGGCATGTGTTCCCTCTCTCTCTCTCTCTCTCTCTCTCTCTCTCACACACACACACACACACACACACACAACACACACACACAAGGACTGTGCAGAGAACAGCTGTACTCACACAGCCAAGGGGAGAGTCTGGAATGAGCGCCTGTCCTTGATGTCTAGTTCATAAAGTGATGTGAGATATGAACAGACAAGAGGGCCCATGGTGAGACTCAGACAGAAGGGCTGATGTAGAGGCCAACAAGTCTGCAGTGGGCGGAGAGAAAGGAAGGGGAGAGAGGGGGCAAAGGGACTGAAGGAGGAAGAATGCAAAGAACAGGAGAGAAGAAGAGAAGAGAGCAAAGAGAGGGCAGACACCCCACCCCACGACAGTCGCCATCTTTTTGGTTTACAGCAGCGTTAGTTTTGAATTTTATCTGATCTAAAGTTAAAGTTTGTGGGTTGCACAATTCGTTGTTCGCCCCCTGTTGATGGATCGGTTCCTGCTTTCCTGAGTTTTTAATGGAAACAATTATATCATATAAGAAACTATCTCGCTTGTTTCTCGTCCCTGGCATCACATATGGAAAAATGCGGCCATCATCAAATTGTCTGCCACAGAGTGGCCTTTAAAGGAGAATGCAGGGAAGCCAGTTCTCAAGCGTTCGTTTGAAAGCTGCAGTGAGTGGGGAGGGCAGTGGGGCTGTCCCAGCTCATATCCCAACTGCTGAAGATTATTTACTAATGTTCATGAAGAAAGTCATAGTTCCCTCTGAAATGTATAAATTTTTCAGGCCATTTAGCTTGCATTAGTAAATTCAGCAGGATCATAGGGAAATGTTATCTAACATTGTCTAAATTCTGAATTAAGAAACCTCACTAGTTCCTGTGAGGTTGTCATCTTGAAACAGATTGTCAACTGTTTTTGAAACAGCTTGAAAAGCTTGCCATGCTAGAAACAGAGAGACCATCCCTCACAGAGGAACAGGATTTGAGAGGCTAAAGATCAGGAAGATGGTGAGCACTGGGCTTTGGTTCTGAGCACCTGACTTAGGGGATCTGTAAGGGTGAGCTGTAACATGTTTTGTTTCGCCTGACAGCGAACATCTGTGTTTGAAACAAATTTTCAAATTAAAAGTTAATTTCTAGCAATTCAAATTGCTTGAGGCAAGGGGATTCTGGCCCGAACCCTCTTGCTCTGTGAAGTCCTCTGGAGGGGGGGGGGGTGCTGTTCCCACTGCAAATATGCTCTCCTGTTTCAAAGTTCTGATTTGCTTTGTGAGTGGTAGTTTGTTGTCTCATTATCTTAGAGATCTTAAGGCAAAAGTCGGTACCTGTATTAGTTACTGTCTTACTGCTGAGACCAAACACCTGACAATAAGACACTTAGGGGAGAAGATGTTTCTTCTGGCTCACAGCTTGGAAGAGGCCACCATCCATCAGGACAGGAGAGACATGAAGCAGCTGTTGGCTCACGGCTGAGCTGATTAGGAGCAGTGGGGAGGCAAGAAGTGGCTGAGGCCGGGCTCTGCGAGGGAATCATTCTTGTGTAGCTGCCACTTGACAGGACTAGCTACTACTGCCTTCTTTGGGGGTATTAAATATTCTAAATATTATATCGTAAGTGTTGCATGTGGGGGCTACATCCAGTTTTCATGGTAATACTGTTTCTTAGTGTGCTCACCACATTTAGTGCTGCCTCTGAAAACAAGAGAGAGAGAGAGAGAGAGAAAGAGAGAGAGAGAGAGAAAGAGAGAGAGAGAGAGAGAGAGAGAGAGAGAGAGAGAGAGAGAGAGGTGCACATCATCTTTCAAAGTGACAAAGATACTATAGGTACCGTAGGTGTTTAGACACAAACTCATACCAGAAGAAAAACGCCACTTATTGTGTGACACAAGATGATGTCCCAGTTCACATTAAAAACAGAACGGTGTGCCAAGCGCTACAAAGTGGCCTAAGTTAAGAGATGACTTGGTTTAGAGTCAGTGAGGACTCTGACATGAGTGGGTAGAGCCCAAATATCTCATGGCCACCCAAATCCTTTCAGCAAAATTCTGACTCCACAGATACACTCGTGACACACAGGAAGGGGATGGAAAGTTGAAGATATAAAAATAGAGGAAGACAGGGGGTAATCTTGGCACTGTGTGGAAGAAATTCAATATATTTTAATATCTATAGGTTTTTATCCAACAGTGAACACATTGCTACAATCTGAAGTAGAAGAAATGACCAATGGTACATTCTGTTCTTCTCAAGTCTTGTCTAAAACGTAACTTTTGACTAAGGCCCCTTTCTATCTACAGTGACACATATACTGACTTTACTGTTTTCACTTTGCTCTAAGTCCCAACTACACCACGTCTGCATTCCTAGGGTAGTCTGGAAAGCCCGTGACCTGAATGTAACCTGGGCAAAACATCACAGCACGTCACACCTAGAATGAAAGATCAATTGTGTGTGTGTGTGTCTGTTATGGGCTGAAGGGGTTTAGGGGTTCCATGGATCTGTTTATAAGTATATTTTGTACACACTAGATTTATTTAGGTCTGATCCTGTGGTAAAACAGCAGGAATATAAAACATTTAGTCAACAAGAGACATGCGCTCTTGGACTTGCTGTAGAATCTGTTAGTGTTCTGGAGTTATTTTGTTTGTTTTCTCCTGAGATGCAGAAGAAGGCCATTTTAAGTGCCTGGCTCACCTAGAAAGCCCTCACACTATGAGTCATGACAGTATGAGGAGAGCCAGAGGTAGCTGGCCCTCTTAGAGCTGATGTCCAGATGGGCCAGGACTGTTAGCAGGCAGAGGGGGCCCCAGAGGATGTCACATCAATAAGATGAGACAAGGTCGCATTGGAAGAGGAGCAGTACCAACTCTCCACTCTCGCCCTCAGCTGTGCCCTGAGAAACTCACACTCAGAGTTCTCCCTTTCTCCACCTCCTATCATGCTTTGTGAAATGGTAGCCTGCAGCATCTCCTTTGATCGCCTGTATACTGAATGTAGATCATTACAGAGGCAGAAAGTAAATGTATAGATTGCGTATGGCAAAAGGACATGCAACAGAGGAAGTGCGTCCCTGTAAGGTCTCCCCTATATAACAAAAATGATGCCCACGGCAACTTTCAGTGGCTTTTTTCATTCTCTGTTGACATGTGGGTGACTTCCTTCCTATGAGCCTGGGGTTTTAAATCTTTTCTAAACATACACACTCAACGGCTGAGCAGCCATATCAGCTGGGGACACACATGAGCAAACCAGTTTCCGGTCATGGTAAACCATTGTCTCCAAATCTGTTCTTTCTCCTGTGTTCCATACGCTGATGAATGGTGGTCTCTCATCTGAACCAGGTCTCTCCTTCCCACTCACTCTTTCAATAAAATCACACACCTCCAATACTGTCTGCTCCCTAAACATCTTAGTCCTGTGGTTTCTATCAACCCCACTACTACCTGCATCCCTTTAGAGCTCATAGGTTCTGAGTGCTCGTGCTACAGACATATTCTATCAGTGACTCGTCCTTGTGCTCTTCCTCAAGGGTGTGTAGCTGCCAAGTGGTCTTTCTAATGTGATTTCACGGTGATGCTCAACATCCTCAGGAACGCGCGTCACCACTATGATGCGGTGTTGCTGGACAAAGCAACTGCCAGCTGTGATGTGTCTCTGATGCTCCCTCGGCACAGACAACCCTTCCAGTTTCTTCCTAATAAACTCCTACACATCCTTCAGTACCCTGTGAATCCTGGCCATCTTATGAGGATGTGAAGATCCATTTGCACAAGCTGTCCTTTTGAGGTACCCCCCTAATGATAAGGCCTTACCATCCTCCATCACATGATGTGTTCTAATGGCAATTGAATGCTGGGCTGTCCACTTTGCTTCTCTGTAAGCCCCTCAGGGAGAATGACCAGCTCTGATGCACTCACACAGTGGCCAGCCACAGAAGAACCATTTGGAAAATGCTGTCCTTTTTCTGGAGCACAAAATATGTGTAGAGATTAACTTGCTCCACACTGAAAGCAGCTATGCAGATGTAGCCAACAAGTTAGAGCTATGTACAAGGGTCAGTGTCTCCAGATTTCCTTCTGTATGACAAATGGAAGGCTGGCACCACCTTTATCTCTGATTAGATTGTCAAGAACTTGAGCCACTCACTAGATCAGGGGTCTTCCAGGGGCTCAGGTGAGAGCAGTCAGCCAGGCGTTTGCACACACCCTGGGAGACTTCTGGAATCTCCTGTGTCAGATGTGAGGAAGAGCTTATCTAGTTCAGTAGGGCTCTTGAGGCCCCTGGAGAGGCCCCTGGATTGAGAGCAGCTATCCTAACCCCAGAATTAAACACACAAGGAAATAAGGAGATCTCTTAAGCAGAAAGGCAGGGCAATGACAGCGCATGAGCTGCCAAAGCGTTCATGTTTGTCTTTTCAGTCTACCAAGTTAGTCCTTCCAGATGTGGCTCTGCCCAAGACACCCTTTATGCCATTTTAGACACAGCAATTCTGAATCTGCTACAGTACATGATGAGGTAAAAAATGATGCCTCCTCTATGTGCACATGGGCACCCAGCCCTACAAACACAGTGATGTATCCTTCATGCACACATGTGCATATATACCCTGTATTACACATTCACATGAGTACATTTGCTGGTGGTTCTCAACCTGTGGGCCATGACCCCTTTGTCAAACCTCTGTCTCTGAAAATATTGACATCACAATTCACAACAGTAGCAAATTCACACTAGTTATGAAGCAGTAGTGAAAATAATTTTATGGTTGGGCTCACCACAACATGGGGAACTGTGTTAAAGAGTTGCTACATTAGGAAGGTTGACAATCACTGATAATCACACATACCACCCCACAATACAACTTCCACGCACACTCATGCATACATACCTAAACATACACCTGCAAATACACACATGCACACATATGTGCATGCATGCACACATACTCAAGCACACACTTATTCATGCATATGCGCACGCACATGCACACACATGCTCAGATACATATGCACACACTCACACATGTATACATATGCACACACACATGCACACACTTCCACCTATGCATGCATATGTGCATCCCCACAAGTCTCTTCTCAACACTCACTGGAAGAGTCCTCTTTTTTTTGTACCATCATGATGCTAAAGCGACACTTATGATGTCACAACTCTTAGACAACTGAACTTATATCCCATCTCTCCTACAAGAGCTTTCCCACAGCATGGCTGCTACTTTGAGTGCAAGGCTGCACTCACCTTTATCATACCTTAAACATGTATCCGAAATGTCATGCTCCTCATGGGAATGAATAATTCTTGCAGCATTTATCTTTGTGCTGTAACTGCACAGAGCAGGTAGTTAGCACTTCTGTTTTAGACTCAAGAAACCATAACACTTGTTTACAAGGTATGAAAGGGGAGAAGTAATTATGGAAATGGAGAGTCAGGCTTCTGTTTTTCCTTTCTGGTATTTTGTAACCATTTCCCAAGCCACTCCTGCTTGATCGGAATTTTAAAGAGATACCTGTTTAAATGTGTGAGTCTATTTAACTCCAACAATCCCGGAAGATATGTACTATACTCTGTCAAATATGACCTGAGGTGACGGACCCCAGTCCAGCCAAGACATCGTTCACAGCTTTCCTTTGAAGCAGCTCCCATTCACTTTGCTGTTTTATAATCCTGGGTTAAGCTTTAAAAGCATAGGACATGACTACACATAAGAAGGATTTGTGTAGCCCTCTCTCTACAGGCAGAGACCAACCTTACAGGATGGGGAACACCAAGAAGTTAAGCAGAAACAGTGATCTCTTCCATGACAGTCACCTCTGCATTAACTGTTTTCCCTAGAAAAGAGAAATGGACCAAGTAGCCCATGGTGGCTACTTCACTAAAATGTCCTCCTTTTCCCCTAGGGAAGATGTGCAGTCTGCACCTATTTCCAAGAACATGATTTACCTGTCCCCTCGGGTACATGTGATTGCTTAAAAGGTCCTTTCCTCAGCTCTCCCTGGAACAGAGTAAATCCCTAACCTGCTCAGCATCTTGACATCTCTTGGTCACTGTTGAGCTCTGTTTCTGAAGAAATGTACTTTGTTGGGTGTTGGAAGCGGGCTTTTCTGTGAGCTAAGCATTAACGATCCTGTTCATATTGTGACTCTGACCCTGTTAGAGAGTTGAGCAGACAGAAGGGTGGAGAATGAAAAGAAAGCATTTCTATTGGTTGGTGGCATGAGGAAACACTTTTGTAGAAGAACTATTCATGCACCAGATATGTGCAAACTAGGGGACATTAACAGAGCAGCAGTGGCTTTGCCACACTCCTCCAGCTTCCAGCTTAGAGGTGTTAAACCTATGAGGACACTGATGTGACCTCAGTCTTTATTGTCACATAGCCTGAGTGCCCCAACAAGGGCAGGATCTCCCCAGTGTCAGGGTAAAAGTGCCGAAAGGAGGTGATATCTAAGAGCTAGCTCATCAGTTACAGTGTTAGACAGTTTGTTGAGGGACTTGAGTGTGAAAGTTGGTCTCTGCTGCAGTTTTGTACAAGGGAAGACACAACCCCAATCCTCACCGAGTTCGTATTTAGGACCTGAGTCAGAATCATGATTCATCTGCATGATGGGATATTAGACAACTATCAAAAGTGGCACACAGTCTGAGAAGGTGTCTCGGTGGGTAAAGTGTTTACCCACACAAACAGGGGGCCTTACATTCTGCCCTACGGAACCTACATAAAGCCAGACATGGTAATATGCATCTGCAAGGGAAAACATAAAAACAATGAAAATAGTTTAAGATAGAGCTAAGACCAGGCAATGGTTGTGAATACATTTAACCCTAGCACTCAAAAAGCAGAGGCAGGCAGATCTCTGAGTTCAAGGCCAGCCTAGTCTACAGAGTGGGTTCCAGGACAGCCAGTACCATACACAGAGAAACCATGGAGAGAATGGGGTGGAGAGGAGAGAGAGACAGAGACAGAGAGACAGAGACAGAGAGAGACAGATACAGAAAGGGGGAGAGGTAGAGGGAAGGAGGGAGGGAAGGAGGGAGGGATAGAGGGAAGGAGGGAGGGAAGGAGGGAGGAATGGAGGGACAGAGGAGAGGGAGAGAGAGAGAGGGAGGGAGGGACGGAAGGGAGGGAGGGAGGGAGGGAGGGAGGGAGGGAGGAGAGGGAACATGGAAAGAAAGAGGAATAAATAAAAATACCAGAAAATTCTGAATCAAAGAAAAACAGTAGGAAAATAGAATGGTACTATCCTACAATAAAATCAAATTATACCTGATAAAGATGAAAACCTGAGGATATGACGACCCTGACAACATTCCAAAAAATACAGTAGACAAAAAATAACACACGAGGTCTTATATAGCTCAGGGTGGCTTGGAGCTGAGCATGACATTGGATTCTTTTGTCTCAAGTTCCCCTGTGCTGGGGTTAAAAGCATATGGTCCTAGCCCTGCTTGGAAGAAATGTTTTAACTTCCATAGTGTTTACAAAACAAAAACAAAAACAAAACAGAAAAGTGCCTTCCTCTTATCACAGATTTGATAGGAACTCTGTGCCATTGCTAGGAACCAGCAATGTCCTGCAGGTTAGCTTATGTCAGGCTCATGAAGTCACCCACACTTTGCAAGAGAGAGGGTCTCACAGCAGCTGTTTGCTTTGCTACCTAGTTTGTACGGGGCATAATCTGGCTTCCAGGTTAACTCTCTCACTCTGGAATTTAATTCACTATTTTCCGATTATTCAGATGGAAAACACTTCAAGAGAAAGGAAAAACAAAATGAAATGAACCAAGGGAAAGGAAGAAAGGAAAGAAGCTCTCTCTAAACTTAGCAGCCATTTCTTTGAACAAGTGAAAGTAAATTGTTCTCATTTACATGAAATTACTATTTGGGGCTAGGGATAAAGTTCAAGAAATATGGTCTCTCTTAATATAATTTAACTACCTAATTATGTTTTCAAAAAAATACATATTATTCTTCCCAGACATTTGCCAGTGGAGTACCAATAGGTGGGGAGATTCAAGGCCACAAAAGAAAGACAAGCTTGTGTTGACTTCCAAACTCAGGCCCAGCTGTTTTATTGCTAGGCTAAGTAATACCACACTTTCTCTGTGCATGGGATGCCACTTCCCATTGTGTCTGTCCCCTTGTTTCCATAGTAACAGCTGTCCATGTGATCTGCTTTCCACAGAAAGTTTCTTCATTGAGAGAGTCGAGGAAAGGAAAATAACAAATAAAGAGGAGTTGTGTATCCCACAGTAAGGGATGGAAGAAGTATTTGCTGAGTGAAGGAACAAAATAGAAATGGCCTCACTGCAACGGAATGCTGGGCAGATGTGTGCTAACCCTTGCATGTGCAACCATCTCCAAGGGTCAGAGCAAACTGTCGGACAAAACGGAAAGGTAGAGGGTTGTCCTGACTTCACTTTAGTCCCTGATTACAGTGCAAAGACAGCCATCCAAGCTGAAGGTTTAAACAGCTTCCCTGTGCAGCGTCAAGAAGTCCAAGGGTCAGAGTAATGTTAAATAAATGAGTGTTTTGGAGCAAACCTGCAGAGCTGCATTCCAGGTCTCTGAAGGCACGAGGCGGTGTGTGTGTGTGTGTGTGTGTGTGTGTGTGTGTGTGTGTGTGTGTATGGTGTGTTAAATAATTTTGAGGCCAAGTGCTGGTGTTTGCTGATTTCCAGAGCCTCCTTGGGCTTCCAGCTTTTGCAAACTCTCATGGCCAAGTCCATGGTCTCTGACTTTGAGGCCTGAGGCTGACGTTTTCCTTGGAAGACGTTTAAACACTGGCTGTTGTTGTTTGGTTTTTCAGATCATAATCTGGCACACTTTCTTAAAATATTTAAGGTTCTGGCAGTTGACCAAATGAATTTTGAAAGCTGTGTGAAAATTTTGACCAGGGTAAGGTCAGATCTTGCAAAATAACAGAGTATTGTGCCTCACTGTGCTAGCCAATGGATTTGATAACACACATCACACAGACTTGACACACTTTTAGAGGCAGCAACCCACTCAACAAATATATAGTGCCCAGCCACCGTGAACTGGACCTATGAAATGGGCACATTGTTTGCATTCATTTGCTTTTGTGCTTGTCTTTGAGATTGATTCTTCCTGAACAGTCTAGACTGGTTTGACTCACAGCCTTCTCTCCTCTGCCACCAGAGCTCTGACATTGCAGGCGTAAGACACCATTGTTGATTTAGACACATGTGTGTCTATCAAACAAAAATACCCATTCTTGTGTCACTTGAGTCTTGTGAGAAAAACAAAAAATAAAAATAAAGATCACAGGATACAGGGAGAAGAGCCAGCTAGTCAGTTGGGGAAGGGGTCTTTGTGAAAGGGGAGGGACTTTAGAGCCCTGAGAAGAAACAGTTGATCTTGAACTTAAGGGAGGTAAGGAAGGGTGGCTAACAGAAAAGAGGAGGAAGAGAACCCAGGCAGGCTGAGCAGAGTATAAAGATTTGAAACAGAATTTCTGGAATATTCTAGAACCAAAGTAGATCCTATAGTTCTTCCTTTACTGTGAATTCTTTAATGTGAATGAGGCCCAGGGTCGATTTAACCAGGAAGGTAGCATCTGCTGACTGAAGGATCAGATGACTTTCTAGCCATTGTTAGAAATGCCTGAAGAGCAGAAAAGCTGGGAGTTAAGGGAGACCACAGAGCTGTGGGGCATCATGGATACAAAGTGGTGGATCCTAGAAGAACATGCTGGCCTGGTTTGTGAGACTGTGGGGTGACTTAGAAACAACAATGACTTTTACGACTAGGATGTGAAGCTGTAAAACAGGGACTAATAGACTCCACATCTTCACTAGAGCAACTAAAAAGACTGGGCTGTCCTTTACTAAGAAAGAGAAGGAATTGGGAGGAAGAGCAGGGGCTTAGTGTTGGCCATGGTAGACCTGGGACATCTAAGAGAAGCTGTTGGTGTTTGTGTGTCTGGAAGTCAGGGGTTATGGCTAGTTCACAGGGAAATCTGTCAATCACCAATGTCTAGAGTCACACATTGACTAAAAACCATGATTCTTAATGCAAAGTCTTTGAGATATAAGGCACTCAACATTTAAAGGTTAAAACGCATACATACATACACACACACACACACACACACACACAAAGGGAGGGGGAACCACCCCAAAAGAGACTTAGAAGGGACAGCAAGTAAAAATGGGGTTGTACTGGAAGCACACATGTCAAGGAAGCATGAAGAAATGAAGACATCCGGGTGGGCTGTTTACTGGGAATGCAGAGGCAGCCAAAGGAAATAGTTAACCTTGGTCCCTTCAGTAACCATTGTACAAGTACTGTCCCCAGAGTAGGCCATATCACAGCCCTTGAGACTGGACAGAGAGCTGGAACATATGCCTAGATGGAAACTGACCAGGCTCACAGGAATGGCGGGAATCTTTGGTGTAGTCACAGATCCAGGCTGTAAAGACCTCAGAGGAAGGCTGATCTGTTTCACCTGCTGTGAAATTCCCAGTACAAGGACATCCCCGGCAATGTTTTTATGATTGTCTTTTTTTTTAAATACTTTCAAATGTCTGGAGCAGCTGAGGTGGAGCAGTGGAGTGGCAGAGGCAGCTTAGGGAGCTGGTTCAGTGGATCAAATACTTGCTGCATGAGCATGAGGACCTGGTTCAAATCCTCAGTGTCATGTTCACGTACATGCTCGGTGGTTGTGGCTCTCGACTGTGACTCTAGAGCGTGGAAGATGGAAGGCAGAGCTGTGTTCAACTGGGGACCTTGCCTCAGTGATATGGTGGAGAGCAATGGAAGAAATAAATATCATGTCCCCCTCAGATGCCCATGTGCACACACACAGACATGCTTGTGCACACATGTGTGCATACCCATACACACTCAAAATAAGCAAGACAAAGAATGCATCGTTGGTGTGGTCCATGAAAGCACTGTGATGTCAGCTTTCTGAGAGGCTTACTCCTTGGTGTTTGGCAGTTTATCCAATCTAAATGCATTTGTATTCAAATCCATCTCAATTTGCATACAGATTCTTCTGGTTCCTGAGTTTTCAAAAGTTTGTTTCTTGGAACTCAGTAGGTAGAAAATACGTTCATCTCCTTTGAAAGTTGCAGTGCTGTGGTGGTGGGGGAAGGGAAAGATAACTGGGATACCCACAGCCCACCATAAAGCACCAGCATCCCAGATCCTGGAACCCCGAGCATAGAGAGGGCCCCTGCTGACAGTCTCCACCTCCTTCCATTGAATCCCATCTCAAATTGATTCACCAGATGCCTCTTCATGTAGGAAAAACTGTCACGTTGTTCTAGGCAGCCTAAGAGAACAACAACGGGGGTGGGCTGAGTGGGCCAGAGCAGAGACAGAGACATGGAAAAGACAGTCCACCCCCAATGCATCTTCTCCGGAGATGCTTACCTCCCGCCACGTTTGAGAGACAATCCCTCCATAATCAGAATCAGCTTCCGGTCCCAGCCTAAGGTGAGTCTAGCTCAAGCTAGTCCCAGGATAATGGTGCCCCAGAAGGGAGGTTGAGCAGTCCTCTGGGTCCCTGCCACGTGCGACCCTACCACGGTTTCTACATTTGGGCAGCACCAGCCAGCTAATAGTGACTTCAAATGTGAAGGGAAGTCGCCTTGCGTGTGTTTAGCAGAAGGTAATTGCATTTCACTTAAGTTTTACTTTTTGGTTGCTTTGGAGATACTAAAGACTGCCTTTCTCCCCCCACCCCACCCCATCCTTCTAGTTAAAAACTGAGCAATTCCATATTGTTGAAATGGATAGGTTTGTATTTGGCTGAATTAAGCAGCTATAATCACATATTTCCTCTCTTTTATTTGTTAATGGTTCAATCTTATTGAGGGGCAGAACTTTCATTAATGGAGATGTGATTTTCCTATTGTTTTAGGGTTCTCTAAACTGCAGCTCATCTCCATTCAAGAGTCTCCCCCTCTGGAGCCCCCAGCTCTGAACAAACTCCAAGCCCTGTTTCCACCAAACCACTCACTTCTTACAGAGGTCCAGTAGCTGGTGCATTTGCTCACGAATGGGCCATTTCTTGATGTGTTTTGCACACGTGTGAGATTGTGCAGGAGGACACACCTGCTGGAGCCTTTCATCTAGGTCACGGCAGCCATCAGACTTGTCACCAAACCGATCTGTACCAGATGCTGTTAGTGCCTGGAACTTGTAGAACATTCTCAGGTATGATTAGTTAATTCTCGTCACCAGGAACATTGCCACCCTGCAGATGTCCAGCTGAGCCCTGACAAGAGGGTCTTCACTAGTTATGTGGTCTCTGGTCCTCGTTGTGAGCATCTCTCTCTCTCTCTCTCTCTCTCTCTCTCTCTCTCTTTCTCTCTCTCTCTCTGGGCCTGCTTAAGTTCCATGTAGTTCCTCCTTGGTTTAATTTGGTCACTCACTTGAAAGTTTAAGCTCCTGCCAGGAGTCATTTACAAGTAGATACTTGGCTGCCTTTCCATTCCATTTTCCTCTGTTAAGTAAGGGATAGATATCATTGTGCAGTAAGCACGCGGCTCTAGCATTACTAGAGCCTATTCTGTAGCTTGTCTGTTTCCAAAGCTGCCTCTGTCTAGTGTGTCATGAGCCCTCTTGGCGATAGGTTTAAGAGTAGATAGGGTTAGGGTAGGTGCCTGCCTTCCAAGGAAGATCTAAGTTTGATCTCAGAACCCTGAGTCAAAAAATACTGGCAATGGGGTAGGGTGTGCACTTGTAACCCCTACACTGGGAAGGAGAGGGCGCAGAGGTACTGGGCTCACTGTCCTTCCAGTCTAGCCTAGCCAGTTAGCTCCAGGCTGAGGGACCCTGGCCCAAAATAAGGCAGTTGGCACCTGAGTTACATACAACACCTGGCGTTGTCCTCTGACCTCCACATGCATATATGCACACACATGGTTGAATACATACATACACATACCCCAGAGAGAGAGAGAGAGAGAGTGAGAGAGAGAGAGAATCATAATTATGTAACAATTTGAACTTCTTAGGGTTAGTGTAACTAACCCTAAGCATAAATATTAAGTCCTGGCCTTTTGCCAACCATTTGGAAAGGAGGCAGAGATAAGAGAGGGCCTGTCTCTTCAAACTCCTCTTCTAAAAGAACACAGTCCATCTGAAGCTGAAAATAGAAATTTTTAGCATAAGGAGTACTGCAAGATCAAATTGTCACTTCCTGTAGCAGAAATATTAATGGAGTGTGGTGTCTACTTTTGGGAATGTTGAAAGTGATAATTTGTAACAAAATCACACTTTTCTGCATAGTAAGGGGCCCGCTGCCACAATCCCTGGGGCATTTTACTGGTGAGTGTAATTTGTGATTCTTATTTTGTGGACTGATGCTTATAAGCTATGAATTGAAGCTTCCAGGGCAGAATGGATGAGGAGGGATTCCGAGGTGGCTAAAATAAGCTAAGAGAAACACAAGCGGCTTGCACTGTGTGCAGAAGAGGGTCAGGAATAGAAACATTTATTTGAGTGGGTGACACAAAAGAACAGGACATGTTAACACCCAGGAGTAACTGAGTTCCGCCGTAAAGTGCACTTGTGCATGCTGTTGCAAATTGCAGTAGAACAGGCTCTTTTCTGCCCCCGTGTGCATTCTGACCAGCGATAGGTATTGGTTTGAAGATGTTTCTGTTTCTGACAGAATGCAGAAGTCAGAGTTTCCAGTGGCTGAAACTCTGCGGGGGGATGGGGGGTAGGGGGTGGGAGGTGGGGATGGGGGTTGGGAGGTGGGGAGTGGGTGTGTGTGTCTGGGTCTTGTAGAAGATGATCTGAGAAGTCCTTTACTTGCTAATTCTATTGCAGCCTGCAGCAGCTTTCCCTGTGAGGGAACTTTACAAGAAAACTCTGCCCTGGGCTGAGACCCCGGAGAGGCAATGACCTTGGGTGAACACAGGCTGCTGTAAGGGAATGTCTCACAAGAGCCCAGGCAGGGGACACCCATGGACCCTTGGCCTCAGTTCAGATGATCTGTCTCTTCCTTGAATTAATTGTAATTAACACTTACGGTAAAGAAATTTCTACAACTTTTTTCAGCTTTTCTTCCCAAAAGCCCCAAGAAGGAGATATTTCAAAATACAAATGTTACAGATCTTCTGTGAGAGCACAAACAGGTTAGAAGAGACTGTCCCAGACACAAGGCTACACACCTATTTTTTTAAAAGAAAAAGATTAAAAATATGCATTTACATTTCTTGACTCCAAGTAGGGTACTCTTCCAGTAATGCCAGCTTCTTTGAGCATTCCACAAGTCCCCATGGCCACATGAACTGTCCCACCCCTGTAGAGCCAGAGTTCAGGTACAAAGGCCATTTCCCCGGTACTAAGAGCACACAGGAAAATGACCAAGCACATCTCAGCTTGTTTTTCTTCTAGAACATTTCAGCTTTACCTCTTAGGGGGATAATGTCATCAGCTTGGGGACAGCAAGTTCCTGCGGCCTCAGACTTTACAACAGACACCTGAATGCCTCTTAAGTTAGCTGCCACGTGTGATTCATTTGTAGTTCGATGCTTTGTAAGGTACATGGGCAGATTTTGGTTGAGAAACATTTGAGAAATGCTGAAGGCATCAGCCTGATGACACAGCGGTGACTAACAGTGCTTGTAAGTTGCTGGAATTGTAGTGTCGTCAGCCTTCTTTTGATTCAGCGTGTTCACCCCAAGTTGTTTTATCTTGCCGTGTAAATGGCCTTGCTGGCATGGAAACTTTAATAAGTGCTGGTGTCCTTCCTCACAGAACTCACTCCTACTTGCACCAGCCACAGGCAGTGTATCCCAGACATACCAGAACTAAACGGAAGATGTTGGAGAGCATTTTTATTGACTTGAAGTAAAAGAAAAGCTGTGTAAATCACAATTATTAAGGAGATGATAGTGCGCCTACACACAGGGAAAGTAAGCAACTCAGACACAACCAGAGGCATCCATTCTGATGCCACATCTACAATGGACAAACTTTTCTTAAACTACTAGCCAGCAGTTTAAAATAAGAGACTAGGATAGCGATTTTCATCAAGTCTTTCCAAGAGATTGGCAGAGACATATATACACAGTAAACAGAAATCCTTTAGTTTGTTCAAAGAAGACAGGACTAAAAACAATTGAGTACTGAAAGAAACACAGGGACCACGAAATCACAGCACGGGCAGCTAGTGTATCTGGAAGCTTGGTACTCCCTGAGGAAACAAGAACCAAGGCATTAGGGCTGCACAGCAAAAAGCACATTCTCTTATTTGAGATGATCCGGGTTCGATTCCAAGCACTCATGTTGGACAGCTCACAACCACTTGTAACCCCAGCTCTAGTGAATTCAACCTCTTCTTCTGGCCTCTGCAGACATGTGCCAGTCACACAGAAGCACAGAAGTGTAGAAACAGAAAGAAAGAATGAATGGAAAAGATTAAGATGGCATTCAATATGATAGTTCTGATTAATTTTGGGATTCGCTACAAATAACAGAATAAGAATACAAACTAACAATGATTGAGGTATACAGAGGTTGTTTCTTCGCCCCACCACATTCCTGTAGATAGCTTATTTCTAGTCATCTGGTAATTGAAAGCATTAAGGGTGATGTCTCTGTCAGTCTCCTATAATATATCTCTTGGTTTAGAACCTCCGGGGATCATACCAGCAGTCAAACAGGAGGATGGGAGAACCTGGGACCCACACAGTTGTTCCTTTTGTTGGGAAAGCATAAGCCTTCCCAAAGCATACTCTTCCCCAGTCAGACATGCATCTCATTCACCAAAACTCTGCCATACCCCCACTCAATTAGCCAAGGAAGTTGGGAAATGGTGTCATGCAGAATCTTCTTCAAGGGAGATCATCACAGGGGAGGTCAAGAGTGGGTGTGCTGAGACTCAGGACCCTCTGCTGTCACTTCAGTGTGACCTGAGGCCTGACTGGGTCTCCTGCACAAACCAGCCTGAGGCAATCCCTGGGTCTTTTATCTTTTTTTGCTAAGATCCCTCCAGGCTGCTGTTTTACCCTCCTCTCCCTTCTTCTAACACAGAGTGACTGTATTCCCAGGAGACCAGACATACCCACAGTGCTGGCCTTTGAGACAGGTTTGGAATATCCCTGAGAGTATAGCCTTTGTTATTTATTGGGCAGGCTCGCTCTTCAATGTCTGCATCCTTTTCTACCTTACCTGAACACGTCTGTAGGGCTGGAAGATAACTCAGCAGGTAATACAATTGGCATTCAAGCATGAGGATTGAATTTTGCTTCCCCAAAACCATGTGAAAATAGCTGGGCAGGGGTGGCAGCTACTTGTAACTCAGTAATGAGAGTCAAAAACAGCTTTAACAAACACAAAAACAACAACCTGGAATTGGTAAACTCTAGGCCCTGCAAGAGACCTTGTCTCAATAAGCAAAATAGAGGATAGTCCAGGAAGACACCTGATGTCACATTCAAGCCATGACAAGCACTTGTATGCATTGCAAATGCATTCCCTGCACACATGTGTGCACCACACACACAGATGGGGGTGCACACGGGAGTGAACATGCCTGCATCTTCAAAGTGTGTCAAAGTATGTCTTAATTCATAAGTCATTTTTAGCCAGTAACTTTAAAAAAATACATTTATTGTCAGAGAGGAGACATACACATGCCACTGCACCGTTGTGGAAGTCAGATAACAACTTGTGAAGGTCATTTATGAATCAGGCTTAGGTTGCCAGGGTTGGTATTAAGCACACTTACCTACCCAGCCATCTTACCAGCCCCCAGATAATTTTTTTATATTGTACCTGAAAAGGATTGGAAATACCTTGTGTTGACCTCAGACCTGTCATCCACAAAGACTTCTCAGGGAAGGTGATGCTGAAGTCTCACAGAGAGGAGGTGAGGCCTTCCACACAGAAACTTGATTTGATGACGGTTCCCTGACCTGAGAAGGTATGCTAGTGGCTACTATCAACAGGAGAAAACTTTCTCCTTGAACTGGGTCTGAATTCTTCTGTGTGGAAAGACCATATGATTCATAGCTGGCCTCTTCAGCCTGGCTTAGCTTGAAGGGGCTTCTGCACTGTGACATAAAATGGATTTGCAAACTTTTGTCTTCAGTATGCTCACTGGAGGAAAGCAAGATGCTTTATAAGGGGCAACTCTAGACAAACAACTGCAGCTAAAGACACCACTGGGCGTAAATTCTTCCAGATGGAGACAAGTTTCCCACCCTACTCCCCACGGTTCTCACTTTAAAGCATTAGTGGGAAGAAAGCTTTGGAGAAGAGCTCCTCAGAATACTTGGCCAGCCTTCCCACCCTAGTAAGGCTAAACTAGAGTTCAAGGGTAAACACAGTCAGATAAATAATCTCAGCCTATTCCCCGTAGTCCATCAACACATACTCTTCAGACGTGAGGGGCACAAGCTGAGGAAAAGAAGTCTCAGTTGGTAGAACATTATTGATTGATTGATTGATTGATTGATTGACTGATTGATTGATTGATTGATTGAGACCAGGTCTCTCTGTGTATCCCTGGCTGTCCTGGAACTCACTCTGTAGATCAGGCTGGCCTTGAATTTAGAAACCCACCTGCCTCTGCCTCCCAAGTGCTGGGATTAAAGGTGTGCACCACCCGGGCCATTTTTCTCGTAGGAAATGAGTAAGCCTGCAGGTAGCCTTAGGAAGACCTGGTGAGCAGGGGAGCTGCCTAGAGGAGGAACTTCAAGACACAATTTGGAAAAGGCAGGCAGCAATTATCTGCACCACAGAACTACCTGCTGTGTTTCCCACTTTGGCAGCTCTGGGAGACCTCCAGGGTTTGATTTGTTTGATTATTATGCCTACAAACAACAACGACAACAACAACAACAAATTCATCCTTTCCCCCTCCACCCGGCCAGTCCTTGTCTTGTGTAACTCCCTGCACAAAGGGCAAGGGTTTTGTTCGAAGCAAAACCACATGTATTTCAACCAAATACATAACGACAAGAAATTAAAGTCAGGTATTTCACGTTGCTCTTTCCTGGCTGGTCCCATCATTGGGCCTGGCATTCTTGCTCATTTCTAAAGGGCAGATGGCCCCCTGAGTCATGGGGGATTTAGCTGGGATCAAGTTCACTTCCCAGACCTCTAAGGTATTCTGTGTCTTGAACATTTGCTCACAAAAATTGGGCTAGGCAGTGGTGGCTCCTGGGATGCTGGATAGCAGGTGAAGGGAGTTCTGTCTTCGGAGACGTGCACAGCAAATCACAACTCAGGGGACAGCCAGTGAGAACACTCACCTCCTGGCTTCTCTGCCTTAGGCCACAGATAACAACAGGATGTGGCTTTTGAACACATGTAAGTTCCTTCAAGTGGCCTCTTTCAGTTTCATTCTGCTTTGGGCACTATAAAATACAATCCATAGTTTTAAAGTCATCTATTTTTTTTCTTGCCATTAATAGATTTTTGATATAGTTTTAACCATGTCAGGACCACATTGTATTCAGGCACATGAATCCATGTGCACTTATGTTTAATCAGTACTCTATACAACTAAAATGAGACGGTTATGAAGTAGGCAGATGATCATGAGCACAAACGAAGTTCGTTTTCTCTAACTATGAAGGCTGATGGTGTTTCCCTCCACTGTGCGGTTGCTTCAGGGTTCATGCTACTGCACTTTCTGGTAACCAATGATTTTAGCCACCAGGACCCAAAGGGTATAAAGACTCACACTTAGATACTGGTGAGGATACAAGGTAATTAGCTTTAGACACAGGCGCAGGTAGAAAGATGCATGTGCTCTTTTGTCAGAAACAGAAGAGTGAGAATCACAGGATCAGAAGGGACCTGACTGTGATTTTGCTGTTTCTGGGGCTCCTTTTCTTCTCCGTCTCCCCTCTGTCCTCTCCTGGTTCCTTTGCCTGCCTCTTACTGCTCATCTAGCATGTACCACCTTCTGCCTCTCCAATTCATGCCTACACTCCCAGAACCCCAAGACATAACACAAAGAGGGAACCAGAGAGCCATCAGTTTGTGGGCTGAGGAGTGCGGTAGAATTTTTTAAATTTGAAGTTTAGGGAGCTGAAGAGGTTAATGGTTGAGAGGGTTTGCTGTTTTTGGAGAACACTAGAGTTCTACTCTGAGAATCCCCAACAGGTAATCTTACAACTACCCATAACCCCAGCTCCAGTGAATTAGATGCCCTCTTCTGGCCTCTAAAACCACCCACAAACATGTGTACAGACATACCTACACACACACACACACACACACAATCTTTAAATATTTAAGAATAAAGAAAAATGATAAGTTTTGAGTAGCCCTTGAACTTACACATGATAAAGAGAATGTTTCCATTTCAGTTGACGCCACCCTAAAGAGCCAAAGGTCCTTTCCTAGTTTTTCCTCATAACAAAGAATCTCTTAGGTAGCAGACACTGTTGTTATGCTGCCTGTACAAATACCTTGAAAGAGAAGTCATTCCACGTCCCACATCAAAGATTCCATTCAACACATATTTGCTGACTAGACATCTGCATCTTGTTTCTTCACAGAAAATGCACAGTGAGTTGGAATTGTGAGCCTGAACAGTGCTCCGCACTGAGGCCCCAAGAGGTCACCAGATTCCTACTCAAGAACCTGCTGCCCACTGGAGGAGGAGTACAAGCAGGTCCAGCTCAGCAGGCATGGTGCTCTAGGTCTCTAATCCCAGCATGCAGGAAGCAGAGGCCCATGGATCTCTTAGTTCTGGTGTATATAGCAAGTTCCAGGCCAGCCAGAGCTTCAGAACGGGACCCTTTCTCAGCAAAACAAACAAAGATTAATTTCGGGGTGCTAGGAGAAGGTTCCCAGTTGTAGAGAGCTGTGATATTAAACAGTGATACAAGCCAGTAGTATCTCTCCCTTAAGGGAATAGAAGGCCTCCTGGAAATTTGGCATGAAAGCAAAGTTTGTGTAAATCCCAAGGTCCTTCTACAACTGCACTGCACAACTGGGAATGTTTTCCCACAGAATAGCCTTTAAAAATGTTCAGTGAATGACCTGGATTCAGAACACTCTGTATTGTGTCTGTGTTCTGACAACTGGAGTTTACATTCTCCAGGTAATCCTGCTTCTCTTTGCGATTTTTCTCTTGCTGCTCATGGTTTCCTTCTTGCAATAATTTGCTGAATCTGAGTTTGAAACTACCTTCGGACCAGGAATATTCCTTTCTTTCTATATGGTGTATCCTGTCTTCTCGGGCTGCCCTGGGTTCTACCCCCTCTTTCTGGATTTCTGTTGGGAGAACATAGCATGTAGCACAATCAAGCAGTGTGTGTTCTCAGCTGATTGCTTGGGTAGTCTCAGCATTGAAGAGGATTAAGTTACTTTCAGCATCATCTCAGTCCATAGGTTAGTTTAAAATAAGGATTGTCTGCATGCCTTCTATTTAATACATGTTTATTAGCCACCCACTCTACATAATGAGAATCACAGTTCACATGCCTTTGGTAATACCAGGTGGCCTGGAAAGACAAGCGTCTAATACTTGTTTGTAACTGTGATGAGACTGCAGGGGACAAATGCAGGTTTCTGTGAACACAGGTTCAAGGAACCGACTTTGAATAATAATCCAAGGTGGGGGGGAAGACTCCCTGGGGAGGTCACATGTCAGCTGTGGTTGGAAGAGTGAGCAGAATGTGCCTCCAGGTGGGAGGCTGCACACAGACCCTGGGCCTGCGGGGAACGTGAAGATGGAGGGCAGCTCTGGGCCCGCCCGCAGGACCCCTGCAAAGCCACAGAGGAGGATGGAGGGACAGCATAGACTCTAAGACTGAGCTTGGGCACCCCGTTTCTGACTTGTAAGCCTGGCTCCACAGCTCTATCAATTTTTAAAATGCATTTTGTTTGTGTTTGCATGGTCTCCAAATAGCAGAAAGTCTATAGATTAGGATATAGGGGAAATTTATCTACACAAAACAAAAAGTCTGAAATACTCTAGTGTTAGAACACATCTCAGATAACCCAGGTCCAGCCTCAGCCTATATCTTGCCAGTTCCCCACCCCCATCCCCCACCCCCCATTCCCTGCCTGTGGTTTTTCCCTCCTCTCATCCAGAAAAGGCTGGCCTCGGGGCATAGTCACCCATTCAGGCAGGAGGAAGAGGGAAATGTACTGTGCTGGGTCCATTTTCAGAAAAGCTCAGAGTCCCAGGAATCCCTGGTGAAAATCTTCCTGTTCCTCACTGGTCAGAACGCAGGCCAAACAATAAAGAAGTGGAGAGAAGGAGCAGGGAGCAGAAAGGGGCTTCAGGGACACACATGACGTTTGATTCCACTTTCCTGCTTCCTTACTTCAGACTAGGACTCAACTTTCACATCCGCAAGGGGAGCGGAACACTGTGGCTCTGAGGACCTCTAAGACAGTCGGAGGTGCTGCAGCAATACTTAGCCCTCAGTCAATAGGACTTCCCACAGGGCGCTGCAGTCTGGTCAGGAAGGGCTGGGTAGTCCTTCCCACCTTATCCTTAAGTCAGTGACTCCTCAGTGAGCAGCTTGAGGGAGGCAGCACCGCCACATCTGTTTTAGACCGAGGCCTCAGTTTATCCTTTAACACACATTTCCCATTTTATGCAGGATTTCAACACAATGCTGTCTTCGCTATCTTTGCTCTGGGCTTACTCTTCTTTGTAATTCTCCTTTGGCAACCTCAGTTGTTTTGAGACGGGTAAAATTAGAATCAAAAGCAGGTGTCTGGGTTCCTTTGATTTTGACTTTTTAAAGATTTTTTTTAACTTGGGGCAACTTAATGCCAAAACAACAATATGGCATCTGTCGGGGTTTTCAACACTGTTTGGCTGAGAACACACCTATAGTTTAGAAAGGAATTCGCCCTGCAGATTTGACTCAGTTACTGACCTTCTGCCCCTCTCCTAAGAGCCATGACTCTCTTAATGTGTCTAGAGGAACCAGCATTGCATTCCTTCGCTCTCCCCCGCACCCCCAGGCCCTTCCACTTCCTTCCTATAGCTTTTTTTAGAAACAAGTGTGTTTTTCTCACGTCCAGCAACAAAGGATGTTTTGTGCTGCTACTCAAGTTTTGTGTGTGTGTGTGTGTGTGTGTGTGTGTGTGTGTGTGTTCAGACCTCCTTCTAGAAAGTGCTATTTGTATCTATATAGAGTTAGTAGAGCTTTATCTCCAGTGAAAGTCTCTGGTGATTATTCCTGTCTTCGTGTGGCTTTGCCACAAGTGAACTTCGAAATCACTTTCTTGTGGGTTTTAAAGTAATCTAAACACAATCTTAATGGAAATTAACTCAGAATTCCTACATACGTTTTTATCCCTTAAAAACAATGTCTAAGGAATTCTCTCAATATATTGCATTGATCCTAACATGCCTGTTCTGTATGTATGTCTTTTTGTTTTGGTTTGTTTATTTGTAGAAAGATCTGACGTGGCTCAGGCTGGCCTCAGACTTGCAAAGGAAGACCTTCACCCTCTGATCCTCCTGCCTCATCTCTCTGCCACCACCGTGCCCAGTTTCTATGTCGCTCCGAGATCGTCATCTATCCTGTGGATACCCTGTGTAGTGAACACCAGGGGCAGAGAGAGCCAGGATGAACAAGCCTAAGTGCTGGAGACGTTCACAGACGACAGTGCCCGTCTCCGCACAGCGTCCCGCTTTAGGTGCCTCCTTGGCACCACAGTTTCCATGCCATTGTACATTACACAGCAATGAAACTCGATGATGTAAACAAAGCTGTTAGACCACTGAGAGGTGCACCGCAGACCCTGCGGGAGAACTGGGCTTCTCACTGTCAGACAATGTGAGTCTTTGAAGTCTCATTTTTTCTAGAATAAAATATGAGGTCTATACCCCAGGCTTTGCCTCTCAATGGACAAAAAGTTGGTATGAAGTAAGCCTTCAGGTCTTCAGGAACATTTTGGGTTTGGTGTCGTATGCTCCCTGAAACACCTACCCCAACCCTGCCCAGTCCAACCAAGATATTTGGAAGAGAAAGTACTGGACTGAACACCGACTAGCCATCAAGAGACAGCACTGGACTGAACACCGACTAGCCATCAAGAGGCAGCACTGGACTGAACACCGACTAGCCATCTCCTCGGCTATGTGAGAAACAAAATAACCCTGGAGACTTCTACTTCTTGTGGTAGATGACAAGCCCTGAAGTCTGGATATACTTATTTATTGTGTCTGTGTATGTGTGTGTGTGTGTGAGAGAGAGAGAGAGAGAGAGAGACAGGGAGAGAGAGACAGAGAGACAAAGAAACAGAGAGTCAGAGAGACAGAGAAAGATAGGGGACAGAGATCTCTCTCAAACATACACATACATACACCACACACACACACACACCTGAGTGTGTCTGGTTAGGTCAGAGACTAACTTATATGCATCTTGGGAATAGAGCTTGGGTCTTGGAGCTTGGTGATGCACATGAGGGGCACAGGAAAAGAATCTCTGGGATGAACACTCCAGGATATGTTTAGGGAGAAGGTTTTATTGTGAATAAGAGAGAGAGAAAATATCTAAAGATATCTGGAAAAGCCCAGAGCAGAGAGGGAAAAAAAAGAAGATTTGGCCAGGGCTACCTGTTGGAGGAGGAAGAGAAGCAGAGGCAGGAAAACCTTGTCCTTGTAAAGAGAACAAATGTGTATCAGGAAGCAGGAAAGCCTGTGGGGTGAGAAGGCCTGCTGTGGAAATGTGCAGCAGGTACTCATGGGTAGGGACTCAGGACGCTGGGGCGGGGCACTGGGTTTTGCTGTGCTGTCACGGGCATATATCAATGGAGCTCTAGGTTCCCAATGGGGGGTGACCCTATCTGGCAGGTGGGGGCTGCCAGACACAGATACATGAGCCTATGGGCCCGTTCTTACTCTAACCACCACACTGGCTTTTATACAACCACTGGGAAATTCTCATATAGTTAGCTTGAGCTCATTTCTGGATATACCGGCTATCTGAGACCTAACAGGCAGTTAGCAAGTGCTGTTACACACTGAGTCTTCTCAAGGCCCTGGGCAGGTCACAAAAGTATGTGATATAGAAACTCAGGTTTTCATATCACTAACCTAAATTGGACTACACCATAAGCAATGCAAGCTTGTGCACAGGTTTGTTAAAAAGATGACGATGACGATGATGGTGATGGTGAAGATTGTGATGATGATGATGATGGTGATGGTGATGATGATGATGAAGATGAAGTTGGTGAAGATGAAGATGCATAAAAAGAGTTAACACATTGAAAGGACTGGAAACTGTGATCTACACAAAGTCCTCTGTCAAGGTGTGTGCAGCCTGCAAAATATTGCAATAGACAACATGACGTAGATACTCAAGTCAATACATTGAATATCTTCAGTGCCCAATAAATAACGGTTCACTTCTTTATCTATTGTGTTCTATGTGTGAGATAATCGTGGTTGACAGGAGAGGATGGGGGAAGGGGGAGATAGGGGGAATGAAGGAAGAGAAGGAAAGAGAATATACTCCAAATAACATAGAGAATTAAACTTTTGGACAAAGGGCATAGAAGAAGAAAAATGAGGCGGGCCATGGCGAAATGCTCTGCTACTCTGTCTGTGATCAGAATGACTTTGGGTTGTGTTTGTTCAGTGATTTAGTTTAGAGGAGGTTTAGTTTAGTGTTGTTAGGTTTTGTTTTATTTTCAGTTGGCATTTTAAGTGGTTTGTTTGCTTGTTTAGTTGGTTTTTTGTTGTGATTTGTTTTTTGAGCCAGGTTCTCACTGTGTAGCCCCAGATATTATAGAGCTTATTATCTAACGTAGGCTAGCTTTGAACTCCCAGGCAGCCTCAGGCCTCAGTTTCTTGAATGGTGGGAGTTTGGGCATAACCTTCATATTCTGTTTACTACGGGTTGGTTTGGTCTGTAGTAACACGATTCTTTCTCTCCACCGACTTTCTGTAACATTTTCACCCTGGGGAGGACCTTTAATGCCTCCTAAGACAGTTGAGGTCCAAGGGGGATTGCCATCACATAATCCCAGCTCTCTAATCCATGCAGCACCTCAAAGAGACAAGTAAAAGCAGCTGTGGCCACAGCAAGCCCTTGAAGGAAGCTCAGAAATGGAGCCCTCACCTTGCTCTGAAAGAATCCTGTGTACCCCTTCTATTTTTAGCAAAACAGAAAGAAATCGTTTGGGTCCCCAGTTTTCACTGGGTAATGTCAGCCTTGGAATTTTCAGTAAGACCAGAGATTGGACAGACACAGGGTTTAAGTTAGGATCAATCACTCCTACATGTAATTTGTAAAGACTACTTTATTGATAGTGACAGAAGATTGCTTACAACCCTGGGATCTGTCTGATGCGTTATTCTCCCTCCAGCTCTCTGTGCCGTTCCACAAGTCAGCCAGAGCCACGGTCCCAGGAGACGATCCCAGTTAGGTCAGAGCTAATGTCTTGAATATGCTCCCCATAGGAAGCCCTAGTTGGAGAAATCCCCCTTTAAGGAGAGATGTTGAAAGATGTATGGAAACCTGAAGATGTATCTCAGTGGCTGAAGCCTTGGTTATCATTCATGAGATCTTGAGTTCAAACTCCTTCCCCATAAAAATAGTGATAACGAGAATAAAAGAATTTCAAAAAAATAGATGTAGGTGTGGCGACCTATGACAGTGATCCAAACACTTGCCAGGTGTCAGCAAGTGAGCCACCAGTTCACGTGTGATCATGAGACTTTGTCTCAAAATGAAGAACAAGCACAGGACGAAACTAAAGCAGGAAAGGGTTCTATAATAGCACCAGAAACATCTCATGGGTCTAAATGAAGAGAGATGCGGTTATCGTGCCAGTCCTGGAGCGTCCTTCAGTGTGGAATTTGCGTAAGGACAGCCTTGCAGAGAAGTTGAACACCTTGTCATTTAAGATGTCTGCCACCACTTCACACAGAAGATAAAATGACAGTTGGTTTCTCCTGTTCTGTGGTCCAAAATCTGGTTACATGATACTAATTCCACTCATTCTATCAACACCATGAGTTCGGGCTGTGTACTGAGTGCTCCCAGCGGTGCCAGGTATTCCTACAGCAACGAGAACCCATCTGTCTGCCAAGCCTAGTGAACAGAAGATACACCAGCTCAGGCCTAGACAGGTGGCTCAGTAGCGTGCCTGCCACACACGCATGGGCCCCTGAATTTGCGCCCCTCATAGTCACGTACAGGAGGTAGATATGGAGGCATGTGCCTATGACCCTGGTGCTGGGAAGGCAGACAGGAGCTTCCCAGGAGCTAACCGGCCAGCACAAGTCAGTCAGTGAGCAACTGACCTCAAAAAGTGAGGTAGAAAGCAGTAAAACACCTGAGATTCACATATGGCCTCAGTGCACAAGTGAATACACACACACTCACACTCCACACATCCATCCTCACCCAACCTCACCCCCCACACACACACATGCACACACACACACACATGCATGTATGCATGCATAAATAAAACAGGTCATATATAAAAATAATAAATACACAGAAGAAACAGGACACAGAATGAACCCTGGGGTCATTCAGGAAAGGTGTGAGTTCTCAGGGAAGAAGCAGGCCTATGCTGAGGCCTCTGGATCAGGGTATCTTTGTCAGACAGCAGAGAGCCTTGACTGATGGGCTGACTGTGGTGGGAGATGAAGCTGGGGGGGCGAGGGTAAAAGATGGCCTGGCAGGACGCTGTAGAGCCTGGGAAACATTCTCTCTTGTGCTAAGTAAGACAGGAAGCAATTAAAGTGTTTTGAATAGAAGCAGAGTAAGATCTGTGTTACATTTTTAAGGGATTACTCGGGGTCCTGCAATATATTAAGAGTTTGTTGAAGTATCTGAGTTGAAAATTAACGGCTGCTTGGAGCAAATCAGGCATGATGGGAGTTGAGAAGTGAGCCGTGGCTGTCCCAGCACAGAACCATAGCATGCCTAGGAGTTAGCTGTGCAGTGTCAAAAATGTAGAATTCAGAAAAGCTCAAACTTTGTGGCCTGGTGGGGCACGATTGCTATTTGTTAAACTGGAGAAGGTCCCTTGGGAAGGCCTGGTGTCTGGGAATACAAGATGCAAAACTGGGAATTTCATTTTGAACAAGAGTTTGAACTGTTTATTAGTAATGCAAGTGTTGATGTCGTGTAGATATGAAGACATGTAAGCTGCCATTCATGGGCCAAGCCTGGCTGGAAGTCTACGCTTGAGCACCTCAGGCTGTAAGAATCTGTGGGAACAGCGAGAGGCCCATAACAAAAGGGCGTGGGGGCTAAGCTGTGATGCTCTCTGATGCACAAATGTCAGGAAGACAAAACAGAGCCAGCAAGAGGGACAGGAGGAGTATCCAGTGCGAGAAGGCTCGAGGGAGGTGCTTCATCAGGCCAGTGCAAAGGCAAGTCAAGGAGAAGGGAGTCACCTATGCCAGTGTTGCGAGGGAACTAAGCTGTGAGAGTGACAGGCCTTTGGTGGCTTCCCATACATCAGTGACCAGATGGTAAACTGATGCCATGGAGACAAGTAACCACAACGATCCTGATCTGTGGTGCTTACCAAGTCCATAATGCCAAGATGCCCATCACAGTAGATTTCCAGCCACTGTTGGCTGGAACTGTTCCAAAATATTCAGCAACTGGCTCTCACCCTCTTCCTCCAGTGCACAGTGCCTTGGTGAGCTGCTCAGGTGGACTGCCGGGTACTGAGTGAACTTATAAGGGCAAAAGAGGAGGACTGGGAGAGTGGTGGTGAGCTCTCCACCTACCTGCTATGAACAAAGCCTGCATTCATTCATTCGCCAGCATAAAATGGCCACAATGACGAAAGGAAAGATGTGGAGGCAATAGAGAAATATCAACTGAATAACAATGTATGGTCATGAGATTCAGAGACAGCGAAAGAGAGAGTCACACACAGAAAGAAATGACATACACACACACACATACACACACAGAGGGAGAGGATATCCAGGTATGGTGGCATATACCTGGAATTCCAGTACTTGTGAAGATGAAACAGTAGGATAACTATGAATTTGAGGCCAACTTGAACTTCACAGTGAAACAAAGATACAGCATCATATATTTGTGTGCAGACAGTAATGGTGCTTTACAAAATGAAGGGTGGGGAAAAGGAAGGGAATTGCTGCTGGGAGACTGTGGAATAGAAGAAGGGAGGGTTTGAATGCACAGGGAGAGATGGTTTGTCTCAGAAAAGGCCTCAGGCACTCCAATAGAAATGTAGTGGGAGCAACAGATATAATTTAATCTGTGGTGCTTTTTATCTTATTTTTCTCTCAGAAAGGGACTCAGTCTGATCTTGAACTCTATGTAACCATGATAGACAGTTTAGTCAATTTGACATAACCTAGAGTCGCTTAGAAAGAGAGTGTCAGTCAGGTAGCCTGTGAACGAATCTGTGGATTGTCTTGATAACATTCATTGATGTGGAAAGACCCAAGTCTACCATCGGTGGCACGTTTCCCTGGGCTTTGGGTCCAGGTCTGTATGAAAGCAGAGAACGTGAAGTAAACACTGGTAGCATGTGTATATTTATTTCTCTCTGCCCTCAACTTTGGACGTGGTGTGATCAGCTGTTACAAGATGGATTACAGTCTAGAGTTGTGAGCTAAAATAAAGCCTGTCTTCTCAAAGATGCTTTTTTGTCAGGATATCTTTGCCTATCAGAAATAAAATTAAGATCATGTACAAGAATGACTTGGAATTCCATCTATAGGTGCTACAATTGATTACAGGACTATGCTTCCACACCTACCTGTGATATACTGTACTTAAATTTGTAAACAATCACATTAAAAGGCCAAGGCCAGTGAGATGTCTCACTGAGTAAAGGTGTTAGCCATCAAGCCTTATGACCAGAGTTCAAGCCTGAAACCCACACATGGAAAGAGGAAACTGATTCCAAATTATTCTTTGATCTCCACATGTACACACTGGCACATGTGTACACTCCCCACACGACAGTCTCTACAGAAACAAACACACACACACACAGAGAGACACACACTCCCTACATACACACTACACATATACAACCTCTCCACAGACACACACACACAGGCATACACTCTCTATATATACACTCTACACACACACTGCCTATACACACATACACAGACACATACTCCCTACACACATACCCTACACACACACACTCCCTACACACACACACACACACACACTACACATACACACACTCTGTACACACACATACTCCCTACACACACACACACAGACATACACTCTCTATATATACACCCTACACACACACTGCCTAAAAACACACACATAGACATACATTCTCTATATATACACCCTACACACACACTGCCTATACACACACACACAGACACACACTCCCTACACACATACCCTACACACTCACTCCCTACACACACACACACACACACACACACACACTTCAAGAAAGAGAAAGAAATCAATCAATTAATGGAGTACTTTTTAAGATCAAAAGTGGAGAGCTAATTTAGTGATTTTATTTAACCCACTAGTTACAGATTAAAGCATGTCGTGGCTACAAAGCATGCAGTAATAGAAGAAAATCTACATTTTTCACAGACACAGCATCTCAACTTGGGCCAATTCAATTTCCAGTATCCTCCTGTATTGAGTGTCCAAATTGGAAAAAACAAAAAGAAAAGACAAAAACTAGTATAGCCAGTGTTTCAGCCAAGTGTGTTGGTAGGAGGCTATTGGGGGTCTATGTCTCTATTTCCTTAGTGAAACAGGAGTCAAGTTCATCAAGCAACAGAGAGCAAGAGCTGAGGAGGAGGAGATGCTGGAGGCTGGAGGAAAGGAGAACCCATAATATGATAGTTGTGGGGCAGGATGGTGCAGTCAACAGAAACAAGCGCTGGACCTGGTATAAGACCAATGCTCTACTTGAAGTAACTGATCAGAACTTAAAATGAGGCTGAACATTCTCTGTGCGGGTTTTTCCTTAGCCACTTCCAGCTGTCATGACAGGGGCAGCGGGACCTGTAGTGTGGAAAAGCTGGGTTTGTAGGATGAGATTAATCTGTGGCTCCAGTGGAGACCAAACAAATATCAATAACAAGAGGAAGCTCCTTCCTGGTGGGAAGTGTGAGTTTGTCCTTTCTCATCTAGGTTTTCTGCAAGTTTGTTGAGAATGAGTATGAGATGTTAAGTAAGGCCTTTAGGGATTCTTTAAAAACATAGCAACCTTGTTTCTTAGGCCACTACTTCTACCTTAGAATTCTACAAAGCAAGTTCTGCAACTCCTTCTCCCAGCTCAGTATGCGAAGCTGTATTCTGCACCTTCCTTCTTTCTCCTTACTAGCCAAGCTCTGATTAATTACTTTGGCATGCTCCAAATCTGATATATAAAGTGGATATGCAGAGCTGAGCCGACGTCCCACTTGGTGAAGCTCGGAAGATGTTAATGAAGGCTTTCTGCTCTCTGCCTGTAACCTGAAGCTCCAGTCAACAGAATAAATCAGAGGGTTTCCAGCCACACACTGAGGGCCTTATGTAAGGAGGATCACACGCAGTTTTTGTCTGCAAAATTCCTCTCTGTATAATTATTCTTTTGATCAGGCTACACATGAAAAGAAAAGAGGCTGGGTATAAATCATGCCCTTGTTTCACTAGAGTTAAAAACTGAGACAGGACGGGGAGTCTGTGAGGGTGGTGGTCTGAGGTTCTTTGTGCTTAATAATCCACTTCTGAGCTTTCCACAAGTGTCCTCAGGGCAGGTGATGTATGTCCTGTTGGCCAGTCCATGCGAAAAGCCACCGTCCTGGACTTTTCATTACCGAAAGTTCAGTCGGAACCCTCTCTGCTGTACATGTGGGCCAAGTTCATTGCTTCCCATCAAATAATTGAGATATATTTGCCTCTGTTGAGCTTTCAAACCCAGGGATGTCTCTCACTGGCTCTACATGAGAGGGAGCGGGTGCTCTACTCACACTGTACCTCCAATCGTTTTTAGAATTAACAGCTCACAAGGGGACTTTTAAAAATGTTTTTCATTTATTTTTTAACCATTTTATACATGAATGTAATAATATATTTGAACACGTTCACTCCCGTTACTGCCTCTTATCCCCCCTACTCCAACTTAGCCCCTTCTTCCCTGGAAGTATGTGTGTATGAGAGAGATGGGTGGGGTGGAAACCACTAAGCATAAGTTAGCCTACAAGGAAAAGGGTGTAGGTTTATTCACTGGCATATGGGCGACTTACCATGGCTACAACAAGGATGTAAACGACTCTATCTCACCAGTAACTACTAGTGTTTCCTCAACTAGGGGTGAGACTCGAATGAACCCTCCTCCCATCTATGCTATACTATTGACTGGTCTAATCTTGCGTGGGTCTTACACATGTAACACAGAATCTTGTGTTCACAGTGCAACGGCCATGTCGTATCCAGAAGGCAGCATTACACAGCACTCTTGCTTATCCTTGGACTCCAACATTGTTTCCGCCCCCTCTTCCACAGTGTTCCCTGAAATTTGGAGAGGATGGTATCAATCTCCTGGTTAGGACTACGTGCTTAACACTTGTCTTCAGAATTCTGACCCGTTATGCATCTCCACATCACCACCACCCATTGTGAGAGATGTGGCAGCAAATAGCCATAAACAAAAGTGGGTAGAGGGTGGTGTGGCAAATGCCAATGGCCAGTCCTCACGGGGAGCCTTGTGACAGTATTCAGGGGGGAGAGCACATATCTTCTCTTCTCTGCCTCGATGACACCCTAGACAGCATCAACTATACCATGCCAAGTTTCTGTAGTGTTTTGTACATGTCCAGGCCTGTCACGAGATGTGAGATCAAAACCTCACGGTTTTGCGTATGAAAAATCTCTGACCTTTAGACTTTAACATCACTTTGTCAAGTCATAGCATTTAAGAACAGGGACAGCGCTGAGGACTGCCCAAGCTCATCCTGTGCAAGCACCAGAGGGTGTACTTCTATAGACCCGAAGGGCCAGGACATTACTTTGTGTGACCACTGTTATATATGTCAACCATTGCTGCTCTACTGAAGTATGAGGCTCAGAACTCCAAGACTGAGCAAACATCTGCCAAGAAACTGAGGGGATGGATGATTTATGGGGGGGGGGGGCAGCTTATAAACTCATCCCTCTTCTAGGAGCCTCTATCCTTGCATTTTGTGAGCTATGTTTACCTTTGGGTCTCTTTCACGAATCTCTAATATAGGTCCTGTGTAGTATGTAGTTTGTTCTATATCATACTTCATGGTATAGAGTACCACGAGGTCCATGACAAACTCTTGTAACTTCACTGACCATGAAAAGCCAAAAATTTGGTATGATAGTGAGTTAATTTGAGGACAGAAAGAGTCCAAGTCAGGCCAGAGTGACATAAACCTACAGATGCCAAAGCCAGCTCACACTCATTGACCCATTCTGAGTGTAACCTCAGTGTGAGACTCCATAGAATGAAGTTTACAGAAAAGCGCACCCTTCTGCCCTTCATAGTCAGGAATCACACTAAAGCTAACATCAGAATCCCTGGCAGATCACCACACTGAGGACTGTAGATGTTGGGAAGTATTACTGACACTCTGTATATTTTTGGGGAAACTTGCTAGAAAATTTGCTTTGGGAGGTAGGTGGGGGGTATTCGTTTGCTGTTTGTTTTATTCTTACGAAATCTTCAGAAAATTGAAGGAACACTTGATCGAACAGGTTACCTGGAAGGGAAGCTGGAGATGTATGGGAAGGCAACAAAAAAGAGAAGGAGACCAAGATAACACCTGCTATTCAAGGTCTCAAAGTTTAATGAAGAACTCCCAATATATATATAGGCAGGGGAAAAGGCTGGAAGCTTCTCAGCAGAATCAGTTCAGTTGCTCCACAGGTGGCTAGTGTTTCTCAGGAGACTGCAGGTCCTTGAAGAATAGGCTTCCCCTTGGTCTGAGCACTCCACCCGAGGTAGAGGGGATTATGGCTGACACAGGAGTTCCCACTCAAAGGCTGGGAGAGGAACTTCACATATGGTCGATATCAAGTTCCTACCAGGTGGCATGGCACCTCAATAAGGCTCTCTACAAACAGAGGAGACTTTTAAAGGCCCTTCCTGTTTTCCAAGTGGCTAGCATCTAGGCCTTCCTAGTTCAAAGCACGGAAACAACCCACGGCAGAGAAGGGGACACAGCTGGTCTGCCCTGTGACAAATACCAAAGATGGCGTTGAACTTGTGCCCTGGCCCAGGAGGCCCAGAGGACCATAGCTCAGCTGCTGAGACCAGATTAGACTAGTGGCTTTTTCAGAAGCCAGAGCCTGCTCCAGCTGGCCCCGCCCCACCGCAGTATACTGCCTTCCCATTGGCTGGTTGGCTGCTTGGCCCTGAGAAAGTCCACAATTTAAATATGTCTTCTTTTGTCAGCTTGATGTTTTCCAGAATTGAGAAGCGGAAAGGCAGAGAGGAGTACAAGGAAGCTATTAAAAATACATTAAATAAACTCCACTGGGAGTCAGTAAGTTGAAAAGAGTTTCTGAAACTTTGGCAATGGAGATTTCAGGTTTAGCTTGTTAGTCTTACCAGAGGGCCAGAGAGTGTGGGTGAGTCTGTGACTGTATGCCGTACTGCATGCATGCTCATGTGTGTGACTGTGTATTGTGTCTGTGTGTCTGTATGTGACTATGTCTGTGTATATGACTGTGTGCTTGTATGTGGCTATGACTCTGTGTCTGTGTGTGACTTTGACTATGTATATGTGTACGACTGTGTGTGTGACTCTGTATGTGTATGACTTTATGTCTCTGTGTGTATGTGTCTGTTTGTGTATTTCTATATGTGAATGTCTGTGTCTGAAAGTGACTGTGTATGTTTGTGTGTCTGTCTATGTGCTTCTGTGTATGTCTATTTGTGTGTGTGTCTGTGTCTCTATCTGTCTGACTGTGACTGTATCTCTGTGTGTGTTTGAATTTCTCTCTCTCTCTCTCTCTCTGTGTGTGTGTGTGTGTGTGTGTGTGTGTGTGTGTGTGTGTGTGTGTGTCCCTAAACTGGAGACGCAGATGACTAAAGGAATTGCACATGAAGCAGTTCTGACAATGAAAGAGTGTTTGACTGCATTCCTGAGTTAAAAGTTCCTGCCAGTAATTCCTTCAACCCTGAGCTACATAAAAGAAAAATTAAAAACAACATATAATTGAAGTTTAACCGCCTGGCTTTTAACTGTGCAGCCAACACAGGCAATCACCCTGCACAGCAGGATGGAAGTGGCCCCTGTGCCGAGGTTAGACCTTTACTTTTGGTGGTTAGAAGAATCTTGACAGTTTTTCTTCCCCGCTCTTTTTCTTCTCCCTTCTGCTGCCTGTGTGCCAGAAACAAGCTCCTTGTGTCTGTTTACATTAGAATGCTTGGGCTGACATTCCTCCTACTTTAGCTGTTTTGTGAGCAGGTGCAGATGGCGCTCCTGATCTGAGGGGGCTGAGCTGCTTCAGCTTGCAGAGACTGAAGTTTTAGGAATGTAACCACCAGGCTTCGAGCTGTACCTGTAGGGCAGCTGCAAAAGGTTTTCCCTGTTTTATGGTGAAATCGGCCATTTCTGTTTCTTTCTCTTAATGGTTTTGGTTTGTTTACAGCCTTAAGGAAATCTTGTCACTAAAATCCACCCTCACCACTCCTCCAGTAGTTTTCAGTTTGATGATTTCACAATCAGACCCATTGCAAAATACAAGTATGGGCACTTTAAAATCTCTGGAGATTTTAAAGACTCTTTAAATTATTGTCAGGTTTTTTTTTGTTGTTGTTATTGTTCTTTTGTGTCCACAAGTAAACAGCTTAGGGAAGATCCAAAGTATCAGGACTTCTGAACCTTCACATAAGCAGAGTGTCAAATAAACGGCTTGAATTTTTAAAAAATTAGTGTATGTGTGTGTGTGTGTGTGTGAGAGAGAGAGAGAGAGAGAGAGAGAGAGAGAGAGAGAGACAGGGAGAGGGAGGGAGAGAGGGAGAGAAAGAGAGATGGAGGGAGGGAGGGAGGGAGATGGAGGGAGAGAGATGGAGGGGGGAGGAAGGGAGGGAGGGAGATGGAGGGAAGGAGGGAAATGCACATGCCTCATGAGGGAAATGCCTCAGTGTGTATATGAAAGTGAGATGACAACGTGACAGGGTTGGCTCTCTCCTTCCTCCTTCAGGGCACATCATCGAGCGTCTTTGCCTTTTTCCTGCACCATCACGCCAGCCTGCAATAAGCTGCTTTTGTTTTAAGTCTTACTATTTTAAACCAAGCAACAGCAAATGGAGAGCCCTGGCAGTCCTGGCTTTCTGCTCTAATCACCACCACCCAGGCACCACCACGCAAAGCCATAATCCAAGGAACCAAAACCAAAAACCAGCATAGCACTAATTTGTCAAACACTAAACTGAACAAAAACCAAGGATTAATACTATACGTGAGCCGAAATATGCCTCAAAATAGATCTAACAAACTAGTTCAAACCAGCAGGGTACTTGTGTAGTTTTTAAAGTCTTAGAACAGAAAACTAGAATTTAAACAAATTTAACAACTCATCCTAAAACCCACCAAGGAGCCCAACTAATTTTATCCAGTAGCTTTTATGAGACCCCACAGGAAGTAAAGCGTTTGGATTACACTGCTACAAGGTCCTTCTGTCACAGTGACTGTCTGAGGGTCATGGGCTCAGGCAGCCAAATGCATGCTGTGTTTTCTTACGCTTGTACTAAGGACGTTTGCAGTAGATACATTTTGTATGTATGACGTTTTGTGGTATCTCTGCACTATAACCACTGAGAATTAGCATCTTCTCTGCTCCAGCAAGAGTCCTCAAACAATGCCTGCAGATGTCTCCTAAAGGGAAGGGGCTGAGGTCAGCCATGTTGGGAGCCACTGCAAAGGAGAATGCTCATCAACCTCCCACACTGCTTCCGAGCGTTCTTCAGGAGATGTTGGACAGGGAAGCTCTATACTTATCTGCCCAGAAGGACCACCTAGTAGACAATAAAATACAGCCTCTGGAAGTCAGCCTGTCAGAGTAAGTGGCTCTGCTAAAGCAAGATATCTTTTATGTTCAACAGTGAATGGTACTAGTGGGACACTGATAGAACTACTAAGGATATTGGAAGCCATTGGCAAATCCACACTTCACGACAACCTTACCTCTTAAAGATTAGAGGTTCCAGCATCCTCTGATCATATTACATGCAGTGTTTATCTTTCATAGTCTGAAAGGTTTACCCAAGTATCTCAGCATATAGAGTCTAACAGTGTTCTAGTTCATTACGTAGGGAGACACTGTTTGACCCAGGCTGCCTGGGTACTCCACAGTGACTTATTATATATTAGTGTGCTATTTTAGGAATATGAGACATCTTAATTATAACTTTTTTTCAGAGTTTGTGTGTATATAGTGTATGCTCTTGAAATGAAATTTATACTTACTCTGAGATTTTTCATTTTTATATAATATAATAGCACCCTTTCGCTGGCAGTTTTCATTTGGAGGAAGACTCATTTGTACATCAGAGAATTGTTTGGAACAGTAGGTCTTGCCAAGATTATAATGTGGTAATTGCACTTAAAATTGAGCTGCGCCAAAGCATTGCAAAAATAATACTAACTTCCCTGAATACACACACAGACAGCTCATCAGCTTTTCCTAATGCTGAGAAAAACAAGCCAAGTTTGCTATTTTGTGTGTGTCTGTGAGAAAAACCTGAGGAAAGGGTAGTCACGGCAGAAAACTAACCAGCAGATCCAGTTTTCCAAATCGTTGATTTTAATGGTGATTCAGCATTAAGGATGCTTACCTTCCAATTTTCTTAGGATTTTATCTTTGAGTGTAAATTAGAAATTCAAGTTCTATATAACAATAAGGAAACAATATTGGTTAACATTCCCTCAGAGTCTGTCACCTATGCACATGACCACGAAGCCTGGGAGGTGGAAAAGTCCTCTAACCTCAGCTGATGCCCACAGCCACCGCTCAAAACCAGTATTTTACCCATTTTACCAGTGAAGAAAATTAGCACAGAGGTGCTCAGACAGGCTATGTGGGAGTGAAGAACCTTGGTAGAACGTTTGAGTAGTATGAGTGCGGCCTTGGGGTTCGTTCCCTGAGTGGCATAACTTGGGCTGGAAAGGTGCAAATAGGATCTCTTTACCCCAGATAGTGGAGCACGGATGATTCGCACAGAAAACTTTTCACCAAGTGTCGTTCCTGTACCTCAAAGGCAGCTGCATCTCAGTTCAAGGGCTTCATCCTTGGTGCTCACACTGCTTGGAGGCAGCTTCTCCAAAGGTCTCCTTCTCCAGAGTGATCTCTCCCCCCAACCCTGTGTATGTGTGTGTGTGTGTGTGTGTGTGTGTGTGTGTGAGAGAGAGAGAGAGAGAGAGAGAAAGTGTATGTGAGTTTGTGTGTGTGTGTGTGAGTGTGTGAGTGTGTATGTGTATATGTGTATATGTGTGTGAGTGTATGTGTGTGTATGTGTGTATGTGTGTGTGTGTATGTGTGTATGAGTGTGTGTGTATGTGTGAGAGAGTGTGTGAGTGTGTATGTGAGTGTGTATGTGAGTGTGTGTGTATGTGTGTGTATGTATGTGTGTGTATGTGTGTGTGTGAGTGTATGTGAGTTTGTGTGTGTATGTGAGTGTATGTGTGTATGTGAGTGTATGCGCGCGCGCGCGCTCCAGAGGAAAGGCCTCATGTCACTGTGGGTCTTTAGCTTTGCAGCGTTCTTTGACTGCCTGAGCCTTACCTGTCCACTTCTCTCAGGAGAGGCCATTTAGTTCTGAGGATGAGCTACACAAAGAAAAGAAAAAAAGAAGTGTGAAGGTAACCCATTGGAGCTGTAGTGTAGGCCGGAGAGTGGGACACAGGAGCATGTTGGAACTTACCGCAAACCATCCCTGCCATCCATTCTACTAGGCAGTATGACCACATTCCTTCTGGGAGATTGCTGCTTCTTTTCTCTTTCCTTTCGGTAAAATACAGACTCCACAGGGAATGTCAAGTGGGCAGATAGTAACAGTAGCCCTAAAATTTAGAGTTAGGATTCCTTTCCCCTCGGGTGACTCATAGCTTGAACTTAGAAAGATAAAATAAACTCAAGATCTACGAATTTCCATCTGATAATGCATAAACTACAAACCATGAAGAATAATCATATTCCAGTCATATTCCATTCTGCTTTTAGGGAAACCTAAGCTCTGAATGTTCTTAATCTTGTTTTAGAAAACTGCCTTTCCTTTGAAATTGACCCAAATACTTATATGCATTGAATCGGCCCCCAGTAGCCTTCCTGAAGCAAGCACCTTTAGGAAAATAATGACCTCCCCCACCGTAACATTGACAATCTTCAATGGGCAAGCCTTTCCAACTCGTCTTCCTGTACATCACTCGGGGTGTGGGGGAGAATGAGCTCTGGTCTGGCATCTTTTTCGTCTCCTTCCAGGTAGCAAACCATTCAAACTCACTCTATCTGCTAACCAGCTAGCAACCAAGATGCGAATTCCAGGGACGCTTTACCATGGTTATTGAGTCTTCTATTCTTTAGTTCAATCCAAGGTGACGGTCTTGACATTTTTAACTAGACTTTTGACCAAACATATTTTCATTTTCTGTTTTCTCTAGACTCCTGAAGGTGACCCAGCTACTTATTTAGCTGCTTTAGAGGCCTTCAGAAGCTGTCATTTAAACACCCTTTTTGCTCAATCCTCTTTATTCAAAGTGATTCTATTCGCTGTTAATAACTTGATAATATTCACCTCACTATGTGAACACATTCTTTGCCAGAACAACTCTCGCTACCAGACATGTAAGCTCACAAACTTCCTACTTTATTTTCTAGCAACCTTCTGGCTCATTGATATTAACACATTCTCCAGCAGATATCAAATCCGTACCACGGTTTTGTCTGCAGCAATCATAGCTACAGCATGTTGGAGGGAAGAAAATGAATCGTGGGAAGGGTGTGAATCCTGAGAAAGGTTGGAAATCATTGATCCAGGAGTTGAACTGAGCCTTCTTTGTGAGGGAATTTGGAATAGCGACAGTCACAGCGGTCATGGGAAAGCTACCCTGGGGACAGCACAGCTCTGACTTACAACAGAGATTTTATTTGAAATTGGGTTCTTTTCCTCTGGTCTCAGAAATTGTTTCCAGAGGTTAGCCACTTACAGAAAAAAAAAAAAAAAAAAAAAAAAAAAAAAAAAAAAAAAAACCACCTCTTACCTTCTCACTTGGAAGTAAAGAATGTGTTATCTTAAAACGGAACACAAGTTCCATGGGGCTGGAGTTTGTTCTGTGTCTGACGTACTGAATGTTGTTCCATTCCTACATATAAGCCCTTCATGGAGTTCATATGTGAGGTCAGTCAGCGTAAGCTATTTAAATCACAGTCTAGGATGGTATCAATACAGTTTTATTGTCTCTTCCGTATTAATAAAGCCACTGGTAAAGTACTCCAGCTCTGGGCTAATTGCTTTGCCCCAGAGCTGGATGCGTCAGTTCTAATTCTCTGCAGAGCACTGGTGGCATGATGCTCTCCTGTTACGTTAACCACATAGGCACTGATTTGGTGGCATGGAAAGCATCAGGCTGTGTCTGTATGAGCAAAACAAAGCAGGATATTGAGCAATTTCCCAAATTTTACCAATACAGTGAATTAACTCAGTTGATGTTCCTGGTTAAAACAGATGTCTGAGTTCTTGGGTTGTATTCAAACAAAATGTTTCTTGAAATAACCATCGGCTTAACAGATTCTTTTCATTGAAGGAACATTCTAAGTATTGAGCAATGTATTAACTTTGTAAATGTTTGAGCTGTGAAGAGATTATGTGTGTTGTAAAATAATGTGTCATTTTCCAAATATGTTATATGTATAGGCTCTTTTTATTTGTTTATTTTTAAAAAAATTTCTCAGTGGAAGGTTGAGGCTTTTCTGCCCTGTTGCTTTTCTGATCCGTAGGTTTGGTTTGTAGCCACCAAGCCACAACTAACAAATGATCTCTGTGAATGTCATGTGGAAACTTCTACTTATTGAGAAAAAAAATAATGATTGTTTACTATGCACCTAGAAAAGATAGCTCCATTCACAATAAGCTGACAGTTTAATTAGAGAGAGGAAACTAACTCTTGTGAAATAATTATCAAAAAGAAGTGTGTGTGTGTGTGTGTGTGTGTGTGTGTGTGTGTGTGGCGTGTGTGTTACAGGCGGTCAGAGCCAAGGATAATCAGCTGTTAATTGTCTGGTTAGGCAGTGAATCTCAAAGGACGTCAGGAAGGTAGAGAGCAACATGGGCTGAGGTCATCCAGGAAGGCTTTCCAAACAAGCCACTGCTCTTATCAGACCCTCTCTTCTCCAAGCATCCAAAGGCTAGAAAGGAGCCATAGATCAGACATGGGACGGAAAGGATGAGCGGGAGGCTATCTAGCCAAGGAGAGAAGGTAAAGTCCTACAAAACACAGGCGTCGCTGGGGAGGGCCCAGAGAGAGCTTGGGCTCAGGGAATCAGTGCTCTTCTGCTGAAGCTTCCAGCACAGACTTTCATTTCTAAAAATCCCTGTTGGCTCGTGCACAGTGTGAAAAATGTTAGTCAGAGGTTGTGGGCGGGGGTCAGGGGTAGTAGTGTTCTTTGGTGTTTGAGAAGATGATCAAGCAGACGTAATAGACAGTACTTACCTCTTTTTCTTGCATGGAAAAGCACACAAGGGAGAGCACAGGTTCCTGTTCAAGCTCAAGAATGTATGGTATAGAGAGAGAGGTCCCGTGTCCTGTAAGGTGTTTAGGAAAAAGATGATGCCCAAGCTCACAATGTTATCTGTTATCTGTAGTGTTGCTTCTCTTCGGGTTTTGTTAAAAAAAAAAATCTCAAGTGGCTCTACTTGAAAGCGACTTCTTTCTGTTTTGCAATATAATGTCTTAAAGTGAATACAGTCCATTGTTCCTCCTAAATTCCCTGTGAGCTTCTTCACAACTAAAATCTACAGCTATGGAAATTAAGGATCAATCCTGTGTGATTTAGAGACTCAACAACATCCCATTTTATTTATCAGGAAGAAAGAATGTGTAAGAGAAATGTTTATTTTAAAGATGATAGGACTTCAGAGTTTAAAATCATAGCTATTACCATTGAGGATTTTCTGCCATCTCCCTGATTTCATTTTTAAGATAACATAACCTCTCACATCTTTTATTCTGTCAAGGCAGCAGCTAGAGAAGGATCTACCAGCTGTTGTGGGGATTTGGGAAACAAGATTATTCTTACTATCCTGACACTTCTTTCATCCAGAGTTATGCTAAGTGTCTAATGAAGGAATTACACTGTGCAGAATATGCCAATGACACTGAAGCTTTTGACAGAAAGAAATCCAGTCCTACTAAGGCAAGGGAGTTTTGTCTCTGTCAGGAACTCAAAAGTGCCCTTTGGATGTGGCACTCTAGCACCGCAGTAGAAGTGAAACGGTCAGCCCACTTTCACAACCCTACAGAGAAGAATCTGGCATGGGCAGGGTAGGGGGTCTTAGGTAGGAAAGTGTGAACCAATTGTGCACCTGATGGTGTGGTCTCTGCAGCACATTTGCAGCCTGCAGCATGGCTGTGACAGGTTACAAGGCAGATTGCTTGGCTGATGAATACTAGAAAAGAAATGAATTCTTTCAGAGTACGTTGGGCTTTGTAGAAAGTCTTTTTGAACTTATACGAATCCCTGGTTAAAAGCAACATGATGAGGAAAGTTCTCAATTTTCTTAGAACCCAGACATTTAGAAGGAATTGAACAAGGAATAGGGGATCACCTGAACCAACTTCCTTTGCTTTACAAACAGGAAGTGAGGCTAAGGAAATAAACCTCTGACTTGACTCAGGCCACACAGAAGTTTATAAAGAGTAGAGTGAGTCCAGAACCCAGATATCTTTATGCTGTTAGTCAGAATATTGGAAGAAGGGGGTCCTTGTAGGTCAAATGACAACAAACTTGCTGTAACAAGAACGAGACTGTATATATGTTAGAAATTGGGTGCATGTGACCGGGCCAGTTCAGGTCTGTTCTTAAAGCCACAGAACAACAATTGTCAATGTGTAAACAAAGGAATATGTATGTCTGTGTCACAATAAGACTTTATTTACAAACCATCCGTGGGCAAAGTTTGTGATAACCTTCCCTCCAGAACTAATGGAGAAAATGAGTGCAGACATCTTGGGAGGATTTATGAGCCAACTTCCAAATTTTATCTGTCATAGAGAATACCAATTTTTCATAGCTCTGGAGGGTGCTGTTAGAAAAATTGCTCTGACTCAGGCAAAACTGACTCTTTTTATAGCTTTCCCAAGAAAAGGTTGTTCGGGAGGATTTTTAAATATTGGAGTCATTCTTCAGGATTATGCTCCTGTTACTCTTGTTCTAGTTACATATGGAAAGTTGTGTTTTCCATACATCTCTGGGACATGGACACTCACTACTGACACTGCTTTCAAAAATGACTTGAGAGCTTTGTGGCTTGCCAGCAGTTAAGAAATGGAAACAGAGCAAAGATGTTTAAATGCATATTACTGTGTAAAATTGTTCGTAGGTCATAAATGTTTTAGGTTGCTTTTATAAGTTTTCAAACATATACTGCAGGTGTGTGTGTGTGTGTGTTACAGAGACAGAGGAAAAAAGAGAGAGAGAGAGAAGAGATAACTTTGGGAAGCAAGTCAGAGGACATACGTGATCAGCAGTAGCTGCCCTAGAATGAAGATCTCCTTGTTCATTACAACTGCCTGCTAGGACAGGTTTGGTACAGAAAAGGATGCAGGAATTAGAACAATTTCGCCAAGGCAAATCTGCAGCACAGTATCCTATTCCTACAGATGTGCCATTTAAAGCAATAGTATTTAAAATAAATGACCCAGCCGGGCGGTGGTGGCGCACACCTGTAATCCCAGCACTCTGGGAGGCAGAGGCAGGTGGATTTCTGAGTTCGAGACCAGCCTGGTCTACAGAGTGAGTTCCAGGACAGCCAGGACTACACAGAGAAACCCTGTCTCAGAAAATAAATAAATAAATAAATAAATGACCCTGTAGGAACTTCATAGGTTTGATGGTCTTAAACCAGAAACAAGCCTAAACAGAGTAAAGAAAAGTGGCAGAGAGAGGACAGGGCTGACTGAGGCGAGAGGCGGACAGAGGCAGGAGATACAGCTTACGTGCCCATCCGGGGTCACTGCAAGGTGGCAGCTCTGTCCCCGATTCCCCTGCTCATCACTACGTTCTGTTCCTGGCTTCACTCTTTTGCAACTACGAGATATCACATGACAGGTAAGGAGACCTCATGATCAGTCTGGATGGAAGTAACTTAGTTCTTGTCTGTCTTAGAAGTCTGCTTGAGTTCTCCTCTGTTCAGTTTTTACTACAGACAGGGAAAGCCTGTAAGCATCGACCTTCTCCATGTCCACATCGATCTGCTGATAACTCTTTATCTCTCTGTGAAGATTTCTGGAAAGTATTTGAGTGAAAACTTATTAAATAATTTCTGTAACTAGGAATTAGCCGTGGCAAAACTCACAGCCTCACCGTCCTGCTAGTCTCCGGAGCAAATCCGATGTACTAGTCTGGCTTAGTACTCAGGCTTGCATATGCTTGGTGGCAAGTGGTGCTTTTCCTTCTGTTTGTCTTACAGGTTTGTTTAAGTGTTTTCATTGAATAGATAGCAGCATTCATTCGTCTTAAGAAGATAATTAAAAGCTTAGGACACATCCTACACTAGACACCTGGTTCTGTGTTTACTTCTGTTAATAGAGTTTCAACTTCAAATAAGAAAGCCTGTTTCTCCTTCTCGAGTCCCAGGTGTTATTCTGAAGGGCACAAAACAGAAACATCTTGTTGATTTGATCTGTAATTCTGGTGTTCCAGTAGCGTGAGCCAGCACTGTGGCTCCCTTCTCTACAGATCCAGGCCCTCCCTTGATTTCTGCCCAGCATCTCCGGCACAGGAGTCAGCCCCTCCCTAGGACCACAGGCCTTTAAGACACTGCCCCACCACAAGGCTCTTTACCCTCTTGGAATTTCTTTAGTACTTTCAGTTTATGCCAAAAAAAATCCCTCACTTAATTATATGTTATCTGGAGTCTCTCTCAAGTGGTTTAGAGCGTAGTGTTGATCCACACAGCCTTCTGAAGAGAAGGCTCACAGGTCACGGCCAGTAAGTGATGGGATATTTGAGAGAGGACCATGAGCTACCACCAGCAAGGATATGCTAAAGTCAAACTCTGGTCTTTAGACCGGCAAACACAGTGACTGGATCATTGCTCCATCAAGCATTCCAGGTCAGCAGTTCTCATTAGGAAGTGTAGTTGTTCAGTGTCATGAGACATCTCTGGCCTCAGGCTGCCACTTCATATGCCTACAAGTCAGCTACGTGCACCCACTGCAGTCACTAGCACTCTTGGGAAGCACTGAGTAAAGTTGGTAGTCAAGTGACTTAAGTGCTCAAAAAAATGAGAACCTAAGATATACCTACGAGAACAGTGGTGGGTTACATCTCACGGAGGAAGGAAGCAGGCTATGGGTAGCACTTCCTAAAATGCTTGCTCTCCCAGAGAAGGTGCTGACCCCTCCTGTGCTCTGATGCATAATCACCCTTCTCAAGTGTCACAGTTTTTACTTCGTAGTTTTGAAATGCAGTTGACGCTTTGCTGGTCTGGTCTTATTCTCGGTTGGTGTGTTTGTATGTGTGTGTGTACATGAGACTGTGCCTGTACAGTATTCATGTGAGTGCAGGAACGTGCATGGAGACCACAGGTCATTGCTGTGTATCTATTGGGAGTCTTCCTTAGTTGCTGTCGACTTCATTTTTTGAGACATTTTTGAGAATTTCTCAGTAACTTGGAACTCAGTCTTTCTGCTGGATCATCTGGCCAACAAACTTAGAAATCAGACTGTTTCTGATTCACCAGATGTGGGGTGGGGTTACGGGCATGCCACAGTACCTAACCTTTTATGTGGGTGCTGGTGTCTAAACACAGATCCTCATGCTTGCATACCAACCATTCAACAACTGAGCCACCTCCCTAGGCCCTCTCAACTGATTTTCTTTTTTAAAATATCTGTCCTTGCATTTGTAGCCATCTCAAATCTATCTTTCCAAAGGCTTTAGGATACTTCTACCTTCCTCTAACTCCAATAGCAAGTACCACTCAATGCTGAGTGATACACCCCTGCAGCTCTAGTGGAAAGTCCTTGATGATATACATGCCACAAAATTAATCTATTTCATACTCCAAAAACAACCTGTTTAGAATCGACTATGTTCTAGACTTATTAAAGCTAGGAACTGGGAGATGAAGAAGAGTCTCTTTCCTTTGGGGACTATATATATCAAGAAAACTGTTTAAAACAAACACAATCAAGTGGTTTGCATGTTGTCATGGGGACAAACAGTAGGATACTAATGGAAAAACAAAAATAAAAAGTAGCTTGACCTGAAAGTAGGTAAAATTTTCATGAAGAGAGGTATATCATAGTTTAATTCCCTGTATTTATATTGTTTGACTTATATATAATCTTACATAACAGCTGAGGTCATTAAAACATTGGTTAATTTTTCAACTCTGTCTACTGAATTATTGAGTCTGCATGCCCTGTCTGAGTTTGGAATGACACATAGTTCACTATTTCCCAACTCACATGGGAACCAAGTTTGGTGCTCAGCTAGCTCACGTGACCATGAGGACATTGAATGGAAATGCAGACAGGATGTAGTAACCTATGACAAGGCTCTGTAAGCAGGAGGCAAGGCTTTCACAGAAAGCATTACAGAAGTGAGAGAGGCAGGCTATAGGTTTCCTGTCAGCCAAAAGGAACCAACACAGCGTGATGTGGGCTGTCCTTGGAAATCAGGAAGGTACAAATGCCTTAGAATGCACTTGGTATCTCTGCCTATTCATTTCCCCATCCCAGTCTCACCTCGCCATAGAAGAGGCTATGAAGAAGTACAACCTCCTTTTCCTGTGTTTCATCGCTTCTGTTTAAACATCTAAACTATTAAAACCGAGGAAGGCCCACAAGATGGCTCAGGGGGTTAAGGTTCTTCCCAACCAGCCTGATGGCCCCAGTTTAATTTCAGGGACCCCTAAGGTAGAAGCAAGAACCCTACAGCTTGTCATCTGACATCCACGTGCATGTCCCCAACCCCCCCCCACACACAAATAAGTAAGCAGAATCTAAACATCTTTTAAAGAAAGATAAAATAAAATGTTCAGTTCCTTAAAAGAGCATTGAATGAAGTCCAACATTTAAATTGAGAATATATATGTATGTATATGAAGAAAAATAAATTTTTAAACAGATGTAATGAATTTTAGCATTTGTGTTGTTATAAACCTGGAAAGTTTGCCCAGCTGTTGAAGTCGTACCATTTCCTGTGGAAGCTGGGGTAGATTGTTCTGACGGTTGCATGTCTGTAGCATCTCCATTCTGAGTAGCCTGGGATACCTTCTAAAAATGGAGCTGGGAATATTCTCTCTTTTCTAAAAAAAGCTATTTCAATTTTCGGGTTATTCTATTGGGGATAACAGTTCTGAAAATGTGCTAACTTCGGGTAAAACTAACACAGCATCCTCCATACGATACTTCTCTGTTTAAGAAAAGATTTCTTTAGCTCTAGGACATCAAAATTCCACAAATAAATTTCTGTTTCTTGTCTCTACACCCACCTTCCTGCCTTTGATATCCATCTGTGATTTTGCAAAGCAGAATATTAAGTGAAAGTAGACACCAAGCAACTAGCTTTCTCTGCAGCCAGAAGAGTCTACAGTGACTTCAAAACGTAAATAAGTACTGTTAAATAATTGAGAATTTCTGATTAAAGGCTGCCGTGTTGTTGTTGTTGTTGTTGTTGTTGTTGTTGTTCCTGGTCCTGAAAAGAAGTTCTCATTTTAATGTCTATTCTTAGTTGCTTTGAGAAAAACATTCACAGGTCAGTGAGTTAGTCGGTCTTCATGTCTGGAGTTAGGGGACTTACAGGCTGTCCTGAGAAGGGCCCGTTCGGAGCACGGGTACATTATGACAGGACAGATAGGCTGCTCATCCAGCCAGGCAGACACTTAGGGGACAGCAAGGGCCGCTGGGAGACCCTGAGTTTCGAGGACTTCCTGGAGGACTACTGCACTAGTCTGCACAACTGACCCAAGCAAGATTAAACAGAAAACAGCCATTTGCCTCAGAGATACATCTAGGACAGGGTTTTGGTGTGTTCCCTCAGGTATACTCATTATGAACTCTCCCTTTTTGTCGTCCACGATTTTTTTGGTGCTTGGGATTGAGACAAATTTTCCTCCTCTCTTGACTTATCTGAGAAATTCTGGCACTCATTAGATTTGAGATGTTTTTGTTCAGACATTCTTAAGCTATTTAGTAAGAAGTAAAGTCTTTGTTGCATTTTTTTTCTGCCGAGAAACTGCTTTTCCTTTTTGCTTCATTTAAACCCTGAGCTGACTAAAAAGGTCTTTATTTCCATAGCTTGCCCCATGACGCTCCACCTTTGGAGGGTCGAGAATAAAGAACTTTTATTTTTCAACAGAAGTTGCTGTATTTTCAGAAAATAATTAATACATTTAAAAACCTTCAAAGACAACTTTACAAGTGAATACATGAACATAGTTACATAAAAGAGCCTGGCTCCTGGGGTGCCCATATCAGCAGACTTCCAAATTCCTTGTGAATGGCTAGACCGTGCCCCCACACCCACACCCACCCCTAGCCAGCCAGTGGCTGCTTCACCTCAATGGAATTCATGGTCACACTGTTAAGACTTGATGAACATGTGAGGGTCTAGGAGCCAGGACCTTTATGAGAATTAGACTTGTCTGGTCTGGTCTGGTCTGGTCGGTCTAGATGACTAAGCAGGTCCTTGAAAGCCTTGCTTAGTGTGAGGGTTTTTTGTTTTTTGTTTTGTTTTGTTTTGTCTATATCGGCCATGGCTTTCCACAAAGCTGAAACGTCCTGTGCGGGTCAGGAGCGAGTGGCCGATCCCTTTCTCACTGAACACTCTGCTAACAGGAAGTCATCCTGAGGCAGAAGTCTGCAGGACACGGCTGTTCTGGGAAGAGCAGTGGAAGTGAGGGAAGTGAAATGTTTTTTCATGTTCTTCTGCCCTGGCAGTAAGAGAAGCTATCTGATCCCGGGAATCCTATGTTTGGCCAAGGTAAAAAATTAACGTACATTAAAGCCATGCTAGCAGACATAGGCAGGAAAACAGGAATTCATCTGAGAACGGAGGAAGTGCCTCCAAGAAGCAGACACCAGTGGGAGGGGTCAGTGGGAGGAGCCAGTGGGAGGAGCCAGTGGGAGGGGCCAGGCCTAAGGTGACCAAGAAGAGGTTTTCAGAAGCCTGTCCAAGACAGATTCCATGGGACCCTCTCTCCTAGTAGCCTGAACAAATAATAATAATAATAATAATAATAATAATAATAATAATAATAAATAAGCAACAATAAGAATAACAATAATAAGAAGAAGAATAACAATAATAATTTGAGAACTGACTTTTTAAAGAGCTCTCTTGCTAAAGAAGGAAGATGATATAACAATGTCCTCTACGCCTGCTTAAAACTAATTCTAATCAAAACCAAGTGTGTTTCTCACTCAGGGCAAGATAACGTGTACAATCCTGCTGTTATTGCCACTTAACCAGGAGAAAATGGCATATTCAAAGGATGAAACGAATGTCAAAAGCCACACATTACTGAGTCTGTGAATATTTTTGGGTGCATAATGATTTGTCAAGTTTATCCTGTATCCGACCCAACAGTTAACAAATTTTCTCCAGGTTTCCCAAATGAATGGCATAACGATAATGCCAATAGTTTCATGCAATTGAAAAAAGATACTTTATTTTTAAGTTATGCACATGTGTGTCTATGAGTAATACCCACGGAGACCAGAGGCGTTGGGATTCCTGAAGCCAGAGGTCCAGGCAGTAACAGACAGGAGTGCAGGAGTCGAACCTGAGTTCTGTCGACTCTAGTCTGCTGAGCTGTCTTCCAGCCCCGTCCAATGCACTCTTGATGACTGCTTTCTGCTGATCATATCTACTCTGTACTGAGGGGGTTTAGGGAACCACCGTCCGTATTTACCATTGTATTGCATGCAGTCCAGTACTTAAGTAAATGCATTTTATGATAAAGAAAAAGAAGGATGGTAAATGTCAGTTCTGAAGATAGTGAGATTTAGTTGATTTTAACCAATGTGCTCAATCAGGAATTGGCATTGCCTGGAGAGGATCGTAATTTTAATATATGAGATTAGTAATAGATTCACTTTTAATTCTTGCTCAGTGAAGCTTTTTAATATTCCTTGAAACAAAATGGAAAAATTTCCAAATTACTGCTTGGCAGTTTGGCGTGTGGGGAGAAAATCTCTTCCCTCTCAAGCAGCTTTTCCGGGGAACAGATTAGTGTTAATTAGGGGATGTTTTACTGGTGGAATAGTTTTCTTTCCATTAATGCCGCTGTCCTTCATCCTAAGGGTGGTGGTGTTGACACTGATCGCTTTCTTAGGCAGACAGACCACTTCACAGGATTCTAGTCAGCCAGCGCCCTGAGACCCACTGTCTTTTACTTAAAAGCCTAAAACTGTCAAGCCTCACAGTGCTTGAGATCCTACCTGTTAAAACAGCAATTAACCCCAGCCTTTCCTTAAGTCCTGTTCAAATCCGTACTCCATCATAAAAATCAGTTCTTAAAAACTTTTCTCATGGCAAGCATGTCCTAAGGTTACCCCAAGCCTCAAGCTGTCCAGTAAGTAAGATGACAAAGGACACTTGAACAGGAAGCATTTGAAACATGAACTTTTATCTTATGGCTGGTGAAGACCAATAAGCATTTGCTAAATATATTATTGAGAGAATGAATGACAGTGGGCACTTCCGTCATGTGAGGTGGTTGGTTTCAGGTCACTCTTTCTTGGCTCCCATCTTGGTGTGTGTATTAATTTCAGTGATGACTGATTGTGGATTTAAAATCATGGCTGCCTGCAGGGGATGCTCTCAATATGTCCCTGTGGTACCTGTGTTGATTCTACTGCAGACAATGCTTAACTCCCGAATTATCACCATGTCACAGATGACCTTTACCTTACCTGATTCCTGAGGCTACAGTGAAGCCATCTGCTGTGGCTGCTACCACAGGAAACTTTGAGTGAGACTGGAAGATCCGGTCTCCATGCTTACTTAGGTGGGCAGCAGCGGCAGGAGCCTCAGATGGCTGATCTACTGACAGAAAGCAGCCTAGGAAAGACCCTGCCCTTTATGACCAAATCTCTTTCCTGGTGAACTATCACTTCTGTTCCTGATCATTTGCGGGCAGGGGAAGGTGATGAGTTTTTAACTGTTTGAAAAGAGAGGCAGCAAAGAATTTGTGGACATTGGAAATCACAAGAATATGTAAATATTGAGATTTGTCCAAGACATTTACATAAAATGGCTCAGTGTCTCTCAGTGTTCAATTTGTCAATGTTAAGTGCTTTTAAACACAGTACTTTTCCTGGAAATTAATAAAATGTCTTCCAATATGCATGATGGCTTTTGAAAATGAAACAAAGCCAAAAACATGTAGGATCTTGAGAAAGAAAACTAGAATTGCTTGCTTGTTTCCTAGAATGACCTGGTTCTGTTTTTTACTTTTCTTTTTGCTCCCTGAACTATGGTCAACAAACATAAATTTAAAATGATTGGCTGCATCTACTCTGAACTAAGTCATAAGTTCTATGCTGAATACAAATGTGAGAAGAGGTTAAAAAAAATCAGCATCTATCCCAAAGAAGCAGGCAGCGCTGGGAGGCGAGCGCCAGTACACGGGGCTGGGGAGGCGAGCGCCCTTACATGGCCTGTGCGTGAGCCTCACGTCTGAGCTTTGCGGCAGAGTGACAGGGTCATGCTATGCCAGCCGAAGGAGAAATGTCCACTAAAGGTAGAGGTTGGGAAGACATCTTGGCCAGGGCGGAGCACTGTTTGAAGACAGCTTGGAAGAGAGGGCTCTTCATCAAACAGCTGGCACTTGGAAGTAAAGCTGTAGAGCTTGGACGTGTAGTTTCCTGTGGGAAACAGCGAAGCTGGAGGAGGGCAGGACTTCAAGAATGGACTCTCTAGAGCATCTCCAATAATGCACAGCCTGGGCTGTCATTACCAGAGCATTAGTCCATAAGAAGTGAACAAATCAATACTTAGGAGTTAACAGATGTGTAGCATTATAATAACAACAGATTACTTTCTGCTTACTACAGTCCCCAGCCTATTACATGTGTCCCCTGTAGTCCTCACTAACTTTATGGGTAAAGATGTCTTCATTTCTACCTCACATATAAGAAACCCAGGCCTTCACAGATGAACCAACCACCCTACTAAGGAGTGGGACATAAAAAACCAAACCAAGGGGAAAACTCCATTAAGAGATCAAAGAATTCATGTTCGCGTTTCTTATTCCTTTATTGCTGCCCGGAAACCAAGCTACCACTTGAGAGAAGGTCTCGGGGGAATTCCACTTTGGCAGCATCTGAAGTACTTGTGCTTAGGAAAGGGTTTGGAAGACAATGTTACTGTTGCCTTGAAACAGTAGGGAGCATCTGGGCAAGTCTACCCCTAACAGCCCAGTATCATATGTGTCGAGAGTATAGAGGTATAAACCAGACAAACACATACTTAGGTAAGGGTGCTATTTCACCTGCCTGGAGAAACACACACCCACGATGAGAAACGTAGGAAGCACACAGAAAGCTCCCGCTGTCGGCACACTGACCGTGGCGAAGTGGCTTCTTATTATGTGCATGCGGGTGTTTCCTGATTGCTTTGGCAATGTTTCCATGAGTGATAAAATTAAGCCACATACAATTAGTATAGTAGTAATTAATCTGTAGCCTTTAAAAGATTTATTTTATGTCTGTGTATCTCTCCAAGTGGGACATGTGCACATGAGCGCAGCGCCCTGAGAGGCTGGACGATGGTGTCAAATCCCCAGAGCTGGAGTTAGAAATGATTATGAACTGTCAGACCTGGGTCTCCTCCCCCTCCTCCTCCCCCTCTATCTCCTCCTCTTCCCCCTCCTCCTCCCACTCCTCCCCCTCTTCCTCCTCTACCTCCCCCTCCTCCTCCCACTCCTCCCCCTCTTCCTCCTCTACCTCCCCCTCCTCCTCTTCTACCTCCCTCCTCCCCCTCCTCCTCCCCCTCCTCCTCCTTCCTCTCCTCCTCCTTCACCTTCTCCTCCCCCTCCTCCTCCCCCTCCTCATCCTCAGAAGCCACAAGCACTTCTAACCTCCCCGTAGCTTACATTTAATCTTCATTTCTAAAGAATCCATAATGGTGATTGTACTGACTAGTTTCGTGTGTCAACTTGACACAGGTTGGAGTTATCACAGAGAAAGGAGTTTCAGTTGGGGAAGTGCCTCCATGAGATCTAGCTGTGGGGCATTTTCTCAATTAGTGATCAAGTGGTGAGGTCCCCTTGTGGGTGGTTCCACCTTTGGGCTGGTGTTCTTGGGCTCTATAAGAGAGCAGGCTGAGCAAGCCAGGGGAAGCAAGCCAGTAAGAAACATCGCTCCATGGCCTCTGCATCAGCTCCTGCTTCCTGACCTGCTTGAGTTACAGTCCTAACTTCCTTTAGTGATGAACTGCAACGTGGAAATGTAAGCTCAATAAACCCTTTCCTCCCCAACTTGCTTCTTGGTCATGATGTTTGTGCAGGAATAGAAACCCTGACTAAGACAGTGATGCTATGGCAAAGTGTTTTTCTCTTATATAACTGGTTTCTTGTTTACAGAAATGATATAAACTTCTCAGTGTAAAATGTTCCCAGTGAGCGGTGGACTGGGGATTTAGTGGAAAGGTGGAGCACTTGCCTAGCAAACAGAAAACCCTGGCCTAAATCTGTGCTATTTCATACAAATAAGTAAAATACAGTGTTATTCATAATATACACTGCTTCAGTATACTTTCACCACAGAATATGAATCAGACAAACATGAAAAGCAAAATTACTTCTTATACATACAGGTTATTTTCTTAAGTCTATAATTTTCTGTGAAATAAGAGATACAATTCAAAGTGCCACTACTATGTACAAAACACCGAAGATAATTTAAATGAAGTGAAACACAGTTCTTCAGAATTTAATCTTACTGAATTTTTTTTTACATTAAGTAAACTAACAAATTTAGCAGACTTTGTTACATTGCCTCTCATAGACCTACATGTAATTAAAATACACAGGACTTGCCCTGCCTTGTAAAGTACTCAGCCGCAGCAAACGCCTGCTGGGAACACCGAGCCATCGTGATATCCGCCAGATCACAGATTAGAACATAAAAAGGAGTGGTGGATTGGAAGCTTGGTGCAGCTATGAAACGATGCCTTGTAATCCTTGCCCTTCGAGCTGAGAGCAAAGACTTGATCTGCCATTTTCATATCCAAAGTCTTTTACTACCTAGTGCCCTGCCCCCCCTCTCTCTCTCTCTCTCTCTCTCTCTCACACACACACACACACACATACACATACACACACACACACACACACACGCACGCACGCACACACATACACACACCTAGGCCAATCCTTTGGTACGGTCATTGTGGCAATCAGAGAAACCCTTCCCAAGCTAGGGTAAGGCATCTGGAGTTTTCAAGAAGCTAGGGAGCAGAGGGGGCTTCAGCAGGAAGGCTTACGGTGCTGCTCATGAGGTAGACTTGAAGAATACCACGTGGCTAGACTCCTTCTCGTAACGATATGCCATGCATGTTGAAGAAGCACACAGGTCTCTTCCCCAAGAGGAGACCTGTGAATGAGGCCCACTCTGCAGTCCACTGCATGTCTCTTACCTGGGAGTTGTGGAAAGCTACCAGCTGACACTTAGTCTTGGAAACAGTCTTTACTGTGAGATTGTCTGCTTTTAAGAATGCCAGGAGACTCTATCAGAAACAACAAGAAAACCCCTGTGTGTGTCCAAATGAAAGTCTGCTCAGGAGAAGCCGCCAGTGTGAAAGGAGAAGGTGGAGCATGAGATCGTCACACAGCAATGGAGAAGCAGCCAATGGGGAAGACAAACACATGGAAGACAGTTCTGGGAGCTGCAGTCACCCAGCTGCTGAGGTGATCTGACCTTCTGGTTGCATCTGCAAACATGGCAAACTTTTAGCTGTTCTCCATTATCACTGAATACTTCTGTGACTGGAAAGCTTTGGTAGAAGAATCAAGATCATAAGACGCTAAAGAGAGTAGAGAGTTGGACAGACCACCGCTCAAGTCTTCGCCCTCCTAAGGGGAAGCCAAGATCTCAACGGTGGTTCAGGTTTGTGACTGGAGAGACTCCTATGCAGCTTCTTAAGTTCGTAGTCATTCAGGCTGATAGCTCACACCTTTAGTCCCAGCGCTATGGACACAGAGGCAGGGATATCTCTGAGTTCAAGGCCAGTCTGGTCTACAGAGTGAGTTCCAGGACAGGCAAGGCTACACAGAGAAACCCTGTCTCAGGAAAACAGCAATAACAACAACAGCAACAACAAAGCAGGCCATTCATGGATTATCTGTGGAGTTGAAGTAATATTATTTGCTGTCTTCAGAGGAATCGTGCTGAAGGAGTGGGCTCTCTAACACCAGTGCAGCCTGGTCCTCTCAGTGCTACACTGATTTCAGAATGTCAGAGGACACAAAACATATGGGTCAGACCAAAGGACTGTAAAAAAATGGGGATTTGTCCACGAAGCCATCTTAGAGGCAGCAGGAAAGGCCAGAGCTGTCTCTGAGTCTTGGTGGGCATATTACCAGTCAACACAGAGCAGGTGGGAACTCCTGTCATTCCAGAGGGCTCACAACCAAGTCAGTTAACTGCCTTAAGTCTAAATAATCTGAAACTACAAATGCCCCCACAAACCCCTTTAGTTCATCCCGTCATGTTCCAGTGTTGGTATTATGAACACCATTGGGAAAATTATTGTTTCTCACTGTGAACGCCTGCTTTAAAGAAAGTCACTACATTTTCCAGGGAGAAACAAAACAAAACAAAAAGATTCTGCATAAAAGGGCAATACATCTCCTCAATGTTCAGAAAACCCCTGCTGTTTAAGGCCCTGGCATTGGCTGAGCCCACAGGTACTCAGTAAGTGCCACTTAGGAAGAAGGCACTACGACCTGACCCAGCACTGTGGCCCGAGACTCCAAGAACAAGAATGTTTTGTGGTGTCATAGAAAAGCACAGGGCAGAGGGTGGGGCTTTCCTTTCCCCTTTTATCTAAGGGAATTTGAAATTGGTTTTTGAAAATATACAGTGCAGAATGCAATGAACAAACGTGATTCTTAGAGTCTTACTGACATGTCCGGATACTAACAAAATCCCAGAATTCCTCAGCAGTGTGCTTCAGCCTCACACTCACACATACTCTTCAATGCTGGGAAGCTGATTTTATTTCCATCTTGCCCTTGAGACAAAGTCTGCTAGTTCAGCTCTTAGTATTCACAAAAGGCTGTGTCGTGCGTCCGACTGCAGGCTGTCGTGAGGAGATTCATACATCTGTAGGTGTGAGGGAGTGTAGAATGAAATTGTTCCTGCTGAGGGAGATAGGGTGACGCTTCTCTGAGTACTGTTGGGAACCTGGAGCCTCTGCTGGCTCTCAGGCCCGCTCTGCAGTACGTTCTGTCAACACTGTGGAAAGATGACCACAGCAGCACAGTGTCACAATGAGAGTGGCCGCTTACCACGTTAGTCTATTAAGATTTGTCAGGACACCTGTTCCATTAGTTCCCTTCCTTTCTGCGGTTACAGAATACCAGACAGAGGCAACTTAAGAAAGGAAGGAAGGAAACATTTCTGTGGGTTCACAAATTTGGAGAACAGGCCATCATGGTGGGGGAAGGGTGGCCAGAGGAGGGTGGTGAGGACCTGAGGCGGTTGCTTCAGCTGTCAGAGAGAGAGAGATCAGTGTGGCCCTCTGCCTGCTTTCTCCCTTTCCCTTTCCCTTCGCCTTGAGCCCCTAAGCCATGGGGGTGCTGCCCACATTCACCGTGGACCTTCCCGCCTTCATTAAACCCTCACGTGAGACACTCCTAGAGGTGAATCTCCTGGGTGGGGCTAAATCCAGTCAAGTCAGCAATGGAAAGCAACTATCAGGCGTGGTCATCTCAACGTTTGAAGCAGAATTTATTAATGTCATTTGAGTGAGGGATGAGGGTGATGAGAGGCACAGAAGGGGCTGCTACCAGAACTGTTCCTACCCCAGGGCAGTGCTGTAAGGGACACCACCTACAGTGTCCCTGGAGAACGTTAAGGAAGCTGGGCTTACTTCTGGGGAAATCAGGGGAGCCCCTGCATGCAGATGGAGTGGCAGAGCCTCTGTAGGATGGTGTGTGTTTTGTGGGCGGCAGAGGAATACCTTTTATGATATTTTCTTTTATCTTCATATTCACCTTGGATGACACCGTAAACATTAGAGTTCTCAGTAAAAAAATCTTTTGAGAGTATACTATGTGGAGGGTGTTGTTTGTATTGCTTTAAATCTCTTCAAAAAACTTTAAATCTTCAGTGTCTAGTTCCATTAGAGTGTGAGCCAGATGGCTCCGGGGGGCCGGGGAGCAGCCTGTGGGACATCTCCACTCGGTGTACACCCAAGGGAAGAATAGCCCCTTAGAGGTCACACAGACCCATAAATTGGAGGAAATGCAGTTCTGACCCCCATTCAATGTCCCAGACGTTGGACTGCCAGAATAAGCAAGTAAGATAGAGGATGCTCAGCTGGGTTTCAATTTCAGACAAGCAATTAGTAAGTGAGAATTATTACAAGTATGCCCTAAATTTACACGGTACGTACTTATGGCTGATAATTAATTATTCATTTGAAATTTAACTGGGTCCTTACATATTATGTGGCCACTCAACCCAGGCAAGGATTGGAGGGAAAATTGTGAGATCTGAGTTGATTTGGAATATATAAATATTCTTCTGCTAAAGGCATCGCTATTTAACTTTTATCCAGTAGAAGGGAATATATCCTCTGTGTGGTCCACTCTCTGTAATGTGTCCCAACTCAAACTGAGGCAGGAAAAGTTACATCACAAAAATCCGTGGGGAAACTGATAAAGTATCTGTTTTCTTTAATGTCTTAAATATCCATTCAAGAAATTCTGACCTTAAAATACTAGTTACAGTTAACCCACATAAGTCACTCGCTTCACAATTTGATAAAAATGCATGCATGTCACACACCCTGGGGATACAAACGGGTGTACTGGAAACTGGATTGTGAAGTAATTCCCCCATTAACAATGACAGTTAAGTGGGGTTCATGAAGGAGGCAGAGTGTTCAGGATTGGATCATAAGAAGGATGGCTGTTTGGGTCCTGGAGTCAAATGTCAGCCTTTAAACCAAGTCAGAGCCTGGCCACAGCTGCCTCCTGTCACCGGCAGGCAGGGAAAGCAGTCAAAGGCGCACTCAGGCGTGTTTCCTGATGCTTTTTCATTTCAAAGAACTGGGACTTAAACCAGGCACCCCTAAATAGAAAGCAAATATATCCACCTACTTAATGGTCAGTTTGCCTGTAGTTTCTTGGTAAGAAAAATTATTCTGAAAAGAAAGGTTGCTTTGAAAAAAAAAGCAACCCTGAATGTGAAATGGGGGCTGCAAATGAGGGCAGGGAGAACATTAAATCACGGTTAGACACAAATGCTCCAGGTTACAGGGCCCATAGATTACCAGTGTCTGACAAACGTACATGGTTTATAATCACTAAAACTGTTTTAATCTTCCTGGGCAAGTTTTACTGAAATCTACTGAATTATACTGAGTTAGTGGTTGCAAGAATGCACAGTCAGGGAACCGATTCATAAATTAACAGAGGTTAGTAGCACATCTGAACCAGATGGTGGCTATCAGAAGGGGGGACAGTCTCACCTCTGTAATCACGGAGAAGTTCGCCAACCCTCAAACGCCATCATCCAGCTCTGAGGTCTTCTCTGTGTTGACCTTGGTTTTTTTTTTCCCTCGTTTTCAGAAAAATAACCTAAACATTGCATTTGTGAGGTAGGGGGAAAACCAGGCTGCAAAAGTACACAAAGGGAAAGAAATATGCCGCGATACTCTTGGTGAATACTGTTCTCTGGGCAAGTGTGGGATTTAACTGTAATGTCCCTGGGAGTGTCTGAGCCATACACTAGCAGGGACATTGTGTGGCATGATCAAGGACAGTGAAGTGCATGCCACTGAGTGGGAGGGGTCGGGGACCCGACTCCATGTTCTCCTGTAGAGCTCTTCGGACGAGCCATTCGTCTGTGCCTTTACGAGGCTGCTAGTAAATGCAGAAGAATACGCACCCTGACTTTCCTGTACAGCATTTCAAGGCCATTGTCGATGTTGCCCATGAAATGCAAGCCCAGGGCAACGGATTATAAAATGGCTGAGCGGTGTTCATTGCATTCGGCAGAAGCAAGGCTGTAGCAGCATGAAGTACACACAGAGGGAATGACTGCATGAGGTACACGCGTCCTTTCACTAGAACTTGTTAGCCTGGGTCTTCCTCGACGCCACCGTCCTGCTCCTATGTCACCCGCTTCCCTTTGCACTTTGCTTGGCAGCTCCTTACAGTCTGTTGGCTTTTACTCGGTCACCCTGCTTGGTAGAATTCCTCACAGTTTTGCCTCCCTAGTCGGCCTTTGTTTTCCTTGAAGACTCAATTCAAAAATCCCACTGTGGAGGTGGCTCAGGAGGTAAGAGTGCTGTGTGAACATGAGGACTTGAGTTCGAATCCCCCAAACTCATGAAAAAAGCCAGGCAAGGATGCCTGTGCATCCACTCTCAGCGCTGGGGAGAGGGGATGGGTGGGGGAAGGGTGGGGGAGGGGGAGGAGCAGAGGCGGGCAGATCCTGAAAACTCACTTGGCCTAGCTGAAAGGTGAGGTCAGATCTGCTGAAAGAGCCCATCTTACAGGTTCAGATAGAGGATGTGAGAGGAGGATTTCCAACATCCTCCCTTGTCCTCAGCATGCCACACCCACACATCATGTTCAGCTCACTCACACTCACACACACACACACACATACACACACACACACCAGTAGTGACAATTCCAACAGTTGAGAGAAGAAGAAGCAGCACATTTCTACAGCAAGATGGAGAGGCTAGTTCATGGAGAAGATGGGGTTTGGTGTGGGCTTTGGCCATGGTGTTGAGAGGGAGAGTCTTTCTCTAGGAGAACGGCCAGCCATCTTGACTCACCACAAAGAGAAGGCCACTTGCAAGTGTAAGTGATCATCTAAAAGCAGGGAAAGTCCTGGTCTAAGTGTCCTAAGAAGATGCTCTTGGCAGCCTAAGACATCTGTGCAGTCCATGGACAGACACAGTTGGCTCTGCTAAGAGGGGATTAAACACTTGAATTTAGAAATTCAAGTGTGAAACTCTGACTCAGAATGCACATTAATTACCTTAGCCCTAAATGTCTCGTTTCCCTGAGCTTTCTATATGTTATGCTTCATTGTGCGTCTTTGTGAAGCGTTTGGGTCCCTTTGGGGCCTGATTCTGCAAAGCCTGGAAGGCATTCTCATTGTGCCTTCAGGCCCTGTGACTCTCGGTTTCTCTACCTAGAGGAGCCCATTTGACTAGACAGAGTAAGTGTTCAAAGGAGAAAGAACACAGGCAAAGGACAGAAGACAGCATCAGTGCAGTGGTGGGGGCCGTGCTCGGTGTTGGGGGCCGTGCTCGGTGTTGGGGGCCGTGCTCGGTGTTGGGGGCCGTGCTCGGTGGTGGGGGCTGTGCTCGGTGGTGGGGGCCGTGCTCAGTGGTGGGGGCTGTGCTTGGGGGTGGGGGCTGTGCTTGGGGGTGGGGGCTGTGCTCGGTGGTGGGTGTGGGAAAGGAAGGGACTCAGAAGCCACAGACAGGTGGAGGCCAAACTCTGGAAGCTTACCCAGTGAAGCGTGCACAGGGCCATCTGCCTCCACCTTTCTGCACCACACAGAACAAACCATTGGGCTTTTCTGGTCTTAGATACACACACACACACACACACACACACACAGACTGCCAAAGGACAATCATGCATGTCTTCAGCGGAACTACTGACAGGTGACTCATTCGGAAGTTACTTGGATAAATGCTAGGAAGTGGTGGAGAGAGCTGATGCTGTGGTCCAGAACACGTATGTAATACACTGGTATAGTACATATCACACACACACACACACACACACACACACACACACACACACACACGCACGCACACGCACACACACCACATATACACCACATAGCTCTTTGTGAGAGGGGTGGTGCAGGGCCAGATTTCTGAAGCTCTGTATCTGTTCAGGAATCTTGGGGAGTGTGGTGTCCCCTCATTTGTTTCTAGGTTGGAAAAACATCTCTCAGCACCGTCCTTACTCTTTCAGTTAACTTATTTTATTAATTACATTAACGTAAGCGGCCGCTCACCCTGCCACACAGACGGCTCATTGCCTCATGGTGGTGAGCAGGTATGGGGCTTTCTCTAAACACAGAAACAAAGAAACACAGAAACATGCATCTCTTTGGGGATATTAATTTGTTTCATTTGGGAGACAAACCAAAAAAGTGAGGGGCCGAGTAGAGGTAGACGTCTCTAAGAAGATCCTCCTCATCCCTCTGTTTCTGACTCCATCCATCTGTCTGTCTGCCTGTCTGTCTGCCTGCCTGCCTGTCTGTCTTTCTGTCCCTCTGTCTTTCCCTTCCCATCCCCACCTCTCCTCTTTTCCCCTTTCTGGAGTGTGTGTGTGTGTGTGTGTGTGTGTGTGTGTGTGTAGTCATGAGTCCACAGAGAGGTCAGAGGTCTTTCTCCATTGCTTTTCACGTTATATATATATATATTAAACACAGGGTCTCCACCTGAACTCACTAGTTGGCTAGACTGTCTGGCAAGTAAACCCCAGGAATCCTCCTGTCTTTGCCTGCAGTGCACAGTGCTAGAATTACAAGCCTGTACCTTGCACAGTTTGGGTGCGGGTGCTAGGGCCCTAACTGCAATCCTCATCTTTGTGTAGGGAACACTTTATCAGCTACTCCATCTCCGAAGCAGCCCTCCATACTTCTGTTAACATTTCCTAACAAACCTGAATTCAGAATGCCGGCTCCCAGGAAAGGGCAAGGCATGCACTCTGATTTTTATTTTATTTTATTTATTTTAAGAATGGATGCAATTAGGAACTTAAAGAGGAAAATTGGTTTTCTAGAGTCAGCTGTTTGACAGTTTCTACTGAGACGCAGCTGCCTGCAGAGGGTAGTGTGGGCAGCCAACTGCTGCGATTTGAGATGAAGAAATTGGCCCAGGACCTGTAGACAAGTGCACAGTGTACAGCATGTTCCTCGGGACTGTGAGCGATTCTCATCTGGAAGACAACAGCATCAACAGTTCTGGAGTTGGCCTGGTTATTCAAACCTTCTGCCTTGGAAATGAGTTCCCAGTTCACCAACATCAGCAGAAATTCTCTATTCTGTTGTCTACTGTCACAAAAGGATAAGAAGCTACTTGAGATAAATAGGAACTAATGATTCCAGAGAGTTCACAGCCTTGGTCACATTTAATTCTTACAATAACCCAGAGAGGTCAGTGCTGCTCCCTCCACTTCTTTCTCCCACCCACCCCCACCTCCTCCTCCTCCTCCTCCTCCTCCAACTCCTCCTCCTCCTCCTCCTCCTCCTCCTCCTCCTCCTCCTCCTCCTCCTCCTCCTCCTCCTCCTCTCTTCTTCTTCTTCTTCTTCTTCTTCTTCTTCTTCTTCTTCTTCTTCTTCTTCTTCTTCTTCTTCTTCTTCTTCTTCTTCTTCTTCTTCTTCTTCAAATGTGCTTCTCTATGTACCCCTTGACTATCCCGAAACCTGTTGTGTAGACCAGGCTGGCCTCTAAGTCAGAGATCTGCCTGCCTCAACCTCTCCAGTGCTGGGATTAAAGGTGTCTGCCACTGACTTCCCTCCATTTCTTAAATGTGAGTGTGTTGGATGTGTGTGTGTATGTCTTTTTGTATGTGTGTCAGGTGTGTGTGTGTGTGTGTGTGTGTGTGTGTGTGGATGTGCTGGATGTGTGTGGATGTGTTTATGTGTATGTGTGTGTGGTGTGTATGTATGTGCATATGTATGGATTTGTGTGGATGTGTGCATATTTATGTGTGCTGTGTATGTGCATATGTGTGTGTGCTACATATGTATGCATATGTACAAGTGTTTGATGTATGTGTGTATATGTAAGTGTGCAAGTGTTTGGTATTTGTGTGTGTGGTATATGTATGTATGTATGCCAGTATGCACAAGTATGCACATGTGTGCATTGTGTGCATGTGTACATGGGTGTATGTATTTGAGTGTATGATATATGGGTGTGAATGTGTGTGTGTGACTAAATGTGTAATTGTATGTGAGTGTGTGTACATGTGTGAGTGTTTGTATGAGTACATGTATGCTTATGTGTGTATATGTGAGTATATGTGAGTATATGTATGTGTGTATGTGTGAGTGTGACTGTGTGTTTATGTGTGTGTTTGGGTTATATCCTGATGCCCAGAGAAGTACTCGTCTAAGGTCTAGTAAGATACAAATAGAAGTGCTGGAAGTTGCATCCAAGAATTCTTGTTCTTGACTTTAAAGTATATCTCAGGCCCAGCAGGTTGCTTATCAGATAGAAGGCGCTTGTTACCAAGCTCGATAGTCAGAGTTAAATCCCTGGAGCCCACCTGGCAGAAGACACCCGAGTCTTTAGAGTTGTCCTCAGATCATATGTGTACCACAGTACATACACATGCACAGGCACACAATAAATAGGTTTTAGAAGTGCATATTTCATCTGCCCTATCTGTTTACTGAATAAGCTGGGCACAGCTCCAATAGTTCCTATGTTGGGAATACTGTTTTCTAGTTTAAAGGAAGTATTTAATCTCTATTGTTCAATTACTCATACTACACATATGAGCATTACATGATACACTGAGCTTTGCCAAGAAAACGTAATGTAAATACCTCCATTGTGCACATATATTCTCTCTCTCTCTGATACTGTCTTCCTGTCTTTCCTCTCTGTATTTGTGTCTGAGTGTCTAATATACACATAAATAGTAAATAATATTTATATACATATATTTATATATCACAATTGTCTCTTTGTTACTAGACAAGGGTGAAAAGAATTCGAATTTTCAGTTGGGCACCTTTGTCACCTGATCTGAGTTATCTTTGCAAAGCCCTTTAATACATTATTAACCCATCGGATTCTCTCTGGGGACTACGAAGTATTTCTTTACATCTTATCCCAAGACCCAACCAATCTTCCTACAGGGAAGAGAGCATTCTTGACAGCCTCTCCTTAATTTAAACTCGTGTAATATTGTTCCAGTTGAGGTTTTACGCACAAGAGAAGGAGAGGCACTCTGCAGAGAGCACTGGCCATTTTCTTCCTGTGATGATGAACCGCACAGAACTGACTCTACCCTTGGAATCTTCTGGAGTTCAGACAATTCAACACCCTCTTGGGATGAGTAAATATCAGTCTGTTCCCAGAAAGATTAACTAGTCAGATGAGGGGGGAAAGCAGCTACTTTCTAGAGGGCTGAACTTTAACTCCCGCCCACACTTCCAAGGGCAGCATCTCAGATGATTTACTTCAGTGGCGTTGTGATATCTAGAAAGAATAGATATTTTATTCAGTTTTAAGAGTAGCAGTAGTGTCTTTCTAAGACATTAATTTTGGTCACTGAGTTAATGTTTGCTAATGTAGACCTTTAAAAAAGCAATAAAGTAAAGTAAAATTAGGAAATGTGAACTCTTGAGTTTCCTCAGAACCAGCACGCCATAAGCAGAGACTAAACTTCCATGCCTGCTATGGACTTCCATCACAGTCTCAGGTTAAGGAAAGAATGAAATGGAGAATATTTAAGCTACCAGGCTCTAGAGAGGTGGCTCAATGGGTAAACGCTCATATTGTTCTTTGGAAGACCCGGGTTGGTTCCCAGCACCCACATCAGGCAGCTCCCAACGCAACTCCAGCTCCAGGAGATCTGACGCTGCTGACCTCCATGGGCATCTGCAGGAATGTGCAAGTTAACTGTGGCAGGCACAGAGCACATAGATACATTTTTAAAATAAATAACATTTTAAGTTCTCAGGTAGCTCCGGGAATCCCAATGGGGGCTTCAGAGATACTAAAGGCACAACAATGAAACTTAGATCTGTGACTAGTCACCTGTGTAGATGAGTTTCTGAAGAGCCTACATCTTGTCTACATCCTCTGTGGTGTGAGCTGAAAATAATTCTGCATCACTGGGTGTCTCTGAGGACCCAATGAGATCTTGGCACACTTGGGCTGGAAAGATTCAAACAGTTGTCACCACCCTTCAGCTGTGTAAGGTGAGCAAATATCTTACTTCACTAGGCATCTTACTCCAGCTCATTCATCAACAAATGGTTCTAGGTTCTACCAAGCAGCGTGCCCACAAGCTTAGGACCTATGCAGTTAGAATTATCATGCTGCTTCAGCTACTGGGGAAGCTGTCTCTTCCCTTCCCTTCCCTTCCCTTCCCTTCCCTTCCCTTCCCTTCCCTTCCCTTCCCTTCCCTTCCCTTCCCTTCCCTTCCCTTCCCTTCCTTCCCTTCCTTCCCTTCTCTCCTCTCCCCTCCCCTCCTCCCCTCCTCTCCTCCTCTCCTCCCCTCCCCTCCCCTCCCCTCCCCTCCTCTCCTCTCCTCTCCTCTCCTCTCCCTCCCTCCTTTCCTTCCTTCCTTCCTTCCTTCCTTCCTTCCTTCCTTCCTTCCTTCCTTCCTTCCTTCCTTTCTTTCTTTTTGTGAGTTTAGTAGTTTCTGTCCCCCCTTGAATCAGAAGGAAGTGTCCTGTTGCTGATTCTTGGTTTCATGATGATGCATCATCCAGGAACTATCTATGTCTTGTTCCTTTCTAATTCCTGTCTTCTGCCATCTCTGTCACAGAGCTATTGTCTCTCTGTCACCACTCATCATGGAGACTGAGAATGCAGGGTTAACTCCTTGCTGGCAGCCTTGCTTGCACACAGATGTTTCCCCCATGGCTGCTGACCAACGACTCCTCTGCTCTGCCTCCCAGATTGACACCTCATTATGACTTTTTCCATTTGCCTAGGAACCTGACCTTGGTCTTGACATTGGATTCTTCTTGCTAGTGACCGTTTAGACTCCTTTATGACCAGGTATCATATGACATGTAACATACATGTCAGCAAAGCTGTCAGGGTTAGAGCTCAGCTTCATTCCCCTTTCCACTAAGCAGCTGTACATGTGAGTGTGTGAGTGCCAGACATTAATCTTAGGTGTCATCCTCAGGAGAAGTCCACCTTAATTTTTGAGGCAGGGTCTCTCACTGAACCTGAAATTCAGTAATTATGCTAGGCTTACTGGCCAGCAAGTCCCAAAGATCCTCCTTTCTCCCCCTCCCCAGCGCTGAGAGTACAGAACCCCCAGCTCAGGTCCTCATGCTTATATGACAAGACTTTTGCCAACTGAGCCATCCCCTAGCCCCGATAGCGACTCTTAGGTCTATCTTTTGTAACTAGATTTTTTTTTGCCTTAACCTCCAGATCTAAATACCTCTTAGGTGTTTCTGTATCCCATAGGCACATCAAGCCATCAAGCATATTATATCTAGAAATAGGTATGGTTATCTCCTTTCTATACAGTACATGAATAAATATGTGCACATGCACATACACACACATACATACACATATACACACATGCACATACACACATACATACACATATACACACATGCACATACACACATACATACACATATACACATGTACACACACATACACACATATATATACACATGCACACACACACACAATGAGGGAGAGGGAGAGTGCACACTTTCCTCCTGCAGGTTTATTACTCAAGCATCCTTCAGCCCTACCCACGTCCCACATGCATCTCTCACCTCCATCTTACCTTGCAGGACCATGTGTGTCTCCATCCTGTTCCTGCTAGTTGCCTCAATTCAGCCCCATCTTTCCCCTTCTGTGTGTCACAGTGGCTCCCTAACTTCCCCAGTGGCCTGGCTTTCCATGTTGGTCTGCCCTTGCTGCTCCCAGGGGTCATCTTCAAGACCCAGCCTTATCACTCTCCATCAGCTGAAGAAATGGGTGGTCTCCATCGCTGCAGCCTCCGTCCGTCTGTCCTCTCTCCATTGAACTGGTCTCCATCGCTGCAGCTTCCGTCCGTCCGTCTGTCCTCTCTCCTTGAGCTGGTCTCCATCGCTGCAGCTTCTGTCCGTCTGTCTGTCATCTCTCCATTGAGCTGGTCTCCATCGCTGCAGCCTCTGTCCATCTGTCCTCTCTGTCCTCTCTCCATTGAACTGGTCTCCATCACTGCAGCCTCCATCCGTCCGTCTGTCCTCTCTCCATTGACCTGGTCTCCATCACTGCAGCTTCTATCTGTCTGTCTGTCATCTCTCCATTGAGCTGGTCTCCATCGCTGCAGCCTCTGTCCGTCTGTCCTCTCTGTCTGTCCTCTCTCCATTGAGCTGGTCTCCATCGCTGCAGCCTCCGTCCGTCTGTCCTCCCTCCTCTGAGCAGATGTAGGTGCTGCAACCCATTTTCCCTGCCACTTTGCCTGCTCTGCCTGAAGCAGGTGACTTCCCCCTCAGGGGTCTTGCCAGCTTCTCCTCCTCCCACACTGAAGACTTGCGCTAAGCAGCATTCATCTTAGTCCCATGTCACACACCTAGTCTTTGTCTCCGATGTTCATAGTCCTTCATTTATAACTTTGTACTACAGTTTTTACACCCATCTCCCCACTGCATAACAGGCAGACAGAGTCTCTCTTTAAGAAGGTGCTATGCTAATTAATTAGTCAATGTCTCAGTACACAGAAGAAATAAATATTTGTTGAATGAGTGTGCTAAGATTTAAGGCCCAAGCAATGTTTATTGTTGTACTTAATAGTTTAATATTAATCTACTGAGTGACATACCTAATATCTCATAAACTAATAAAAACAGATACCCTTGTGTCATGACAAGGTGCTAAAACTTTACAAGTAAGATTTCAAAAATATTTGTAACTTATTACTTTCATTGAGTTTTAGGTTTATCTAAAGTTTATTTAACTTTGATGAATTTAAATTCCTTTATTTAAAAAGTGATCATACTTAGCTGGGTGATAGTGGTGCATACCTTTAATTCCAGCACTCGGGAGGCAGAGCCAGACAGACTTCTGTGAGTTTGACGTCAGCTCAGAGTGAGTTCCACGGCAGCCAGGGTTACACAGAGAAACCCAGTCTTAAAACCCTCTCTCTCCGAAGTGATCATATTTAAGTTATCCTGTTCTCACGTTTCTGTCTGTTGTGTAAGACTCAACGCCTGGTGTAAGTGTTAATCTGAATATCTTCTTAGAAAGAGAAGGGTGAGTCAGATGCTGTGTAGCTTATGTGATGCCTGCCTGAGACTATAGACAAGAAGGAAGAAGAAGTTCAAACTTTGGTTTTTGAAGCAGATGATTAAGCTAATCATCAACTTGCATATGTATGATATAAAATATTGCTAGCATTTAGGTTCCAGCACCTATGTGAAAATCACATGTGACCTCATAAGCCTGTGGTCTCTGTGCACAGTGGAATCAGGATTACTGAGGTTTGCTTGGCTGCCAGCCTAGCCCAGCAATGGGGAGCTTCAGTTCTATCAGAGACTCTGTCTCATGGGAATAAGACCAGAGAGTGACAGAGAAAGACACCCAGTGTCATCTTCTGGCCCCAGAAACATGAATGTGCATCCCCCAACATGCAGGCCAAGACACACACACACACACACACACACACACACACACATGTGCATACATATACACATGTGAGCAGCAGATGAAAATGCTTTGTGTGTGTGTGTGTGTGTGTGTGTGTGTGTGTGTGTGTGTTTCCTGATGTAAAATCCTCTCTTAGGAATATATGCAAAGCTATTTATTTAAAATTGTGCAATTTCCACATGCTTTAACCGTTTTGCTCACATATGTGTATGAATGTGTGTGTGTGTGTGTTTGTGTGTTTGTGTGTGTGTGTGTGTGAATGTGTATGTGTGGTTAAACTAATATAAGCTTGTATATGCAAATGGGAGACTCTGAAGTTCATTGCTTGATATGAGAAACAGTTTCTTGCTGAAGGGTATAACCAGCATTTTCTTTCACTCTTCAAGTAAGCATATTTGAAACTATCACAATTAAAAGACTCTGTAGATTTTAAAATGCCTTCCTTGGGTTCACTTCCTTTAGGATGCATCCTGCCAAAGTACATTTCAGGGTAAAGGTAATTGTCATCCTGTTTGTGGTCTTTGAGCAGAGTGCTAGCTGCCTCCATTTTGAGATTCTAGAGATATTAAAAAGGTCTCATCACAAAATATGTTGTGGCCCTTAGAGATTTTGGGTCTAGTTGTTTTTCACTGACAAGTAAACATCTCTAACCACTTGAGTCTCTTTAATAGTCAAGCTGTACTGAAAACACGCATTTCAGACCCCTCTCTTTGACTTCAGTTGCACAGGCCAAGGCAGAAGACCTACTACATTTGCCAAGCCCCGTCATGACTCTGATATAACTGGCCTCCACTCTTTGAAAAACTTTGACTCACAAGTGATTGACACTTTGCAACACACGGGAAATATGACATATACAAGAAGTACAAAGAGCAACTCTTACCTAGCTCAGAACTCAGTGGGCGCATGTGAATGACCATCTAGGTGCGGCTCCACCTGGGTGTTCTGCTGTCCTGTCTGTGGCCCCGAGTGTATCCAGGTGAGCCAGAACCCAGAACTCCACCACAAACTCCCAGAAAACAAAGACTCATTTACAAATGTTTCTTAATAATCCGAGAAGTCAGTGTTAAGTCCTCAGAGCCTGTACAGGGCCTTCCGAATTATACCACATTCTCCGGTGCCAGACATACTGGGTTTGCACAGCAAAGTCCTGAAGTAATAAAGAGCAGGGGCCTGACAAGGGGCTTGTGTGATTGGAAAACTAGGAGTTGATGTATTTTGCTAAGGAAGGCCAAGTGACCCCAGCCGATCAGCCAGTGTCCTATCTAGGTGCTGAGTAAGCCACATATTGGCCGGGGACAAAGAGTCTCACCACATAAAGGACGGAAAATTAAAAATGAATTTGTCTACAAGTTGGAGAAAGTAAATCTCTATTTTATCATTACTGTAGTGAAGACTGTGGCCAGGCCCCGAGCCACACTTCGTTGTCTGATGGAAGACTCAATTTGGGAGTTAGAAGAACCTTGTAAACGTGCCAGTGCGGAGAAAACAGGAAGGCAGCTTCCGCTCTGAACATACACCATTTCCTGGAGAGGAAACGAGGCCTTAAAAATGTCCTTTGTTGACTTTGTAACAGAGAAGTGTCTTAGAGATGGCCATGTATGTTTACACAGGCCAGGACATCGACCTTCAGTCGAGTGCCTTCTTCATGGGATGCCTTGGATTGGTCCACAGGGTGTCTGCGGTGTTCTGGCCCGATCGGTGATCCGACAGCCACCTGCATGCTTGCCTGGACACTCTGTTAAGAGGCAGAGTCGAAAGGCACCCTGTACAGTGGTTCCAAACCCTTCTCCTCCTTTAAGGACACTGACCCCAGGCATGAGAAGCAGGTAGAGCAGCAAGGCCTGGGCGTCCCCCACATGTCACAGCACAACTTTCCTCACAGCTGGGATGTGAACAGGCAGTAGAGATATATATACAACATATATACCACATACACACTTGATTATTAAGAGCTTGATTATTGCTGAAATATTTGATAACTGACTTTATTTAATGACATAGCCAGAGCACTAGAATGACCCCAAGTTAGCAACCAAGCAACAGGATTATAAACATAAACCACAAACCACTAGATCCAAAGACTTAGACTGACAGACTAAATCTGTCTGTGTGGGTGAGAGTGTATGTGTGTGTGTGTGTGTGTGTGCTTGTATGTATGCATAGTGCTGTGCTTTGTGGTTTGTATAGTGTGGTGTATATGTGTGGGTGTGTTGTGGTGTGTCTGTGTTACAGTGTGTAGTATGGTGGTATGTGTATATTTGGCGTGTGTGTATGTGTGTGTGGTATGTATAGTGAAGGGTGTGTGTATGTGGTATGTATGTAGTACGTATGTGCATATGTATGTGTATATGGTGCATATGGTATGTGTGGTATGTGTGTGTGGTGTGAGTGTGGGGGGGATGAGTGTATCTGTGTGTATGTGTGTGTATGTGTGTATGGTATATATGGTAATATAGCATATATGGTATATGTGTATGTACATGTGGTGCGAGTGGGGGGATGTATGTGTGTGTGTGTGTGTGTGTGTATGATGTACAGGTATGCCTGTATGTTGTATATGTGTGGTATTTATGAGGTATATACTTATTAGTGTGGTTATATGCACTTGTACATATGATGTGAGCACATGAGTGTATACATGTCTGTGTAGAGGCCAGAACTGCCTTCCCTGTATCTCTACATTTATTTTTCTAGTCTCTCACTGAACCTCAAGCTCACGGATTTGACTAGGCTGGCTGGTTATATGAGCTTTAAAGGTTCTTTCTTGTCTCTGCCCAAAGAGATGGTATGACGGGCATCCTTGGCCTTTTACCAGGGGGCTGAGGATGCAGATGTGGGTGCTCAAGCTTTCTGGGAAGATCCCTGACTGAATGAGCCATCGCCTCAGCTCAGTGCCCAACTTTTGAGTGGTAGTTTTTAACACCGCACTGAGTCGTGGCCTATAAACCTTTAAAGGGTTTGAAAGACAGGCTTGCACATAATAGAAACACGTCTTTATAGCTCATGTGTCACACAGCAGAAAGCTGTGCTCAGAGCGCACACCCCCAAAACTGCACATTTCAAGACCCAGATACAGGAAAGAATTCCAGCTGGCGCAGCCTCAGGACACACTGCCTTCCTCAGAGGGCCAGGCAAAGCGCCTCATGAAGGCAAGAGTCACGATACCATCTTCTCTTAGTCATCTCGAAAGAACGTGAAGTTCAAATTTACTGTGTTTTCCACTTCCAACGCACTATGGTCTATATATCTTTTTATCTTTCTTTTATTTTAAAAATAATATTCTCAAAATATTCATTTAAGACTATTTGGTTTCTCATGGTTTCCCCCCAGAATTTTCTCCAGGCATTTGATAAATAATATTCCAGATTTACAGAGTTGCCCCCAAGTCTGCACCCACATTGACTCTTAGTTTCTTATGTTTTAGTCTTTGTGTGCAGACTTTGCAGGCAAGATTAAGGAACACACCTATGCCCCCTGACTTTATGTCCAGGGAGTAAAGTGTGAACCAGGTCTCTCAGTGCTGTGGTCCTAGTGCCCTCTGGCTGCTTCAATCTCCCTCAGAAATAACTTTCCAACAAAACCTACTTGTTTTTCTCTTGTTTTGTGTCTGATCTGTCATCACTATTACCCTTTCTTTCCTCTAAAGAATGTCACTTTTAATAATGTGAGTAAACCCAATGTGTTTTCTATGTTCACAAGCCATTTTTAAAAGATTAAGAAACTGTTTGTATAGAAAGGATTTTTTTTTTCTAAATCTGCTCAACACGGAAAATTAACTCCATCAAAAGCAGGAGAATCAAGATGGCATTTACAACAAAAAAGTTCATGCTCAGTGTTGGTGTTAGCAAACATTTCAATTTCTCTTTGAGTATGTAGGGAGACCCTACTTTGCTGAAAGTGCACAGAAGTCTGCTCATGAGGTTTCCATGGGTCATGTGCACATTGTAGTCAAAAGTCTGAAAACAAAAGGCACATCTTTCTCTTCCAATGATCAACACCCTAACAATAGCTATCTGTGCCCTGAAACAGAATGGGAGGCCTTTGATTAGTAGTAACTCTGCAGGCAGAGCAGGAGGAAAACACAGTTTTGACCTTTGAGAGGGAAGAAAGGGATTCTAGCAGTGCACGTTCTCATGCACCAGCCTTTAGATGAGAAGAAGCAGAGATGTGTAACAGGTTGGGAGAATCATCCAATTGCCAAGTATAGTCAGCCTGTGAGCTGGTGCCCATGCCATCAGCTGGAGCTGATGCTACAGAAGTCACAGCACTGTACTTGTTCCGGGGTTTGGAGGGGTTCCTTTCCCATGCCTGGTGCATGGGAACCCGATCTTTATCAGCTAAAATTGGCTATATTCAATACAACTCAGACAGAGTGTGTGGAAGAGAAGGGCTACATCTTCCTTAGATGGCTCTCCTAAGTGTACCGCTTAAAGTTTACTACACCACAGACACTGACCAGAAACAGAACTTCCAACCCTTTTGGGGGACTCTGAAGTGAACCAGGAGTCTTTGGAGGGGAGGGCATACACCCTAGGAATTCATTCACAGCCTTGGAGACGTGAGTCTGTTTGAGGTGAATCTCCTCCATGGAAGTACTCTGGATGCTTGGCCTCAGGTAGGCCACTGAAGTCATTTTCAAAGAAACAGCAAATCAGAGCATTCAGTTCTATGGCAACCAGATGGCTTTCTGCTCCACCACACTGACATCACCCTGTAAAATTCACACATTATAGGAAACAAAATCACACCAGGAAAGTACAGACAATAACAAAGTGAAACTCGTGTCACTGAAATGCCCTGCTGAAGAGCATGGACGAGGATTTGCACTCCTATCCGGTCAGAACTGCACCGAGGGAGGGGCTTAATTGTTGTGAGAAACATGGAAGATCAAAGGATGAGATGCGGAGGCTGGAGAGGTGGCCTAGGCACTGAGAGAATCTCTTGTTCTTTCAGGAAAACCCAGTTCAATTCCTGGTACCCACATCAGGCCCTTACTCCAGTTCCGGGGATGCAAGGCCCTCTTCTGGCCTTCATGGGCACTGCATGCATATGGTAGACATACACAGAAGCCAAGTGTTCACACGTACACATAAATACATGTTTTAAAACAGTGATGAGGGGAACTGATTTCATATAACAGCCATAATTATTCTAGAATATGCAAGGCCTCCAAGGGGCACCCTGGCTGGAGTCAGCAGACCTGGCTCTCCATTCTCCCTCTCCCTCTCCCTCTCCCTCTCCCTCTCCCTCTCCCTCTCCCTCTCCCTCTCCCTCTCCCTCTCCCTCTCCCTCTCCCTCTCCCTCTCCCTCTCCCCTTCCCCTCCTCTCCCTCTCTACCCCTTCTCCCTCTTTCTACCCTCTCTCTTCTTCTCCTGCTTCCCCTATATGACGGGAAATTATTCCTCTCTCTTACATATGGGATTCAAGAACTCTATTTGAGTTCTCACTGAGTCATTTCTGATATGAATTGTGATTTACAAAGAAACATGCAAAATGCGTGAAGCCGTGGCCAAGCCTCTTGATGTATATGCTTTTATCTATGTAGATACAGCCCAAACTCCAGGGCCCTCTCTGTGGTGACTCCAGTGGTGGTCTCCTTGAGAAGGCCCTCCTCCGAGCTCTGTGTTTGGCCTATGCTTTCTCACGTCTGTGGCAGGTGTTGCCTGAAGCACTGTGTCTTGCTGACTCCGTTAGCATGTGAGTCTCCAGACAGTTTGGGGAAACTTATCCGTCTGGCTCTCCCTTTCAGTCCCTGGCTAGGCCCAGGCTGGCTCAATGGGACATACTGAGTGACTGGCATGTCTCATTGGCATAGTGGTGCCACCGTGGCACACGCCACTTCCCTTCCATTTGTCCTTGCCAATGGAATGCCACCCTTGTGTGCTTTCTCACATTCTCTCTCCAGAAGCCTCTTGCTTGTCTCACAGAGATAGTGCCATCTCTCTCTTCTCATTTCACAATCTCCCCTCCCACTTCCATCCCAGACCATCTGGCCTAAAGGTGGTGACATGTCTCTGCTGTCATCCTCACATTCCGAGGTTCTCCTATGCCTGGAGTAAGTCCTTCCTTAACTCCTCCACAAACTTTGCACATTTGAACAGTACGTCTGTTTTTTGTCAGAATAGGAGTATAGCAGAAGAATGGGAAATGATTTCATTTAAGACGTATTTTTACACTCATGTTATGGACAATAAGCATACAGAATCTTTTGGTAAACAGTTTAAGCAGTCAGGCCCTGTGTGGGCTAACACTTCTCAGTTCATCCCCAAGTTCCATGTTACATATTCAGTGAGGGGTCTTCATGCCTTTGAACTGCATGATGGCTATTTCTGTTTCTTTTTACACATTTGCACTTGCTGTGATTGTGTGGTGACTCCCCTCCTGTACTGCAGAATGTGCTCTGCCTCTTCCTTCCTTCCTCCTCTGAATGTATTGCTTGGAGCAGTTTGTCGGCTTATTGAAATCTAAGCAAATACAGTCTAGATATTGGTGACTTATGAACGCAGCTTAGTAAGCATGGAGCTGTCTGCTGGTGGCGAGCACTGCACGTGCTTTAGTTCTGGGCTGATAGGAGTTGCTACATTCTTTTCCACAGCCAGGAGGAAGTGACATAAGCGCTCGGCCAGTACATTCATGCTGAAGCTGCTTAACACATCTCTAAAATGGCCACCCGTTAGGGGCAGTTAAACAGTAACGCAGGTCTTTGTCATAAATGTGTAAGGGCCATGAGGTGAACCCCAAGATCTGGAAACACAGCCAAGCCTCTCCTGAGACTCAGTGCCTAACTGAACACTCCAGGGTCAGTATCCAGCACGTGTCCATGCTGCTGTATTTAAGGTTGGGCTTCCTCCATCATCTTTTATAAGTGATCGTAAAGGCGACGCAGGCTAGCTCTTTCCATGACTGTGCATTCTATTTCCATTAGGGTCAGAGCTCTCTGTTGGGTATTTGTTTGGGATGGCACATCCTATAGGTACATATAGGCACATCCTATAGGTAAGGTGTGACCTGGCACTCTGCTCAAAGGCAGCCTACCTCCCCGATCTCTGGTTTTTACACTCTTTGAAGAACTATATTGATGAAATTAGCATAGTCTTTTAAAAAATGTCAGCTATCTTGTGCCCTTCTGTATTTATTTGATGATGTTAAAGAAAAAAAAAGGCCTCTGTTCCATGATTTTTTTGTATGAACTCATCCACAGTGGCAGAAGACAGAGCCTTCCTGTGTCCCCTCCTTGTTAGCGTTATGATCACACTGGACAATTTTCCAGTTCTTTTGCTAGTTTTCTGTGTTTCTTCTCTTGATTGATTAAAATTTTGTATTCAAAGGTATCTGGTCTATTCATAGATATTTTAACTGTTTAACCACAAATGGCATTTGTGATGAGGGCCATTCACATAGAGTAAGTCTTACACTATCAGAGTTTGATATATGTTGAATAGAATTCCAAGCTTTGAACAACTGTACCCTGATCTAAATAAACTGCAGACCTGGGGCCTGGGAAAATGTTATATCAGAAGACACAGTTCCTTAGGCAATTAGATCCTCTCCTCTTCTTCCTCCTCCTCTTCCTCCTCCTCCTCTTCTTCTTCCTCCTCCTCCTCTTCCTCCACCTCCTCTTCTTCCTCCTCCTCTTCTTCCTCCTCTCTCTCCTCTCCCTCCTTTTATTCCTGGGCACACATGCATCTACTTCTCCTTATAAGGATCAAGTTCACATGGCAGAAATGCTTCATAGAGCCATCAAGTAGTATCAAATGTTTATGACAGGAAATTACAAACTATTTCTTTCAAGAGTTAATCCATGAAAACCCATTTCATTGTACTTCAGAATTCAAGTGGCAAATGGGAATTTTACCTGGTTTTCTGTTTAAAAAAGTCTTTTGGAAAGAAATCAGTCTTTGGAGGACAGTGTGCACACAGGTGTGTGGGTGCACAGAGTCCTGAGGTAGATGCTTTGTGGCTTCCGATCATTTCCGATGTTTTGTCTTATTTTCCTGAGACAAGGGCTCTCACTGAACTTGGCGTTGAACTTGAACATGCTGACTAGCCGTGGGTCTCAAGCACTGGATTGCGGTTTGCTTGCAACCACATGAGTGTTGGGAATCTGAACCCAGGTCCTCAGGCTTTTTCAACAAGGGCTTTACTTACTGAGCCATTTTCTCAGCCCTTTATCTTGTTTAAAAGGAAGGATAAATAGTATTGTAACCATATTTGTGTTCAAATCATAAAACCAAACAAGCTCACGAGTACAATTAACTGTCTCTGTTGTTTCTGTCATGTACAGTTGAAGACCGTCTTCTCCTCTGTGATCACTTCTTTAATCTCGCTATATGAGGAAGGCACCTCGCCCTCGGATGGCGGGTTCACTGGGGCTCTCACTATTGTCAGACCGTGACGCTGCTCTGGTGTTTCTCCTCCCTCCTCCTCCTTTCATGCGCCCTGCAGATGTGCAGATGATAACTCGTAGGAAGAAAGTCCACAAGTGCCTCACATGTCACAGCAAGAGATGGCGGAGTGAGCGAGGCACACTAGCACCCGAGTGCTTGCTGAGTGCAGCAGAGTGGCGTGGCATGCTGAGGGTCACTGACGGACAGCATCTTTCTGGGATGAGAGTCCAGCCCCTCCGTTTTCATTTGCAGTTGTTTACACTTAGCTACAGGACAAGCCCCGAGAGGGATTCCATCCATTCCTCGTGGAGAAGCAGATGATGAAGAATGAATTTGCTGTAGTCACTAGTTAGAGGGATCATGCCCACAATGGGATCTTACTCCAGAAATTGTAATCTCAGAAGAGATTTATCCATTTTTCCCCAGGGTGTTATACAGATCTCAGCTGTGGAACCCCTTAGCCACAGCGATGTTACACTTATCTAGACTATTAAGTAGGATAATGACTATATGAGAAAGACTTATGGGCAGTCATAAAAGGGGGTCATGTTTACATTTCCATTGTAACTAATCTTTCATCTGCTCAAACAAATGTTCTCTCTGTCTTGTAGGCCATAATAACGGGCTCTCTCAGGATCCTGTGTACTGTTGATACTTTTCTCTAGCCCCAGATGAATCCTAGCTGTCTCCCCTTTCTCTTTCTCTTTAGATTTCAGTGATGTTTGCTTCATGAGTTCCCGTTCCTACAGAACTAGGTGAACCCTACTTAATAAAAGTCGGTCTTCATTTTGGCATTGATCCAAATTGGTGAAGCACAGAGGGGCTTTTGTACGCCTTCTTTTATTCGTCTTATATAGAAAGTGTGGTTTTGGCATCCTGCCTGTTAATGTGCCACCGTGCTCCAGAGATGTGTATTCATGCGAATCAACAGAAACCTCTTGGACTTAGCAGGATGGATTAGGATGGCTGTGTTCATGGGGGTAGCTGGCCATGGGGAGCCATGGGGGAAACCAAAATGAGAGGACACAGCATGCTCTTGGACATCAGGACTGACAAGTTCCTGGAATGACAGTCACCACAGACCTATTTCGCCTTACTCTTCCTCAGAACAAAGTCACCCGGTGACCAGGAAATGCTCTACTTTATCACAGTTGCTCATAGGTGCCCACCCTGAAGTTCTCTGAGCTTCAGAGAGGGGCACATTCTTGGAGGAATGGGGCCCCAGCCCAAGGCCTCACAGCTCATTTATTTCTGGGACTAAATCTTTCTGTGAAGATTTTAAACAAAGCATTCCAGAGAGGTATGCTTAATAGTAGCCCAAGGGGGAAAGGCTAAAAAGCATCTCTGCGCTGTGTGTGTGTGTGTGTGTGTGTGTGTGTGTGTGTGTAAGAAAGTATGTCAGTCAGAATTATGCCTGACAACAATGGGAACTGAGAAGCAGAAGCAGGCTAAATGACTTAAATGCTGATTTTTTCTTACACAAAAAATACCAAGGTGAAGAAGAAGGAGATGCTATATTGTCAAGAATCCCATATTCCTTCCTCCTGTGGTTGTGTGGTTTCTGTGATGTGGGACAAAATACAGTTGGAGACTTAACTAGGATGGTGCAAGCATCAACATCCTAAGCAGAAGCTATTGCCCCCTCCCTGAAGATGTTTCCAGAAGCTATGCAGAGCCCTTCCTTGTAAATCTTAGTCACAGGCTCACCCTCGTGGCAGAAGATGATAGAAAATGTGGCTTTATTCTGAGTAAATTTGCGACCAACCAAAAGTTAGGGTTGATATGGCTCATGGGAATCCTGTCTTTCAGGAATCCTGCCAGTGTCCTTCCTATTTCCAAGATAAGCCATTGGTCTCGCCACAGGAAGTGACATGCATCTCCTGGAACACTCTAAGAGGCAGTGGTAGTGCAGTCCTTTACTCCCAGGACTCAGGAGGCAGAGGCAGGTGGATCGCTGTGAGTTCGAGCCACCCTGGTCTACAGAGAAAGTTTCTGGACAGCCAGAGATACACAGAGAAACCCTGTATTGAAAAGCAAAACAACAAAAAGAGAAGTACTGAGCCAGTAAATACAGGGGAAATTACAGATGGCCTGAAGACTGTGGGTCTCCATCTGTCCCAGGCTTGGTTAGAATAACTGAGTGGACCCCATGGTGTGAGGAACAGGTAAGAAATCAATGACATTTAGCAGAAAATGTGTGCCATTCTTAGAAAATATTTCATGTGTTAAAATAGCTCTTCTGGATTTTCCCAGCTGATAGCAAAAAGCTTCACATCTCCTCTTCTACCGCACCCTCAGGGTGATTCCTAGGTCTGGTGAGCCTCTCTGATGAGGAGGAAGCTACCTCCAAGGCAGCTGTAGGCTCAGTTGGTAGCCATCTTGGTAACAAATCTTCCTGATTCTGGCCTTGCCGTTTCTCCAGTCTTCCTCCAGGTGGCCATTGCTGAACTTTTAAAATACAGAATAGCTCCTCAAGTCTCCGGACAAATCCTTTCAACAACTCCTGACCTGGTGCTGGCTCACTCCAGCTCTACAAAATCAGTCCCCTTTCCCCAGATGCACCGTCTTTCTTCTAGACCTTTCCAGCACATCCTCTTCCTGATCTGCTTCTACACAGTGCCTGTCCTTGAGTCCTCTCAGGGTCCGTGGTCCTAGCCTCTCGGGAGGCAGGTAACCCTTATGATTTCTCATACTGTCTTCCTTATAGCACTTGCTGCTGTTGCTTACCTGATAGTCATCTGACCAACCGGCTAGACAGTAAGAGGCTGACACCCTCCCGGGCACAAGGTTCTAAACTGGTAATAGGAAATGTTGGAATTTTAAATAATGCACAAACATCAGAAAATAGAGGTGATGAAGACTCAATGGAAGGGAAAGTATGAGACTGGAAAACAATCTGTGTCTACTCCTTTCTATTCTTTATACAGTGCTGAGACTTATGTGTGAAGGAATTGCTTTCCCCCTGGACGTGAACTGCAGCAGAGACCCCCAAAGACTGAAAGCAAGAGTGGGGTGGAGATGAAATACTAGCTATGTTAATGGAGGCCAGGATTGCTCAGACTGAATTTACAGCTACATAAATTAGCCCAGATTTACTTTCTATTATTCAAAATTAGTTATGTCAAAGCAAGAGGCTTCTTGGTATATACATTACAGCTAATCTGTCCCTGGACATAAATCTCGTTTCGTTTTTATTGTCTGTTCTTGAGAATTGAAGGTGAATTTCAGTGGGAAGCCTTTGCATCTTTACCACAGTGGGAGCAGAATTTGCCTGAGTGTAGCTTTGGTCTAGGGGTGTGCACAGTGAGGGTTATCTTCTCCCTTCAGACAGCCTCCTCAATCTCTTCTGGGGGGATTTTTACAAAGACTGAAAACACCTCCTGCTCTCAAATGCGTAATACCATTATTTTCTACTACTTATTGTCCCACAGTTATAGAAGAAATGCCAATACCAGAGCTATAAGAAGAACACACTGACTTAAATTCACATATATTGGGCCCTATTGAAAACCAGGGAAGCACTGGGCTGTAGAAAAGTGTCCATGAACAAAAAATAGAGAGGGCTTGAAAGATGGAAGAAGAGGGATTTAGCATGGATTGAGAAGACAGAGGTTAACTGCATTTAACTTCTAATTTTGTTTGGCTACATGTACCACAGACATTATAGATAGGAATGTCTGAAGATTAGCCTAGGAAGTAACTCCACCCTAGGAGCTGAGATGCTGGTATCAGAACATGCACAACAATGTTGCAGTCACTCTGGGATCCCCTGGGGTCAGCTCATCATCGTAGTCTCAAGTCCGGAGCTTCCCTTGTGAGGCCACACCCATCTACACTTGTGCTGCACACCGCGGAGGTCAGGGGTCAGGTCCCGCAGGACATTTGGCTGCTTTGGTGTCCTTTTCTTGGTATCCACAGACTATCAGAAAGTTGGCGTCCAAATAAACAGCACAGCATTGCCCTAAGTGTGTGGGAGCCTGTGGTTGTGCACCGCCACAGTGTTCATCTTGAAGGCTTTAATGGTGCACTTTAAAAGTGGCATCACCTTCTGTGGCTGGTTTGAAACAACGAAACTTTGCTAGAATGAAAATCACCCAAGTAAACAACATGAAGATTTTATTTTCCTGAGTGCGCAGCAGGAAAGCACTCGGGCCTCCATTTTTGTCTCAGAAAAGCATAGAGCAGTATTTTGAGTACCGAGTTTACTAATCACAGTCACGTTTACTAATCACAGTCACATTTACTTACGTTTGCTGTTTTTGTTTTTAATTAATTGGTTTTTTTTAATGCTCAGTCTGTTTCTTTGTTAAAGGTATGTGTAAAGTATGACTGTACATTTTAAAGGTCTAGACTTTCAGAAAGGTTGGATTCTCCTCACCAAACGAAACCCCTCCCCTGCTTTTTATCTTTCAATCATTAATCTGTTTACTTTGGGGATTAAGGGAGAGAGAGAACATTAATGTTTTGTGACCTATTGTCCACCAGGCAGAGGGGAAGGACGGTAGAGCATATAGATTGTTGCCTTCATAGTAGATTTGTTATCAGAATATTATTTTGAAATAAGCTCTGGAAGATCATTCTTCAGTGCTAGTGTCTGGCCTCTCCTTTTGCTGAGCCTCTGGGAACTGTGCAGTGGTCAGGGCTCTCTGCTGTGCACAGGTCCTGGGTGTTGCCTCTGCATGAGCTCTGCCTCCTTCTCTTGCCTCTTAACAAACCACGCCCTGCTCTTCTTTTTCTGCTTTCTGCTTGAGGGTCTGGAAGGAGAGGCTTACAATATTTCCTTGGATAAGTGGACCCTGAAAGGCACATCAAGTCCATGCTGGGAATGGGGCCCTGAGGCTGCAGGACAGGGGCTTGCTCCTGTATACTTAGGCTCTGGTCTGTGTTCTTTGGGAGTTAGTTCAGGCCTGCTGTGGCCCTCTCAGTACTGTCGCTTCCCACATCCCTGAGCAGAGACAAACCAGGTGATGGTGAACAAGCTTGGGGCATCCCTTGCAGAGACACTCTCCATCCTCTCCATTTTCTAAGGTCTCAAGAGTGCTAGGTAAGGAAGTGCTCTGCCCCTGAAAGGCAAACCCCAGCAGGAAGCACTGGCCTTCCATTCGCATTTGGACATGGTCCTGTTAGAAGTCAGGACAGCAGAAAAGGACCACGTGCACGGAGAGAGCAAACGTGGCAGAAGGGTGGGGTGCCCGTAGGTTGCGTGTCTGCACTGTAGACCTGTAGCTTTTCCGATTCCATCTGTCTACACAACAGCATTCTGGAAGAAGGAACTCCAGGTCTGAGTATTTGAATCTGTTTCCCAAGTGCACATGCACAGAGTTGTAGTGATTAGAAGCTTTTCATCCTTTCGTGGGCGGATCTGAACTCCCCTGCCTATTCCTTAGCATGGCTCTGAGTGTCAGAGGAAGGGGAGACAGGCGAGGGATGAGCTAAGCCCTAGAAGATGGTCAGCGCTTCCTTTCTAAGGATCAAGGGGGGAAGGGAAGCAACACAGTCTGAGAGCAGCCCTTCCCCTGGGGATTTCACAGCCGGGTCTCCTGACATTGGCTGATACAGAAGAGGCACATTTAGTTAGCTTTTGTGAACAACAAAAAGCAACATTTCAGAAAGTGATTATGTGCTTTCTAGATCTTTATCGCACCCAACTCTAGCTGTCAGGGAAAGAGAACAGTTTATTTCAACCAGGAAAACTATTCCCTGCCTGCTGTGTGCCACCTTGCATTTAATTGTTACGTGGTGCTATCACAGAATGAAGCAGAAATGCAGATGTTGGGGGTCAAAACAGCAGGTTATAGGCTGAGCCTTTACCACTCACCTCCCCAGCTGGGCTAGAGAATTCCTTAAACTCACCTTCACTTTGACTGCCCAGATACTGATTTCAAAGAAGTAGACATTTTTGTTGTTGTGGTGGTGGTGGTGGTGGTGGGTGTATGTGTGTGTGTTCTGTTGTGATTGTGTGTGTGTGTGTGTGATTGTGCATTGTATATGCATGCACATAGATGTAAGGTGCCTTCTTCTCTCTCTCTCTCTTTCTCTCTCTCTCTCTCTGAATTTAAGCTCATCTACTTGACTATATGCTGTCTGGCTAGCAAGCCCCAGAGTGCCCCTGTCTCCTGAGCTCTGAAACAACAAGCAGAAGCCAGGATACCCAGCCTTTTAAAGCCTGGTTCTGGTTCTGGATGCAGAACTCAGGTTCTCAAGCTTCGGTTGAACCAAACCATTAATAGTAATACAACCAACTGGCCTAGTTAAACAGCCACCCAGTGTCACTGCAGTCTCCAGTTCAGTGGCTGCATGGATACACTGTAGCTGGCACCGGCTGCTGGAGCAGACCTTTCCACCATTTCTGCTGTACCATTTTGTTTATTTTTAAGCCAGTTCTGCATTGTTTGTCATCATGATGAAAGAGACTGTATTTGTCACTGGGCTCCATGTAAACAAAGAAGAATAAGGTCAAACAAACAAAAAAGGTTCAGAACACAGGAAACCTAAACTCACCCCTGCTGGGTTTTGTCACTCCGATGTGCCCTATAGTTAGAAAAGGAGCAAAGATGGGAGGGTGGGGGAGGGAGGAGAGGGAAGGGGAGGGAGGGGAGGGAGGGGGAGGGGAGATGGCTCGGTCAGTAAAGACCTTGCTATACTGAGTCAATAAAAGCCAGACACAGTACATATGAAAAACAGGCTTTGGAGGAGGGAATGGAGGCAGGAGGATTCCTAGAGCTCACCAAGCAGCCGGTCCAGTCCAGCTGAAATGGTGAGGTCTATGGGAAGCAAGACCCTGTCTCCAGAAATAAGGTAGCGAGAAGTGGGGACAATGCTTGATGCCCTCTTCTGCTTTCCACATGCACTCATATCGAGGTGCTTGTGCATCTGCACGCACACACCAGCAGTGGCACACATGTGCGAGTGCGCGGGCGCACACACACATGCGCACATGCACACAAAATCTGTCAGCTATGTTGTTGCATTTCCCAAGGTGAAGTACACACAGACATTGAAAATGAGAACAACAGTTCAAGTAAACGTGAGATCAAATCTACACCCTCCGCCTTCTAAACAGTAAGATAAACAATAAGGGAAGAGATAAGCCATCTTGCCCTTTAAAGAGAGATTTCTGCTTCGTTACAAGAGGGACTGTCTCACGTAGAATTAGCGAATACATTGCTGGATTGCATATGGTCCTGAAAATAAAGGACTGGCTATTTTATAGTTGTTCCTTGTTTTCCTGTAGTCGAAGCTGTTATGGAAATGGGAGAGCTTACAAAGTGATCTATCAGCAAGCCTTTAACACAGTTCTCTGCCAAGTGAATACTGCCGCATGATCAAATTCGACAGTATCTCTCTAGTTGGGGAAGCACAAGGCCCCACAAATTCCTTTCTCAGGAGATCATCTAATCCATGGGAGGTGGTCAGAGGCAGAGAGTGAATAAAATGGTTCGGAAACACTCACCTGAGTATTAATAGCACACACTAGATGTGATTCCTGGAGTTCACTTTCTGGTAAATTAGTCTAAGGCACATGCTCCACTAGAATTTCGATTTTAAAATAACTCCATTTAGGTGCTCACAAAGGCAGGTCAGATGGCCTGTCTGCGGCCAGCCAGGTCTCCGTGAGTCACAGTCATCAGGCGTGTCCAGTTGCCACTGATGATTTGTGCTTGCACACATCGCAAGCAAAGGCCGTCCCAGGGCAGATGACCCACCTGCCCTTCATGCAGTGTCTTTCTCTGCTTCCGGGGAACCTGAAGGCTAAGTGTAGCTGGAGTGCTCTTCCAACAGAGAAGCCTTCCCGGTCTTGTGAAAGTGGTGTTCTCCGAATAGCTCAGCTAAGCCAGCAAGACTCTAGGTGGAAGACCAGGGATATGCTTGTAAAATCACTGCATGTTTCCTCTCCAGTCCCCCGCCCGCCGGATCAGACATTCTTACGCTGGATGGGAGCATCACAGAGATCATCGTGCTTTTAGGGAATCTGTGTCCCTGTGACATTAACTCCCGGTCTGAGGCTATTTTTCTTATACTAGAACAACTCTGGTTCCCTCCCATGTAGTGAGGCGTGCCCTCCAAGCGCCTCTGCAGAAGATGGACAAATCCAAACAGTAAGCTGCCTGTAGAGTCTGGCAAGGACATAGTAGAGGGGATTCATCCACATAAACGAAGCTTCAAATAACTCCAGTCATTTTGGCAGCTGCCTATGATTGGCGGGGCTTGATGTGAATGTTGAGTACACACCCTTGTCTCTTTCCAAAGAGCCCTTTACCACAGTACTGGTGACGTGAATCCACTTACATCTGTTCACGTATAATGCCCCTCTAGACTGGTTCACTTTTCTCTATAGCTGATATTTGCCATCCAAGTGCAGGGACTTGGCATGAACATGTTATCAGTTTATGGCTGATTCAATGTTCCAGCTTGGGGAGATGAGTCTTATTCTGACTCAGTTTCCCCAAATATTTTTTTCTGGATCCTAGGTCTGTAACCATGATGAACTTATTACGCTTGATTTTAAAAGTCATCAGCATAAATTATTTCACAAGATGTGGAAGAGCTCAGCTCTGTGACCAAGGACCTGGAGGGCTGCATTTCCTATGGTTGGCTCTGGGTACGGATGTGAAGCTCATGGAAGTCCACCTAAGCAAGCAGCCAGATCATAGACACAGTGCTTAGGAAGATCTGGATTTTAAAGTTCACTCTTTGCTATAGTGATGGTCTAGCCTTGGATAAGTTCATTACATTTTCTCAGGGACAGACTGTTGTTTGGGACCCGTTGAGTAGGCTTTGTGAGGTGACATCTGTGGATACAGATTTGTGCCTGACACAATTTGTCTTTCTTCCCTTTCTGACCACCTCCCTCCACCACATACAATGTCTACATACAATGTCTACATCTTGTGTATCAGGATTTTACAGACTGTGACCCATCACTGAGGATTAACAGCAAATGTTCCATTAAGACAGCTTCATCCGAGGACTGAGGAGGTGAGCCGTCTAGCAGAGTGCTTGTCACAAAAGTGGGAGGACCTGGGTTCAAGTCCCCCAACCTCCACATAAGAGCCAGGCATGGAGACACATGCCTGTCATCCCAGTGCTGGGAGCCTGAGACAGGAAGGTCCCTGAGGCTTGCTGCCCAGACAGGCCAAGTATGAGAGGTCCAGAGCCAGGAGGTAGACTAACTCAAATAATAAAGATAATGATAATAATATAAAGAGTGATAGATGGAGTCACACGATGCCAACCTCTGCCCTTTGTGTGCATTCACCGGTGGGTGCCATGCATTGCAAGCAAGCAAGCACACACACACACACACACACACACACACACACACACATACACATACATCAGGATTCATTCATGTTTTATTTCCTTTTAACAAATTTCCAGTGGGAAATCATTTCCTTGAGAAAAGAGATGAAGAAAACCATGTGTTAAAATGTCTTTTATCTCTAACACCCTCTTGTAACTTGTACCTTTAGCCTTTATCCTATGTAATCTTAGCCTGCTAACCTTCTTTCCAGTACCTTTCCTATTTTTAAATAATAACTATGAAAACAAGTGGAGCCAGTTGAATAAAAATATAAAGGCGCAAATTCCAGTCTTTACATCTATCTCCCCTTGTGGCAGATTCATTCTTGAATGAAGAATCAGTTCCCACAGATGTAAGGACCCCTGGACAGCAGAATCAGAGCAGCCAGCAATGGCAGGGAACACAGCCAGCTCCTGGAGGGGTCGTAGCCAGTAGTGCTGTGTCTGCAGGAAGCTTGTGCCTGCACATGGCAGGAGCTAGTGGTTCCATCAGAGGGAAGGGGTTCATTGTCCGTGCTCACAGTCGAGCCCCAAGCTCAAAGCCGTAGGTTCTCAATTATCTGAAATTAGTCACAGTGAGGAGGGGCCACTTTCCTTTAGTGTCTGTCCCACAATAATGTCCAAAGCTCAGTTATGATTTCACCAGAGAATTTAAAACATCCATTTTAAATGAGCTTTTAAAAGTCTGCTCTCTCTCAGGAGTAACACGTGGTAATTAAAAACACTAAAACAATACACAAAGATCTTGTAGGTAGCAAATGGCGATGAGCCTGAAACTTGCCTTGCGCAAAATGGCTACTCATTTGTCTTTAAAAAATAAAAAAATCTAACTCAATAAGAAGACTGGATTAGATCCTTTAATCGGATAATGGAAATCCATTTTATATGCATTACCAATCTCTCGTCAAACCGTACCACAGGGCAGCAAGGGGGACATTGCCTCGTGTATTAAACTAGATATGTCAGGAGAATAATGGTGACGGGTGCTCATTTCCATGAGTGGAACCAGATGTGGAAATATCCAGTGCCTAGCACTGAACCTGAATCTTCACTGCTAATAAGATGCGACTGAATTCCAAGAACGTTTGTTCTGTTAAAAGGGTAGTAGTAATTGTTTCTCATGGGGGGGGGGGGACTCTTCCTGTGTTTCAATCCTCTCCTCGTTGGTTTAGTATATTTTTTAACGTTGAACACAGCACTCAGTCTCCTTGTTTCTTTCAGTCTCCTTGTAGATGACAGCAGCCTTGTGCTCTTTTCCTGTGAGGTTTCCTCTTAAGATGTTTCACGTGTGCTTCCTTTCAACCCACGCTCAGTGTTTGCCACCAAATTTCCACTGCTGGCCCCTCCCTCCCACTCATGACTTCACTCCCTCCTACACTCACTCACTCGGACTTAAAAAGATAAGGGATGGAAAAGAAGTCGGCTTCCTCCCAAAAAGGCATAAAGTTCACGCAGAGGGTTCAATGCTTTGAGAAGGTCTTCTGAGAAGGCTCTTCAATCCTACGCTCTGCTCTTGTCATGTTAAAAACACGCCCCCCAACTCAGTTGGTGGGGCACCCCGCCCCCAGCCACCAGGCCATTTGTAGCTGTGCACTGGTTTTCCCATCAGAAGTTCTTAATTATGAGTCAATAAAATAGCACTCTAAAGTCACACCCCTGGGGAGGGAAAGCCTGCCTCAGCATCTAAGACAGAGAAGGATGGAGGCGGGGCAAGATTTGCTGTCTTCCTATTATTAAGGCAAAAGCCAGACTTTAAGATGTGCATGGAAAGCTTACAGGGATTGCTACAGTCAGACTTTTAGATTGGTGTCCCAAGAGAAAGTCACCGCTTTAGACACGTGCTTGCCTCTGAGCATGCACTAGGGAATCTCCGTTCACTTTCTTTTCCTAAACCTAGGCGATCTCAGACCAGTGAGGACCTATTTCCCAGACTTTCCAGCAAGGATTAAAGAAGAGGTAGTGTAGTGAGGACTCCAATTACCAAGATCGTATTTCCAAACTAGACACAGCAGAGAAACAGCTTCACTTAAAGAGAGACGGGGAGGAGCTGTGTCACATGAGTGTCAGACCCATCAGGTGCAGCAGTAGAAACCATGCTCGGGTCTGGGCAAACTTCTGTCCACAGCCTGTGGGAACCATCTCAGGACCGCAAAGAGCAGTGGCAGGAGCCATTCCTGTGTAAGACAATACTACTTGAAAATGGTTAGGCCTGTGAGATGTGGCAGTGAGAAAGGGAGCTTGCTGTCAAGTCTGATGACACAAGTTCAAATCCTAGACCTCACATAGCAGTAGAAAACTGTTTTCCTCAAGCTGTTCTCTGACCTCCACATATGCACCATGGCATGTGCATACACATGACATGGCACACACACACACACACACACACACACACACACACACACACACGGGGGGGGGGGGGGTAGGGCAGAAACAGAGAGAGGCAGAGACAGGAATATGCAAATTGCAATCTTAGGCACTTTGGGAATTGAAATATATACTTCCCAGGCAATATTTATAATTTCTCTCCTTGTTCTTTTGTTTATTCCCTCATCCACTTAAAACACAAATGTTTCGAACCGTGTATAACACGTCAAGTCAGTACTAAACAGGCATAGTCAATGATTTCATTCAAGATTGGAGAAACATAGTGACTTGAAATCTAGATCTGATTGACAGTAACTAACACAGCAGTGGCTTTTAGTAGCCAACTATTGTATGCCATACTTGATAGATTATGTGTCTGGGCAGTCACGTGTACATATAAAGGAAGGGAAGGCAAACAGCCCACATGTGCAGAAGCACCAGGTCCATGGAGACCATGGGTAATTCTCAAGATCCTTTCCCACCTCTAACACTAGAGCACAGGCCAGAGCCTCCCGCAGCACAGCCTCTGAGTGTGTGGTACCTGTGCTTGCCTGAGTCACCTTTTAAAATCCAGGACAGCCAGTTTTAAATTTCTTTGAGTCTGCTGCATTTGTCCTATGGTGTTGAGCTTGCGATGTTTGTGTTTATAATATCCTACAATAGTCAAGCTCTGAAGCCAGGTACTGAGTTCAAATTGCCACCACTCTGACACTCAACAACCTAATGGCCTCAGGTGAGTGAGTCAGGGATCTCTGCACCCATTTTTCAACTGTCAGACATTCTTTTTTTTTCCCTTTTCATTTCTTTTTTTTTTATATCTTTGTTTTTTTTAATTTTTTTTATTCGATATAATTTATTTACATTTCAAATGATTTCCCCTTTTCTAGCCCCCCCACTCCCCCTTCTCTTCCCCTGTCCTCCCACCCACCCCTTCCCACTTCCCCGTTCTGGTTTTGCTGAATACTGTTTCACTGAGTCTTTCCAGAACCAGGGGCCACTCCTCCGTTCTTCTTGTACCTCATTTGATGTGTGGATTATGTTTTGGGTATTCCAGTTTTCTAGGTTAATATCCACTTATTAGTGAGTGCATACCATGATTCACCTTTTGAGTCTGGGTTACCTCACTGAGTAAGATGTTCTCTAGCTCCATCCATTTGCCTAAGAATTTCATGAATTCGTTGTTAATGAGCGGATGAAAGTGACTGCTTACCATGGCGGAGAGCACCACAGACCGGCCCTCATCCAGTCAGCCCCTGTCTCTGTCCCCAGTCACTTTCCTAATACAGGGCCCTAAAAGGGCCTTTAGCAATCTCACAGGCACTTTATAAAAGCTAATAATTAATTTAGGAGCAAGACCTAATTAGGCGATATTGTTATATAACTTTCTCTGGTACATAGTATCTCCTGCTACTTATTAAAGTAAGGAAATTGAACTGTCATCTCTCAGACATGAGGCGTTTGTGTGGTCCATACATCTGGGCTTCCCACACTCTGATGCACACATGACTCATAAGCCTTGTTTAAAGTGTAGATTCTGATCACATAGGTCTGGAGAGGGGCCGAGGTTCTGCCTTTAACATAATTTCAGGGGGTGCTTGCCCTGGGTACAGTGTAATAAGACTGTGTACATAGTGCACTTAAACTCTCTCTGGGTGAGAGGGCATGATCAAACACTTGTGAGCTATTAAGACCTAGAAAGACATAAAAATAAAGACAAAAAGAACAGGCTGAGGAGCATGCCCGGGGTTCTAAAGGCCAAGTACTCATTTGAGTTGGAGGACCAGGGAGCACTAGTAATGCATATCATCCGAAAGCCTCGTTGACCCCAGTGCTCATTCAGTGGGCTTGGCTGAAGCCCGCCGCCCTGCATTTCCGGAGACCCCCCCAGGTGGTCCCAGGCTTCGAACCTGCAGCTCATGCGCAGTTTTCTACCTCAAAGCTGTATCTAAGAGTGGAGGGGCAAGCTGGATAGCTGGCCTCGACGGGCTTCCTGCCAGACAGCAGCGAATTCTTTGAGAGCTGCTTTTCCACGGAAGAGCTAGGGCATGCATCATGTGGGAAGCCGTCCTCAGAGAGCAGCCCCCAGCCCCTGCAGCAGCAGCACCTGTGTAAACAGACTGGAAACGGGCTGCCTGGAGAGAAACCTGCAGTGTGACACCTGGGTGTGACACCTGGGTGTGACACCTGGCCAGAACACAGTTGCTTGTCTGTGAAAGCTCGCAGCTTTAACGATTCACTGCCCCCCCACCCCCATCTCCAAGTGCCTTTGTTTCTGACAGGAGACCCCAGGGGATGGGTGGCAGGCCTTCCTTGGGCTTAGTGCCTACTGGAAAGGGCAGTTTCCCTGAGCGCAGCTGCTTCTGTGAGCCACTTCTTTGGTACTTTCGTAGTCTTCATTAAATCACATGGGAAGAATCTTCACATGGTAGATAGAATTCATGGTGTCTGCTGGTCCAACAGATAAGGACCCCGAAGCAAGTTTGTAAACCTCAGTTTTTTTCTTTAAAAGAATTTTTATTTAACGTATGTGTGTGTCTGTGTATCTCTGAGTGTCTGTGTATGATGTGTGTAATTCTGTGTGTGAGGAGTCTGTGTGTCTGTGTGTGGTTTTGTCTGTATGTATGTGACTCTGGCTGTTGCTGTCTGTGTGTTTATGTATATATGTGTCTATATATGTGTTTTTGTCTGTCTATATGTGTCTATATGTATGTGTCTGAATGTATGTGTCTATATGTATGTGTCTGAATGTATGTGTTTGTGTGTATATGTCTTTCTGTGTGTTGATTTGTGTGTGTGTTTGTGTGTATGTGTGTGAGAGAGAGAGAAAGAGAAAGAGAGAGAGAGAGGGAGAGAGAGAGAGACAGACAGACAGACAGAGGAGGGAGGGAGGGAGAGGGAGAGATCTGTGTGGTTGGGGATAATGTATCCCATGGTCTGCGTGTGGTGGACCTTCCTCTCCCCTACCTTTCTGTGGGCTCCAGGACTGAGGTCATCAGGCTGGCACAAGGAATGCCTCTAGCTACTGAAGCATCTTTCTGGAATTCCAATGTTTTGTCAGTATAGTTGATTTTTTTTTCAGGAAATGGGCAAATCTCAAGTGATTTGACACCAAAGAAAAAAAGAAGAAAAAAATCCTGGAAAAAGCTCTTTTTTAGGTTTTAGGTTTTGTTTTGTTGTTTTGTTGTTTTGGTTTTTGTTTTTAAGCCATCAAGAGAAAATGTCTGGGGGTGGGGCTTGTATAGCCAGCCTAATTAGTCCTTGGTGTCTGGGTCACGCTGTCCTCCTCCCTCTGCACTCAGGCAAACTGCTCAGTGACCTTGACCTTGAGCATTCTCATCTATCAAGGGATAATAAAGACATTTGCCTAATTTGCCTAATGAACTTTCAGCAAGGATGGGGGAGGCAGTGTCGTGCAGGAGAGAACCTGCACTGCTCTGCGCTTAGAGAGCGAGCATTAGCCAGCGTGAACCAGCTTGCAGCCAGAGAGATCTGCTTGGGGTTTGTATGTTAGTGCAGAAGGAGATAGGTTTGTGGGGAAAAGAGCCGGCTGAGGGAGGAAGTGTCCCAGAAGCAAACGGCATGCCTTACACAGACGCCTGTTAAAGGAAGACGGTCCAGACTAGGATGTATAGTCAACTGCTTTTGTTCTGAGACCCCTTATTCAGATGTTTACGGGCTTAACTAAGCACTTTAACAGCCAGTAAATGGACAGCCAGGCTGCTAAGGCAGAGCTCAGACTGTTTTGTTGAAATGAAAAATGAGGTGCGTAAAGAAACACCAGAGAAACTTGAGAATGGGGTGTAATTAAAACTCAAGCCAGGGTCTGCAGAGAGGGCTCAGCGGTTGAGAGGGTTTATTGTCCGGCAGAGGCCCTGGGCTCCGTTCTCAGCACCAGCAGGGCAGTCCACAACCAGCTGTAACTTCAGCTCAGAGGGAACCAGTGCCCACTGTGGCCTCTGAGGACACTGGGCATGCATGTGGCACACAGACATACATGCAGTCAACTCACTCACACATAAAACAAAAATAAATCTTTAAAAACTAAAAACAAAAGTGAGGTCTTGTATCCTATGGTCAGTATCCACTCCTTCCTTCCGTCACTCTACCTGCTGGGGAAGATATCATTCATGCCAAACACTTAAATGAATATGAATAAGATGGCACATAAAACTGACTTTAAGAAATTTATAAGAGAATATTTCAATCCTTTAGTTGAATTAGATAGTACCTTCTTGTGATGTCATGAGAGGAAAAGATGGCTGAGAACAGACATGGGGTGTGATTGGTGGCCACAGATCCCATGCTTCTTCTTCTTATTGTTGTTATTGTTATTATTTTTATTTTATTTTATGTATATGAGTACACTGTAGCTGTCTTCAGACACACCAGAGGAGAGCATCAGATCCCATTACAGATGGTTGTGAGGCACCACGTGGTTGCTGGGATTTGAACTTAGGACCTCTGGAAGAACAGCCGGTGCTCCTAACCACTGAGCCATCTCTCCAGCCCTGCTCCCATGCTCTTTTCCCAGCAGCTTAACTGTGTTTAACTCGGACTGGAAAGTGCCAGTCCCAGATGACTATTAGCTTGTCACCTAGCGAGGCCATCGATCATAAGTTTAGTTTCATTAGTCATTGCTCCAGATGGTGTCAACTCTCTTGATGCTTGGCTGAGAGGTACAGTTCTTCTTAGCGTGCTATGAACATGTGGTAGGGTAGCAACAGAAGAGAGAAAGAGGAAGTCTTAGGAATGACATTTTTACTTGGTTAAAATTCACTGGACACATGGAATGGTTGTCTAGATCCAACCAAAAAAAAAGGAAATGTCTATTGTTGTAAATACAATCCTGCTCTGGAGGCTGGCCGCCTCCCAGACAGCCGCAGCATCCAAAGCACTGATGGAGATGAGACAAGGTGATCGATCTTAGGTGGACTCCGCCTTGACCAGCCACAGACCGGCAGACATCTTAGCCAAGCATTTGCCGCCCAGAACAATTTTAATAGCGATGGCACAAACACAAGAGGCTACAACCACCTAACAATGTACCTCAACACACGTTCCTTAGAACAATGACAATGTTTCCTTTTTGCTTTGAGCCCACAATCTGGGCAGGTTGTAGGTGTGAGCTGGCTCCATTTGGCGTCTGGTGGAGCACAGAGGTCTGGGAGCTAGTGCAGCCATTTGAAAACACGCACTGTTGCCTGTTAGTGTTGCCTAGGACTTTCACGGAGGCTGTGGGCTGAATGCCGCGTGCTTTCTGTAACAGCCTTTCATGACATAGCATCCATGCACTCTCCACCACTGATCAGAGGACACGAGCACTGTGACTCTGAGGAGAAAGGACAGAGTTGAACACTTTGGGCGGTGAAGTGACCACGTCTCACTGTGAGAAGAACAAGAAGAATGTTTGAGGTAGGTATTGCCATCCTGGTCCTTTGAAAAAATGGACTATGTCGCTTTCTTTCAGAAACTATCATTTTTCTTCTTCTGCACCTCTTTGGCCCACACTAGATATTCTAGCACTTTCTGTGGCACCTCTACACTGTTCATCTCATGTCTTGCTGAGTGTTATCTCAAAAGAGGACAACTTTGAGGACTTTGCTCCTCAAAGACTTAAGGTCTTAGTTTTAGAGCCCAGTCTAGTTATTGTCTAAGACAAATACGAGATGTTTCTGAGACAAGGGCATCAAAAGAAGCAAAGATTGATCTGTAAGAGACCAGAAGGCATGGGAAAAAAAGAAATGGAGGAAAGAACAACATGTGTATGTTTGTGTGGGCATATGCACGTGTGCATGTATATGTATGTAGTATATGTGTAGTTTTTTTCAAAGATTCATTTATTATTATATGTAAGTACACTGTAGCTGTCTTCAGACACACCAGAATAGGGCGTCAGATCTCATTATAGATGGTTGCGAGCCACCATGTGGTTGCTGGGATTTGAACTCAGCACCTTTGCGAGAACAGTCAGTGCTCTTAACTGCTAAGCCATTTCGCCAGCCCGTATATGTGTACTTCTTGTGGGCATCTGTATGTGTGCATGGATTCACATGTGAAAGCCAGAGATCAACATTAAGGGTCTTCCTTGAATACCTTCCACCTTAATTTTGAGACAAGGTCTCTCCTGAATCTGGAGTTCACGGGTGTAGCTGGACTGGCTGGCCAGTGGTCGGCAGGGATCTGCCTGTCTCTGCTTCCAGCTCTGGGGTTCGACACATGCCGCTCTGTGCAGCTTGTGAGTGGTAGAAGCCAAGGCTTCAGTTTTCTCATTTATGCAGTAGGCACTTCATCTAAACTATCTCTCTAGCCGGAGAATTTTGTTTTTAATTATTGGTTTGGTCCCTCAAATGCCAAAAATGTCAGTCAGCTTCCCGAGGCACAGAGCAGGAATGTGACTTGTCCAAAGTCACAGTCTAGCGGTAGAAGGAGCAAGGGTCTGTGTCCTGGTCACAGTAGCATATTTTTTTCTCTGTGTAGGCTCCTGTAGGATGATGCAGAAGTCCTGAGGTCAGTAAGGGGTTAAGGTGATAAGGAAAAGCGCTGGAGGCAAAGCCAATGACAGGCAAGCAAACCAAACCAAGAAGGGGACCAGGTCACGACTGTCACTTGTCCTGACTTTAGCCTCCATCCTTCTGGCTTCTGGAACATCTATTCTCTGTCTTCTCTGTGAACATCTGAACTAATTTTCTCTGTAGATGGAAGGAGATAAGTTGATATGTCTAGTTATAATGAGCCCTGGTGAGCCAGACATTTTATTTTAAAGGTAAGGTCATTGTCACAACATGCGGTGCTCTGTTGCTGGGCAGAAATAAAACGTTAGGCAAAACAGCACTGACATGGCAGCACACAGATTTAAGTGCTTGGGGACAAAAGCAGACAATGCCTTTCTCTGGGTGCTGTCTAATCAAATTCAGGCACATGTACAGCCCGCAGTCCTGTAAAGATGATTGTTCCTTTAGATGACAGTTATTAAAAGTGGGTTCTTTGTTCAGAAGAGTGTTAGAGTTCTGTGCAGTATTATGGGTTGTTGTGCTGTAAGAGATTGTCTTGCCTAGAAATCCCTCCATCTTCCTGCTCTTCTTAAAATCTGTGTTAGCGTTCACAGCAAAACTGGGTACCACACACCGCAGAGAAGCACAAGGGACAATTAACGCTTACCTCTAAGGACACTGGTGGTGATTAATAAGAAACCATGCTACATCTGGTTGTGCTTTTATGTTTCCCACAATTCGATGTGCCTAAAGCTGGCTTCATGTCTCCTTGTATTCGGGGCTGTGGGAGGCACCTCCAGCTCCTGGCTTTTGGCCTCCACATCTGCCCTCACAGGGAAAGCACTCCTGCAGACATTTGTCAACATTCACCAGGGCCTCTGATGTTTCTCAGACGCTGATGACTTACTGCAGAGTAAAGCCATCCCTGAAAACTCACGGAGATAAATTTCACTTTTCAGACCAAAAGCATTTATCCCGCCGCTGGCTCTGCCTTCTGACCGATGTCATGGTGGTTTCACAGACGTGGGCATTCACTTGGTCAGGTCACTTTTGCTTCACTCTGCTCCATAGGTGTGACAAACACTGCACTGATGGGGAAATCGCCCTGAGAGTGGCAGCGACCTGAGCCCCCCAGAGCCCAGGGCTGTGGCTTTGACCCGCTAACCCTGGAGTCTGGGAGTTGCACAAGTCCACCAGTGTCCCCATTGGTCTTCTAAGCACCTTCAGTGTAATTTCTGTAGGTTTTGATGTCCTAGCCTAGCATGTCCATAGAAAGAGAAGAAAAATAAAAGTCCCCATAAAAGAAGGCTAATTTAATAGTGTCGTTTATTTTTCTTTAATTTGGAGCAATCACAATTATGGGCCTCATAAGCATTTTAAATTGCATACCAGAGGAGGCTCTTACTTAAACACAAAGACACACACAATACACAAAAAAAGTACAAAGAAAGACAAATACATGTGCGCATACACATAGACACACAGTCACAAACACATACATGGCACACACACACACACACAAACAACGTCTCAGAATATTTAGTTTTGCCCACTTCCTTCAACACAAAGACAGTAACTATTCCCAAATGTTTCCTGTCTCAGATGTTCTTTTCTCTCCCATCCCTTACTCCTTAGTTGTTCTGTGTTCAAAAAATGGCCTTTGGGTTACTGATAATTTCAAGATAAATGTGTCCATTGAGTACAAAGAAATTCAAAGGTAATAGAAATAGACCCCACATCCTGGATGCCCCTTTCTAAAAGAGCATGTATTATAAGTCTACTTTATGGCCTGAAAAGCCTCAGGACCAAATTAAAAGCCATCTCCCACATTGTCAGAATTTGGGGATTAAGCATCGACATACCTTGTAGTTTAAGCAGTGACCTGTCACCTGGATGGTTGTCTTCAAATATTTCTAATGATATTTTGGATTAAAAAAGAATCCCTCATTACTGCATGAGTTAGAGGGAAAAAAATGAACTCACATATCACCAGCATCTCTGCTCCTCTCCCCATGTCATCCCTGTCCTGTTGGGATGCAGTTCAGTTCCCAGGAGAGTGTAATGCCCCTGAAAATTGACAGTCAGATTCTATTATAACATATTTTCCCCATTTAATAACATGGCCTAGGTAATGACTCATAACCCTCAAAGGGCCTCCTGCCACTGACAGCTGAACTCAAGTAATTGAGAGCACCGTGAAATGCGGCGGTGACTACACCTTTACAGTTACATCAAGCATTAAAGCAACAGTATATCTGGATAGACTTTCAGCAAAGTGACAGACTCGTGATATGTTTCTGAATCAGTTTTACATATGTAACTCTGGTGTCCCCAGGTCTGTGTGGCCTCCAGTAGGGGCTATGATAGCTTACTCCATTACATGGTAAGTCCGTTATAGAGAGGGACATTTTTTCTTTCTCATCTCTGCCATTTCACTGTCTGGATTATAGAATATAACCTTGGCATGCAGTGTGCTCAGTCATCATTTTCTCTGCCTCATCCTATGTCTGTTGGCTAGACAGTCTTTGACAGGAAACCCCACCACATCAATATCATGCTAGCCATGTTCTCTAAGACCCGTGTAAGCCCTATGTGGATTCACATGACTTATTCACTCGTGCAGCCTCAATGTGTATAGCTGCTTCCTTCTCACTCTCTGAGGGTTTCAGATAGGACTTCTTGAGACATTTCCACAAATGCCCATGTCCATCCTTCTCATGAGACAGACTCACGATTGGCTTCCCATAGGAAGGGAACCTCAGCTTGCTCTGGGGTTCTCAGATGCCTGTACGCTACCTAAAAAGATTCCTTCCTCCTTGCCATCATCAGAACCTCAGCATACAAATACAACCTGGCACTTGAGCCCTTTCCAGCTTAAAGACATGTCACCTACATCACTAGAACTGTGTGTGTGTGTGTGTGTGTGTGTGTGTGTTCATGAGTGCTTGTATTGAAGCACGGGCACATGTGCACAGTGCATGCAAAGTCTAGAGATCCGTATCCGATGTCTTAGCAATCAAACTTCAGTTTGTTTTCTGGCCCCACCTATTCTGCTACACTGGTTGACCTGAGATGCTCCAGTGCTCCTGTCTCTCTCCTCCCCAGATCTGGGATTACAAATATATTCTGCTGTTCCCAATGTTCACAATGTTCTGGGGATTAAGCGCAGGTCCTCACACTTTAGCAGCAAACACTTTAACCACTGAGTCATGTCGTTATTGCCTCAAGGCTAATTTTGTTCCTTGGCATGTCTTTAGAACCGTGTGTAATAATAATAATAATAATAATAATAATAATAATGCCATATGGTATATTTCAATAAGCATTCAGCAATCGATAGTATATTTATTTTCTGAATAAAACCTTGAATGTGTAATTCCATAAATAAGAATTACAGCAGATATTAAGCTATCACCTGTGTGGAGTCATCATGGAGACAAGCAAAGGTCAGCTTGCCAGCGAGTTGAACCTGGCTTCAAGTCCAGGCTTTGACATGTGTTGTGTGACAGATCTTTCTTGGGCAGTTGCGATAACCACAAATCTACTCATCCCCAAACTGGAGCGCTTGACAGACCAAAGTAACACTTACACCAATATCCAAATTGGCAAGCCAACAAGCTTTTACCACAGTACCTGCAAGGAGCAAGGGGATGAGTTACTTACATGGATCAGGGCCAACTCAAAGGCAGCTGTATCAGCAGAAAGCCCACCCCAACACGGGTGACGACTCCCTAAGATTACAGCCCTGAAGTCCTCTACAGTTTGCAGACAGATCCACAGCCCCAACACCACTCTTCTGCAGGGTGGCTACTCAGAGTCTCCACTCCAGCAACTGTTTTCTCCCTTCTATTCTGTTGGGTGGGGCTCTCAAGAACCTTCTAAGCTTTCTTTCCAAATAAGTGACCTTTGTGTACCTCTCATTTGCCACACGAGGCTCCTGATCCCCCTCCTTCCTGGGACAAATGTTTCAATTTGGAGAGAGTGTTGTGACTGGAAGGGACATGCCACACCATGACATCGACTCCTCTATGTCTTTAAGTAAAGGCTCATCATATCAGAACCTCATTTCCATTGGTGAAATTTAAGTTTTTCCAAAGTTAGCAAGCTACCTCACAGGATAGGAATAAGGACTAAAGTTGATGCCACTTGTGATTGCATATAAATTGTGGTTTAGCACTATGCTGGGGTTGGGGTCCGCATGGCTCAATATATAAACTCTCTTGCTGCATGGGTATTTAGATCTGAGTTCTGATTTGAAAGCAGTAGCCACATCTGTAACCGCAGTACTCTACAGCAAGGTGGGAGGCAGAAACAGGAGAATACCCGAGAGCTTGCGGGCCAGCAGCCTGGCATACGGGAACAAAGGGCAATAGACCCTTCCTCAAACAAGGGGGAACGTGAAGATCATCACTCAGGATTGCCCACTGGCACGTGTCCTGGCATGTACACGCACACATCCACACATTCAAGCATGCACACAAAATATTATGAAAACAAGGCACACCACTTTTCCTACGTCCCCTTCTCCTGTGGAAGGCGAGATGAATTGGGACAGCCTGTGCTTGCTTGTTGACAGTGTGTGGCAGGCTGTGGAGCTTGCACAATGTAGAGCACAAATCCCAGCATGAGAAATGGGTTTCTGGTTCCCCCGGTGCACAAGGAGCCCCTGCTACTGAAGGAGAGGGAAATGAGGATGAAAACCAGGTCTCCCGAGTCTCTGAGTCACAGGCGAGGTCTGCACTATGCTTTGTGCAGGCACGGGCTGCTACTCTAGTTTGCTTTGCATGTGAAGAAAACAAAAAACAAAAACAACTCAAGTACAGCCAGAGACATTTTTGTTGGCTTGCATTTGAGACATGTTTTTAACTTGCAGAACAAAGTTTAATTTAGATTCCATTTCCCCTGATGAGGAAGAGCATCCCCGACTATAGGAAAACCTGACACTCCTTTATTCTTGCAAGGATGGTAAAATTTTTTCTGGGTCACAAAACAAGCAGGGGAGGAAGAAATGAAGGTGCATGCAAGTCTCATAAAACAAGCATTCTCCCGTGGTAGTTATTAGAGGGCTTGCATTAAGAGCGTGTCAGCCCCGGGAGCTGGAGCCATCTTTCCCCATCAGTTTTCTTTGTTTTTTTTTGTTTTTTTTTTTTGTTTTTGTTTTTGTTTTTTTTTTGTTCAAGCTTGCTTGTATAACATTCTAGAAAGATCTGCTTTAACCCATGTTTTCCAAAGTGCTTGGAAGTGCTGATTAGCAATTGTCAAGTTCACTGTAGGGCTTAGAAGCCCACTGATAAATATTACTCTCTCCAAGATGTCTCCTAAAACAAATCCCCCATCAGAAAGAAACAAGAGAGCTGAATGGCTTTGGTGTCATGAGAGGCATTCAATCCAAGTTATCAGTTAAGCATGTTCCTACCTGTGTGAGTGTCCCAGGGGTGTGTGACATGGTCCCTCTTCTCTAAGAAACTGTTTCTTGGAGGGGATTAGATTACTTCAATAAGAAAGTAAAAACTTGATATCTAATTTGTTGACTGTGATTCCAGATGAGAGAAATCACTGTGGATTGTAGTATCCTAGGAAAGTTCTCATGTAGAAGGTCAACTGGTGTGAGCTTGCCAGGGCAGAAGAGGCAAACACACCCTCGGTGTTTTCTCCCCCATTCCTCAGCTTTTTAAGCCCTGTATGCTCTGTCTGAAGCATCATGTGGCCTTTCCTGGCCACCTCTCCCTTGACAATGGTGTTTATCATTGTTCTGCAAGTTAGCACTCAGCACACTGTGTCATGGTACAGGCATTGCTAGTCTTCTATCTTTTATCCTAACGAGAGCCAGGTGGCAGAAAAGTACCCCTGAGAACTAGAAGGTCCACCCCAAACCAGGAAAGTGTCCTCTGTCTTTCCCAGAAGAATCAGCTCTAACCAGAAACTCACAGGAGCTAAAGAAAGAGGGTGAGTGAGCTGTGACGTTGGAGGAGAAAGAAAAGGAAGATGGAAAAGCTGCTCAGTGTCTGCCTTTCCAGTGCCTCCTCTACTCTGACACTCTCTCCATCCACCTCCTCTTCCTTGAGCAGCCTTTCTCCCTAGCTGGCTCAGCATCTTAGACGAGGATATACCACGAGCATTGGTCCCAGCCCTAATTTTCCACGTCCCTCTAGCAGACCTCCACCTCTGCACAGATGGCTCTCAATCCTGCTCTCTCTAAGCCAGATCTGTGTTCTGCTCTGAGTTCCAGCTTGTTCTCCAGGTTTTCAGTCTGTTCAAATAACTCACATAAATGCAACTACATCCCAGTGAAACTCATCTCTTCTCTCTACCCTGTTCTTTACAGGACCATTTTCACCAAGGTGTTTCTCTTTCCTTGTACTGAGCATCCCAGTATAGATATAAGAATCATTCTCTTCTCCAGCCTGTTTGCTGGTGGTGAAGCAGTCCTTCCAAGATGTTGAAGCCGATGGCTCCAGTGTTTTCCTGCTGCTTTGGGAATTCATTCTCCATCATCCTCCTGGGCTCCAAAGCCTGCTAAAAGGAAGCCGGGACATGCTTGCATGGGTGAGAACCTGGCAAGAGATGGCTCATAAATGCCCAAAATTATTGTGCTGGGGTAAAAGGAGGAGAAGGAAGTTTGACAGGAAATAGAATCTTATCATCCATGGCAACTGGCAGAAAGGACGTTCATTGGAACGGTTCTGTGGCTCACCCACTCCAGCCTGTGGTGTTCTACATACCGAGAGGCTGGGAATCACATGAAAGGGGCTTAGCTGCCCTTTCCCATCTGTTCACTGGTGTTAAATTCTTCTAAGAGTCACTCATTCCATCGTGTACACACAGAGAAATATTCCCACCACTTCGTTCTAGAAGATTATTATTAAAACCAGCCGAGGAAACCCATAGCATGTTGTAGAAGACTGTGCAATGAAAACTCGCATGTTCTCTGGGATTGTAAATGTCTTTAACATGTACTACTTCATGTGACCTTTAGTGCATTGCAACCGTTGGGTTTTCTTCTCATTGTTCTCAAGGGGAACACTAAAGCGAAGACTCATGGCTCCAGGGAAGCTTTGCTCTAGGTTTTACAACAGAGTGTGAGACACAGACACTCTTGCCACAGGAGAGGACAAAAGCAGAGAGAGACAGGTTGTTCCTCTGACTCCCGTGTCTTATGCGCACCAGAAAAAGAACTGGTTGACTTGTCTCAGAAGCGAAGACAAGTTCCCAAGCTAGAAGGCTTTTTGACTCCCGTGCACAGCACAGCCAGGTTTGTGGCTCATAGTTGCTCTCCTGACAGCAAAGGGCTGCCTTGGAAAGGATCCATCAAAACATTAAAAACAAAACCAAAAAGAAAACAACCCGCTTACCTCTGTCCTTGGAGAGATGACTTGACAAGCATCAGATGTAATCTGTACTCTTTGAATACATCTCCGTATAGAATAAAAATGTCACAGTTTTGTGTCCTTTGCATTTTGGTTAAATCTTCACTTAGTGCCCAACTCTCTCTTCGTTCAAGATGGGTGAGTGATGCTTTGTCAAAGGCAGGGCCCCTCCTTCAAAGCAGCAATAAAGCTGGAGTTGTCAGATTCAGATGTTGGTGTCTGTCCTTCCTCTCAAGCTTCTTCTGGGGACATTGGTGATGGAGGCACCAAGTGTGCGCATCACTCCAGTGCTGAAGAATACACCATGTCCTTTATTCTCCCCACACCTTGATACCCGCCACCCGCCACACCCGCCACACCCGCCACTCGCTAATGAATTTCTTTCATCGCAGGGTCAGTTCTCCTTTGGCTCTCAGATTTCCAGGATTGTAATGCTTAATTTATTCGGTCCCTTAAACCAAGGAGTGCCTGTTTTCTGTCTTATTGCTCCCACTCTGGCATAGACTACCAGAAGAGGCACTGTCTTTAGATGACATTTATTTATGCATATTTTCATTAATTTGCTTTGAAAAACACTTAATACTAGGCAGGTGTAGCATGGAGACACGAAGACTAGAGGTGCATGAATAGTGGACTGGGTGGGCTGGAAAAGGAACCAAAGATTAGACAGCATGTCTTCTGAGGTCTGGAAATCACCTTCATTCAGCTACTGCATCGAGGGGTGCACACTCTCGCTTCCACCGTGTGGGTCCAGGGACTCAAAGTCAGCCCACTGGGCTTGTGACAAGTTCCTTTGCCCATTAGTCATCTCACTAGCCCTAACTATTGTATGAGGGACAGCAATTGTGGCTACACAATGTGGCCTGATCTGAGAGAGGGGGTGGAGAGAGAGGGGGGAGAGGGAGGGAGAGAGAGAGAGAGAGAGAGAGAGAGAGAGGCTCTGGTGCTGGGCTCATGCCCATTCTTTGAAAAGCACATTGTTGAGACCTCAGCTCAGAGTGTACTTTCACTGTGGCAAGTTCTTGATGTGACACACAACAGAACATCTAGAGAGTAAAGGTGCAGCTGTTGACCATCGAGCAGTATTGAAAGAAAGTCTGACTTCTTGTTCATCCATCTTGTCCCACTGCTGGAAACACAGAAGCAAAAGTGGTGTGTGTGTGTGTGTGTGTGTGTGTGTGTGTGCGTGTGTGTGTGTGTGTGTGTGTGTGTGTGTGTGTGTGTGTGTGTAGTGTATGTAGTGGGTATGTTGTAGCAGTAGTAGTAGGTGTCGTCACATGACAGCTCTAGGTGTCATTCTGGTGCTATCTGCACAATCAACCTTGGTTTTAGAGACAAAGTCTCTTAGTGGACAGGCAGCCACCAAGTAAGCCAGACTAGCTGGCGCGTAATCCCCCGGGATCTGCCTGTCTCCCTCTCCAGTGCTAGGGTTCCAGGGCCAGCTCTGGCTTTATGAGAACACTGGAGACTTCGCTCATGCCCCTGTGGTTGCGAGGCAAACAGTTCCGCTGGCATGTTCAGAGCTGTTGCAAGGACAAGACCAGGGACTCTGTTCAGGTGACATGAGAAAGAACATTTTAAGAGGGTGTCATCATACCCCACCCTCATGGTTGTGCGTTCCGTCCCAGGGTCCCAGGGAACAGGACATTGCAGCCTGAGAAGGCCGTGCGTGCGTGCGTGTGTGCGTGCGGGCTGCTGCGGGCTGCTGCAGGCAGCCAGGAGGGGAGAGAAAGGCCCTTTGTTTCCTTCGTGCTTCTCTCATTCCTGTGAGAGCTGAGCGCTAGCTCAGGGTGCAAGGTAGAGCTGACACTCTCTCCACACCTTAAAATTCCAGGTGTGCTGCTATTGAGTGACATTTGGAAGCTGATACTGTGGTTAGTACAGAGTAAACAAACGTTCTTCTCTTTGAGAAAAGGCATAAACCCTTCAGATTTCCAGTGAGCGGTGTAGTTCCCTGGAAGGGCAGTGGCCTGTTGGGTGTCACCCATATAATTTATAATGTATTCATAATAATATATTAAACCAACATGACATTTATGGAGCAGCCAAAACCTGACTAACAACACCAGGGACCCCAGACACTGTGGCTACACTGCCAGCTCTTGGGAAATAGCCCAGGTGGGAACTGCTCACACACACATTCTTTTACCTTTTTTTCCCATGCCTATGGCCCCGGCATTCTGCAGCTGATCTCCACCCCATTCATCTGAAGGCATCCATTCCCCTCCCTGCCTCGGCGACACTGGGCTGCCTTGTTCAAAAGAACCACTTCAGTGTCTTTCCTTGGGAACAATGTGTAGTTTTGGGGCCCAAGTCAGGAAGGGCATTTAAAATAGATCCCTGCAGCCTAGAATTGCTTTCCATATAAACACCTGGTGTAGTACAAATGCAGGTTCTAAGATATATTCAAAAAATACTAAATCACTAAAGGTAGGAATATGAATTTGTTATAGGCTTTCTAGGAGTTCTGAAAACACTCTTAAACATATGAGGCCTATGCCCATTGCATTTTTTTAACCATATAGTCTTAAACTAGGCAGATGAGAGATTGGTTAGATTAGATAGATAGATAGATAGATAGATAGATAGATAGATAGATAGATAGATGGTAGATGGATGATACATAATAGATAAATGATAGACAAATAATACAAAGATAGATAAATGATTGATATATAGGTAACTAGAGATAGTAGGTGATTGTGATGATACATACATACATACATACATACATACATACATACATTGAAATATACACGGGTAGACAGATAGACCAATGGACAGACAATAGACAGAAACAGACAGATGGGTAGATAGATAATAAAGATAGATGATGATGAGGATAGATATATAAACAGATGATTGACAGATAGATAGATAGATAGATAGATAGATAGATAGATAGATAGATAGAGGTAAAACAGACAGCGTGTGCGTGTGCGTGTCTGTATGTAAGATGGCTTAAACACCAACTCACTTTGCTCTGTGAAAATCCATGTGACATTTTCCTGCACTAAATATTACAGGGCCCAAGAATACAGCATTCTCCTCCAGAGCTCTGGCTGTAGCATTCTGACTTCAGGGCTTGTGTGGAGCCAGTCATGATCATGAGGCAGCTACATGTACCCCTGCATCTTCTTTCTTCCAGCTTTCTGTGTGAAGAACACCTAGCAGCCTAGATCTGTGCATACCAAAACCAGATCGGGTAAAGGGATACAAAATGGCAAGGTATGGCACCCACACCTGGGATCCCAGCATTTGTGACTAAAGCAAAAGGATTACCATGAGTCCATCGTGGTCTGAATAGCAAGTTACAGGTCCTGTGTTTAAAAAAAATCAGAGAACCCCCAAACAATTTCAGTTGTGTAAAGGAACCACTTTCTTTTAAATCTAACTAAAAAACACAGTCACGCATGCCCTTCAGTTTCTGTTAGTGATTGCTTTAACACACAGTCACCTGTTCCCATTTGGAATTTCAAAACTGTTTTCACAGTAATTGTAGGAGTTGCCCTGGGATTTCTCACAGCCATAAAGTCCTTTACAACTTGAGGATAGACAGAAAGGGAGGGAAGAAAGATGTAGAAGGTGGGAGGGAGAGAGTGACCAACAGAGAGAGATGGGGCTGGGGCAAGAACACCAACTCGCCAGTGAACACTGTGGGAAATATTTGAGATAGAATTCCCCCATGTCTGCTTAGCTGCCATCGAGTTGCCTGGTGTCCATGTGGTCTTGTGTTGTACATATGTTTAAGCAAAGATATCTTACTTAGAACAGAACAGTCTACAAGATCAAAAACATGAATGCCAAGTAAGTGTAAGGCAGAGATGGACAACTTGGACCAATGTGAAAGAAATTAAAGCAACCATATGCCCCTGTCTTTCTCCATTTGAGTTGATGAAACTGTTCTTACCTTGGGTTACCCGGGATATCAGGAAGTGAGACTCTCGTGCTCTGTGTGAGAAAGTGATTATGTGTGACCTCAGAGGACATTTTGTCCTCTTCCAAACACCTTTAGGATGTTCATAATCTTTCTTATGATTAAAAAATAATCAGAGAACCACATACCTAAATAGATGCATGCAAATTATATTTTAATAAATCTTTTTAAAATAGTTTCTAAACTGTTATTTATTACAAGTTATATTCTAACTATTTATTATATTTATCTATTTATTACAGTTGTATTTATAGCTACAGAAATGGAAAAGTCCTATTGTCTACCTTCTGCTTACTTAGGAAAATTCAGTCATTTCTTGTTGTAAGGGACACTGTGGTACAGTCATTGGTCTCAGAATGTATTGATCAGAGACACGGCCTGAAATGAGTCTGTGCAAATGCACTGTGAGCGGTGCACTCTCCACTTCTAACCATATCCAAGGCCGGGGCTGAGCTAGGGGGACCTTCACCCGCCTTCCAGGTGGTTTCTACAGTTGCTGGAGTATGAAAGCCACTAAAGCAAGCAAGTGCTCCTGGTAAACTCTAATGCAGATACAAAGGAACAGTGTAGTCTGAGGCCCATAGATTTGCAATCTACATACCCTGTTGGTGGGAGCAATTGGAAGGCAGAGGCAGGCAGATCTCTGTGAGTTCTAGACCAGCCTGATCTTCAAACTGAGTTCCGGTATGGCCTGGACTACACAGAGAAATTCTGTCATAAAAAACCAGTAGAGATGGGGGGGGGGGAGGGGGAAGGGAGAGTAAGGAAGAGAGAGGGAGGGAGAGGGAGAGGCAGAGACAGAGAGAGCATCAGTTTGGGGTTCTGTACTGACTGGTTTTGTGTGTCAACTTGACCCAAGCTAGAGTCCTCAGAGAGAAGCCTCAGTCGTAAGGCATTTTCTTAATTAGTGTTCAATTGGGGGACAGCCCATTGTGAGGGGTGCCATGCCTGAGCAGGCTGAGCAAGCCAGGGAACACAAGCCAGTAAGCGACAGCCCTCTAGGACTGCTGCATCAGCTCCTGCCTTCAGGGCCCTGCCTTGTTTGAGTCCCTGCCCTGACTTTCTCCAGTGATGAACAGTGCTGTGGAAGTGTAAGCCAAACAACGTTTTCCTCCCCAACTTGCTTTTTGGTCAGGGTATTTTGTTACAGCAATAGAAACCTTGACTAAGACAGACTCTATCCTCAACTCTATCATTTGAAGAAATAATTCAGGATATCTTCTATTTCCTTGGCAATTCCATAAGAAGAGGTGCACAGTAAGAGTGTTGTTATGGAAAACTCCAGATCCTCAGGTGCCCAGGCCTTTATTAGAGGAAAGAGCAGAGGGGAAAGGACGCCAGGCCTGTGGCTGCTAGGAGCCTCACATGTCTCTGGGTTTTCTTTGCCTCTAGCTGTGAGAGCTAATAAGACTATCTCGGAAGTTCCCTCCAGCTCTCAACTTCTGCCTTTATGACTGGATCGATGGAGGGTGTAACCACAGCAAGGTGACGTGGTGCTCTTTGGTCTATGTGTCCTGCTTGGATTTGTGAACATCCCGTGCTTCTGCAAAGGTCAGGCCATCCTTAAATGAGCTTCTCTCCTGCTCTGACACTGAAAACCAACCTACCTGTTGCTTTATCGATGTTTGCAAAGTGTTTTGAGGGTGTTCTCCATAACAGCACAACATAGAAATAAAAACTGGTCACTTTGGAAAATAGAGAGACGGGCCAGCAGATGGCTGGTGCTTGCTGCCAATCCTGATGGCCCGAGTTTGATCCCTGGAATCGACATGGTAGACAGAGAGAACAGATTCCAACAAGTTGCCCTCTGGCTTCTATGCTAATGCCATGACTCGTGTGTGTGCAGGCATGTGAGTTCGTGTGCATATGTGTGCATGTGTGTGTGCTCACACCCACAAAATAAATAAATGGAATTTTAAATGAAAATGTAGTGATGATGGAGGCAGGGTATAGCTTATGGGAGCTCTTAACTGGAGTTCCTGTTGATTAGAGAAGACAGAAGTTTCAGTGTCAATTAAAAGACCTCACCTCTAATCTCAACTGCCATTGTAGCCGTGTGCATTTCTCTTCTCATTGGAAATAGTTGATCTTCAGGTTTATGTTGTTTCTGAAAATATGGGATTGAAGAGTTTATATTGGAAAGAATGGCAGTACAGGCATAAAGGCAATGCATAGCAGCCATTCCGGCAAAAAGTTATATGACTTTATAGCATGGGACACCCCCCCCCCCTGATTCTACAGTGGGCCTGCATCTGCTCTCCACCTCTAGCTCTCCCTGACAGGGAATGGGGAAGGAACACATATGCTGTCAGGGGCTGGCGATTGCCAATTTTCGCTTGGAATGAAGCATATACTTCAACTGCAGAGACGGCGCAGGTTTGGGGAAGAGATTTCTATGCATCGCGCTAAACCGTGGGACGTTCCCTGGGTGCCTCCGTGGTGAGAGAACTGCGTGAAGCTTGCCTGGCACTGTGAGAGGGAAAGTCTTGGCTGCAGCCAACCTTCCTAAAGCTGGAGTTCTGTAAACCCGCACATCCCTAGAGAAAACGATGGAGCCCGGGAGGCCTGCATGCTGTGGATTACTCTAATCCAGGCAGGGCTCAACAATGACATAGCTGTGGAAGCAGAACTCCTCATGGCTGATTGGGAAAATGGTCATGCTGTTAAACCTTGAGGTTTAGTTGCATCTCAGGCAGCCTAGAAGACAGCCTCTGCTGATTCCCTCATTCTGGGTGCTTGCATTTACCTAGACGATCCCTAAAAACAGGGTCTTTATCTTCTAAAGCCCAGTACCCAGGACAGGACAATCGCTGCAGCTCTTCGGGTGCCAGAGCTAGGCTCCAAACATTACCGAGTGTTTTATTAGCCCTATAAAATGCTGGCTTGCACCAAACAGATTTGCCAAGACTTGCTCTTATGAGCCTCTTATGAAAGCAAAAAATATAATAATTTTTTAAAAAGGAGTCAAACTGATTTTGCATGAATTGGATATATTGGTTGCAAAACAAGAAAAATGAGATGGATATCAAAAGCCTCCTCTGGGGTACAGTCACGGACATGCCCTTTGTGTTTATTAGTTTCCTCTCTTACCAAATGGAAAAATGGAACCTAGAATGGATTAAGAGGCAACACTGAACGGGATGTCTGTGTAATAACATGGGAAGTGGCGTTTTGAGGGTCCAAAGGGTACATTTCAGGCTACTGATGTCCTCCTGCACCTGTTGCAAGATCTAACTCTCCTCATTTGCAAAATGAAAGGCATGCATTTCAGTAACTGTGACTTAGGAGACAGTGCAGGCTGGAAGAGGTTTCGAAGGCTAACATGTGAGCCATTCTTAGGGCAAAACAAAGAGGAGCAGCCTGGCTGTTGACTGCGGCGGACACAGGGCACCTGAACAAGGCACAACACAATCCTAAGCAAAATACAGAGTCAGCTTCATAATCGTGTTTTTATTGCCTCAAATAATTCCAGAGACTTGAAGTTACTTAGACAGTCAGCTGCTCAGCCACATGGTGATTCCAAGTGTCTGTTTTATATGTTGCCCTCCCCAGACCCAAGATTCCACTGTCCACCTCACAGGCTCAAAAGTGAACCTATAAAGAGACTGAAAAACATCTCTGGGGTTCTGCTCAAGGAGCCCCACCAGGAAGCAGTGAGATTTATGAGGTGAGGTCACCGAGTACAAATAGAAAAGCATTCTAAGGAACTTTTCCCTCCAATTCCTTTTTCCTCTGTGACTGATTTGTGTTGGAGGCTGAGGAAGTTGAATTCCCTTGACTTCCCCACTGTATCTCTACTGTTTCAGGGACTGAATGTCCCAATTTGCAGCACACAGGCCTTCTCTCTGAGGCTGATCCACAGGGAAACTGCCCACTCTACTCAGCAATGCAGTTTCCAGAGACTTCTCTCTGTGGTAGTCATACTTCCTGTGGACTCAAGACATTGTATTACGGAAGATTTATCCAACCAGCAGACACTGGGGTCACTGATGTTGGGGGAATTTTACTGTGCATCTCAAGTTACCCCACAGGTATCTATGAAAACTTGAAAGTGACAAATGGGTGACTGTTTGCAGTCTGGTGGTTAGTAGAGGGTTGTCAACCCTGAGTCAAACCACACTGTGTGCTGTTGTTATCCATCTTTGGTCCTGTGTGAAGCCTTACTATGTGATAAGTGCAGAGATATACAGCTAATCATTATTTTGCAGAGTTTTAGTTTTTGTTTGGTTGGTTTTGGTTTTTTGGTTTTTATTTTTTCAAGACAGGGTTTCTCTGTGTGACCCTGGCTCTCCTGGAACTCACTCTGTAGACTAGGCTCACCTCAAACTCAAAAATCTGCCTGCCTCTGCTTCCCAGGTGCTGGGATTACAGGCATGTGCCACCATGGCCTGGCATTTTGCTGGGTTTTTTTTTTAATCTCTGACATGGGAAATGTTAGTCTTTACCTTACAACTAGAAAAACGAACGAACAAAGTCAAACTACTCACCAGCAGGTTAGTCCCAGAACTTGGAAGTTGGAGGCAGGAGGATAAGAAATGTGCCGGGGGGCAGTGGTGGCGGATGCCTGTAATTCTAGCACTCTGGGAGGCAGAAACGGGCAGATTTCTGAGTTCGAGGCCAGCCTGGTCTACAAAGTGAGTTCCAGGACAGCCAGGACTATACAGAGAAATCCTGTCTCTGAAAAAAAAAATCCAAAAGACCAAGAAAGAAAGAAAGAAAGAAAGAAAGAAAGAAAGAAAGAAAGAAAGAAAGAAAGAAAGAAAGAAAAGAAAGAAAGAAAGAAGGAAAGAAAGAAAGAAAGAAGGAAAGAAAGAAAGAAAGAAAGAAAGAAAGAAAGAAAGAAAGAAAGAAAGAAAGAAAGAAAGAAAGAAAGAAAGAAAGAAAGAAATGCAAGGTTATTGTCAACTACATAGTGAGTTTGAAGCCTCTCCGAGATTGATCAGACCCTGTGTTAAAACATATATGAGAGGTGTGGGACTAAGGAGGAAGGAGAAGATGAAGAGGCACTCTGAAGAGAGATTTAAAAAGCTGCTCCCCTGCCTTGATGTAAACCGCTCTGTGAAATCCTACAGACATAATCCTGCCAGGACTTCGTAGGCTCTGAAGACCCCATTGCTTCTGTCTGGCTTCCTGCTGACTTGACAGGCAAGCACGCATCGATCCCTTCCAGTCCGGAAAAGTGCTGTGCAGGCAGGAGCGACAGGAAACTTATTAAAACATACATCTTTATTGAATTCAAGGCAACAAACACTACATGCCACGTAATTCATTGTAATACACCCAGAATATGATCTTATTTCCAATAGAGAGGATCTGGTGGGGAGCAAGGGCTAGAGGAAGTGGCTCCAGGCTCGTGACCTCAGCACCACCATTTCTGGGAACGTAGAAGCAACTCAGGTTTTGAGGTTTTGAGGCCTGGGGCTTAGCCCAGCCCTTCCTTTAGGTAAGATGCTCCCTGAAGCTTGAGATGCACAGATACAGGCATGGCTAGGAACTGAGCACGGCTTCATGTACGGCTAGATGGGGACACACAGTGCCTCGGCCTGGGAAGGTCGTTTGGAGCAGACAATGTGACAACAGCATCTTGCTGTGGAGGCCTCATCCTCCTAGTCAGTGGTGATGAGGTTCACAGCTTGGCAGTAGTTGTGGGCTGCAAAGACAATGCAACCCAAACGCCGGCCACAGGTCTCCCCCTCACCCTTCACACTCCTGCTGCTCTCTCCATCCCCGGTCTCTATGACAACGGGTCTGACACAACATGAATCTATGAAAATCACATTAATTTCAGTAGAGCCTCAGGGATTCCATGTAAATCAATACTTTCCAAATCTGAGGATCATAAGAAGCAAGGAGCAGGCCTTCACCCTCTTATAAACAGGAAAAGACAGAGGCACTCTGCTCCCAAGGTGACTGGAAATAGTCAGAGGAACGCCCTCCGGAACTCTCCCGCTTTCCTCCCCTACCGGTTACCAATTCTCGTAAAGCAGGCTTTATTCTCCTAACAAGCCAAATCTTGTTTCCAATCCTGAAAGGAAAGCTTGGGAGAACGAAGCTTCGGCCACTTCTCTGTCCCAGCTCTTTATACCTGCGCTTGGATCGCTCTCGGATATAAGTTGGAACAGAAGAGAGGAGCTGTGAACCGCATGCAGCCGCCTATGTCCCCATGAGACAGTCTCACTCCTCAGCAGTCTACCTGGAGTCTGGTGACAGTTCCACTGTAAAACTGAAAAGTCAAAAATCCCAGAACCCATGTCTGAAAAGGTCCAGCATCCAGGCGTGTGCTTGTAATCCCAGAGCTGGTGAGGTAGTCAGGTGGACCCTTGTGGGCAAGTTCCAGGCCAGCAAGGAATGACATGTAGGAGCTGTTTTCTAACCTCTGCACCCAGACACATGCATATACATGCACACACACACACATGCATACACACATACACACATATACATATATTCAGGTAGCCAAAGGACATTTGCTGTGATGTCAGGAACACTGCCAGTTTCCAGAGGCATTAGGAGTAGAGATTCATGGATGCTCTGGAGTCTCGCTAGCACCTTCAGCACATCCTGAACTTGGAGAGTGAGCATTCATGATTGCTCTGGATTTCCTCAGTGTCACATTGGGAAACATGGACAGATTGCCCAGCCTGGACAGCCTCAGGCTGGCAGAGTCAATCTCTGTACAGGTCCAGTCAGCTGAGGATGAACAAAATCCACGTGGATATAGACAGTTGGCCTATCCTCAGTGTTAACGAAACCAACACTTACTAAGAAGACGACACGATTGTTCACCACCCCACAGCATGTCTCTGTGTGGCCACCTTGTCCCTTTGTCTCTCGTGTGCCCTCCTGGTCTGTTTCGTCCACTTTAAGTGATTGTCATAATCTTCCAGGCAAGCAATGTCTGCTTAGGTTCTTCTTCCCCCACAGGCCTTGGATACCTTGAAAACAGGAAATGCAATTTATACTTCTTTTAAAAACCCAAACCACAGCCTTGAAAACACAATAGATAATTCTCCTTGAACTGAATTATAGAGGGATGGTAGACAAGAATTAGGGACCACCCTCTCTGAAACTCAAAATAGGTAACTTTAAGGCAAAAACAAAGGGGGGGGTGAGGAAGAGAGAGATAGCCTTAAATTAGCAGGCACTGAGTTTGTAGAAATGGTTAAACACAAGTCATTCAAACAGCAAGCGGACAGCTTCGTGTGGGTCTCTCCTCCCTCCTAGTCAGCAGTCTCTCAGGAGCCGTACGGACACAGTATATCTTTCTCCACCTGATGTCTGTTGAGCATCAATAGACCAGAAGTTGATGTAGACATAGAAGGAACCACATATGAGATGCACCGTTACTTCCAAGATTCAAACTTGGCATTACAAGATACTTTAAAAGTAGCTGTTTTAATTATTTCAGTAAATTCTGAACACATGTGCCACTCTTTCTGCTCGACAAGAGTGGGGACTAGGGGAGATAGCTGACAGTATTTTAGCAAAGTTCTAATGAAAATTCACATCAAAGACTGTACCTCCACCACAGCAGTTGTAGCCATGGGGTGATGAACTAAACTCTGTGTGTGTGTGTGTGTGTGTGTGTGTGTGTGTGTGTGTGTGTATGTGTGTGTGTGTGTGTCAGTGCATGTGTCTGTGTGTGTGATTGCATGTGAGTGTGTATGAGTGCATGTGTGTATGTGTATGTGTGAGTGTGTGTATGTCAGTACTTGTGTGTGATTGCATGTGTGTGTGTGCATGTGAGTGTGCATATGTGTGTCAGTGTGTGTGATTGCATGTGCATGTGTGTGAGAGAGAGTGAATCTGTATGTGTGTGTGCATGGCTTGTGTGTAAGGGTGGTAGGGAAGTTCCTGTTCAAATCTGTGGACTGTGATTCAAGCATGTTGGGGCAATTCTTGCTTTGGCTATCACCATGGGATAAGACACCCTCTCACTCCTCTCCATGTGACACTCTTTGTATCTGTGGCTCTGAAACATTCACTCCTAGAGTTTTGAAACATCACTGGATTCTCCAAACACCAACTTCAAAAGACCTACAAGGCAGAGTTTTGCTGTCTTTTCAGTCTTGTTGTGTAGTGTCTGCTGTTCTAGCACCTTCTTCCTCAGCTGAATCATGGGAGCTCTGATGGGAAACAATCAAATCTTGTCTCCAGCCAACCACTGGCTGTTCCCTCACCCTGTGTTGACTACTGATCGAGATGTGGCTGGGGACTTTATAACCAAACCCTGTAATTACCGAGTCCACCCACCACTACAAGCCAGATACGCGGCCGAAAGAACAGCAAGTTTAGGAGTCTGTTGTGTTTTGTTTGTCTTGCCTCACAATGCTGAAGTTGCATCCCAGAGATGAAGCACGCTATGAAGAGAATAGACTTGGGTCTACTGATCCTTTGCCTTTTGGTTCCAACTAAATAGGTTGCTGCTGTGACTGACTTGATCCTGGCAGCCTCCGCTGCTCGCTTGCTCACCTCCTCTGCTTACACTCTTAAGGTGGTTTTTCTCAAAGTGGTTAATATGTCCTCAAATCACCCCTGTGAGGAAACTGAGCATCTTTGTTTTTCAAGTTGGAAACAGTGAGGCACACAGAGCTTAGGCAATTGCCTGCTTTGTTGGGATGGAAGCCTGAGTTGTCACAGCTAAGCCCCTCAGGGACAACAGCATAGAGGACAGTCTCCACCTCAACAGTGACAAGCAGCCACACAGGGGGCGGGGACCAGCCTCCTTCTCAAGGAGGCTGAAACTCTAAGGCTGTCTTCAGAAGTGCCTTTCCCTGGCTGACAGTTTAGCAAGTGACCTTCAGCTAAACTGTGGAAAGTCCGAGTGAGTAATTCAATGAACCTTTGGTGTGTGAGGGGAGGGGGAGGAGGCACAACAGCCCTGTCTGATCCGCGGAAGGTGCCCAAGGGTGAGAAAAGCACCCAAGAGGTCAGAGGGAGTCGCTCACCTCTGTGTGGCCAAGGAAGAGCCTGAGTGTGAACACATGGAAGCCCTGTGCGACTGAAGCGAAGATGTCAGCCAAGGAGGCGCATTTCCTGTTGCAGACAGGCACAGAGCCAATTCTTCGATAAGCTGGAAATAGGAACCAGTGGGCTGTGGGGTGAGGAGCAAGCGCCATCTTTTTCCTCTGCAGGCTTCGCACAGCAGAGCGAATGAGCTTCTTGTGTCGGGCCCTCCACCCTTGTTTTTGTGCTGTGCTTTCTCAACACACAGGAGCCACATTGCAGTGGTGGTCCTGCCACATGCCCGAGCCCCCGCACCTCCTCCTGCACTCTCTGCCAGCGCTGTGGCTAGAAATGTTGAAGCGGTTTTATCTCACCAGGCCTGCAAACTGAGAGGGATGTGGATAGGGCAGGGTGAGGAAGACAGCTCATAGTGCTTTTGCTCTCCCTGACTCGGAGAAGCTGCCAGAAAGCATTTGTCACTGAGCAACTGCATCTACACAGAGCGTGTGTGGCAACACACACTTACTGGAAGGTAACAACCACATTTACTGGACCAGGATGCTGTAGTCATCCAGAGTTCCTCCATCATCTCCTAATTAGACTATTGAGCATCAGGAGGAAAATGGTGGGCCGTAGCTGCTGGGCAAGATCACTCAGTCAGTAAAGTCCTTGTCACATTGCACGAGAATCGAGTCCAATCCCTAGATTAATGTTTACCTGAGGTTTGCTGGCCAGCTAGCCTGGCATAATTAACAAGCTCTGTGTTCGGTGAGAGACCCTGTCTCAAAAAATAAAGGGGAGAGCAACAGAGGAATATACTGACGTCAAGCTCTGACCTCCACACCAGATGCATGTGTGTAAGTGCTCTCTCTCTCTCTCTCTCTCTCTCTCTCTCTCTCTCTCTCTCTCTCTCACACACACACACACACACACACACACACACACACACACGGGCCCTAAGACAGCATGAAGTCTGAGAGGAGAAGGCACTCTAAGGGATCAACGGGAAGGCTGTGCTGGATCGATCCTGTGGGCACTCGTCCCAGAAGCCTTTCCTTCTCAGGAGTCTAAATACCTCCATCTGATTGTCCTCCCATCCTCCATCAGACTGTGCTCTGCACCCTGTCTCACCCACCAGGGCCACCCAACATTACAATAAGCCCAATAAAGATCACCTCTCTGATAACTTTATTCATAAAATAAAGATCTAGGGTGGCAGATACACCCTGGCAGCAGGAGTCCCGACTAAGGTGAGCGGGGGTTCCCCAAGCATGTAACCTTGCATCACCACTAACTATGCCTGTGCTGCTCTTCATTACCACTGCATTGGGAGTGACTGTCCTGGCTCACGCTATCCTTACCCAGGATCGGGGAAGCCTTGTGAGAGCCCCTGGTACTGAACTGACCTGAGATACTATACTTTGCTGCCAAACAATACTGGAAAGACTGTTGTTGGATGTCTCAGAACCTTCTGCCCCGTTATCCTAAACACCCATTTACAGAGTCAGCATAGGCAAATAAGACAAGCCACAAGTCCTAGAGAAAAGCCCCGTGTGCAGATGAAGGGTTGCGGGGAGACCGGCTGGCAGTTGGCTGCAGTTCTCAGAGAGAACCTTGCAGTGGCGCCTGAGGGTGTTTGGGTGAGCAGCCACACTGCTGGCAAGTCTGTGTGCTAGGACTAATCACGCATGCTACTGATTGGAATTTGCAGGGCTGATCAGGAGCCATCCAATTATGTTCTCTGTGGGTGTGCACAGAAGTCTGTCAGAAATGCTAATGTTCAGGCCTTCCCTGACCCAGTCTTACTGAGCTGGGACTCCTGGAGGAGTCTAGGACTCTGTTCACTGTAGGTAATGCGCCACTGAAGAACTTAAAGTGGGTTTGTCTCTCTGAGTTATGACGCTTCGCCTCTGCTAGTGTGGGAAGACCAGATGTACAAAGTCATGAAAGTGGCAGGCTGTACTCAAGTCTGCTGTAAGACATTGTTCTAAAGACTATGTGTGAGTTGTCCCCTCATCCCTTGAGGCAGTTCAGCATATGGTTACTATTTTTAGCTTTCTTTTATTGATGAAGAAACTAAAACACAAAAGTTGTACTTTACTTGCCTCTGGTGAGAAAATTTTAGTGGGTTCCAAAAAAATTATGAATATTCAATGTAACACTTTTAAAAATTAGAAGTAGTGATAAGAAACTGATTGGGTCTCCAAACATGAGGGAGAGAGAGAGAGAGAGAGAGAGAGAGAGAGAGAGAGACAGAGAGACAGAGAGACAGAGAGACAGAGAGAGACAGAGAGACAGAGAGAGACAGAGAGACAGAGAGAGACAGAGAGAGACAGAGACAGAGACAGAGAGAGACAGAGAGAGACAGAGAGAGAAGACCATATAGGCATCTTTGTCTTAAACAGGGTACCAGATGGTAGCTTAGCAAGAGACAGACTCGGACTCAGATCCAGGCAGGTTGTGCCCACTGACCTTGTGCTGTAGAGCACACACTCTATACCTTCCACCAGTTAACACCACTGCGTGTGCTGATCAACAAAGGAAAGCTTGGGCCTGGACAGAAGCCCTATTGGGGACTAAAAGATGTCTTGTTGTTCTAAACTCATTGTGAACTCATAAAAAAAATTCTAAAAACAGAAGCAGAAAATGCAGAAGAGTCCAACCTTCCAGGGAAGCTTTCCAAGGCTCCCTCCAATTTTTCTATCTCCTGCTGGGAGAATCAGTGGCTGAAACTCCCCTGCATTTTGGCTGCATGGAAGAGAGCCAACCACCGCACTCTCAGTCTCCTGCTCGGATCTTACACCTTTGGAGAGAATGCATTTCCCCCGAGTCTGTCCAATCTGAGATTCTGATAAGCAGGCAGACAGAGGGTCGGGCAGGCCGGCAGGCAGGCAGGTTGAGGACTTGTCCTTAAGAGCTGATTGCCTAGAATGCCCTGGCACGTTGAGGGTGTGTTGTTAAGCTGAACCAGTATTCTCCCAGGAAATCCTCTCCTTCCTGGACCCAGTCAGCATGCTGTGGACACGAGCATCCCTTGTCTGAAAGCACGGATCCCTACTTCACCCGTCAGGGTCCCTCCTTGTCTTACACTAAGTGACTCTAAAGGATCGCTCTGACTAGCATGCTCATGCATCAGAAACTGGAAGAATTTTCTGAGAGGAGACACTGGGAGGAGAAGGATGGGCAGGCTTATAGCTAACCCTGCACTCTCTGTTTAGCTGGGAGAGGAAAAAGAATGTGCTGGTTTACCTGGGGTGCTTAGTGGCAATGTATTCTGTGCGTAAAGACTGCCAAGCTTAAGCCGTGGACATTTGCACTGAAGTTGAACTGACTCGTTGGTTTTTCTCTGTTAGATGTTTAGGAAGCTGAAGAATTTTTGAAGAAACTGTTTCTTATCATTATTATAAAGCCACTGCGAGTAATGTGCTAGATATTACCAAGTAAACGCAGATGAAGAATGTATATGTGTGTGTATATGTATGTGTGCGCACGTGTGTATGTATATGTGTGTATGCGCATGTGTGTATGTGCAAGTGTGTATATGTGTATGTGTGCACGTGTATGTATGTGTGCATGTGTGTATGTGTGTGTGCTCACGAGTGTGTGTGTGTATGGTGTGTGTATGTGACAAAAGACTATCTGTGGTTGTATTAGTTTGGGTTCTCTAGAGTCACAGACGGTATGGATAGTGTTTATATAGTTAGGAAATTTGTCGATGACTTACAGTCTATAGTCCAACTCCCCAACAATGGTCAGCAGCAGCTGTGGATGGAAGTCCAAGGATCTAGCAGTTTCTCAGTCCCACGAGGCAAGCAGGCAAGGAAGAGTAAGAATCTTCCTTCTTCCAATGTCCTTATATATCTCCAGCAGAGGGTGTGGCCCAGATTAAAGGTGTGTGCATCCATGCCTTTAATCCCAAATGATCTTGAACTCTGAGATCTCCTTGTCTTAGCCACTATGCTTCAAGATCTCCATACCAAGATCCAGGTCAGAAACTTATCTCTCTGAGCCTCCAAACTAGGACCATAGGCGAGCCTTCCAATTCTAGACTGTAGTTCATTCCAGATATAATCAAGTTGACAACCAGGAATAGCCACCTCAGTGGTATTCATTAGCATACCAAGGCACATGCTGGCACCCAGGCTGCCAGCAATTCAAATGTCCCTACGGAGTCCACACTGGCATGGCCGCTCATCTCACCCCACCTCCTCTCTAAACTTTCTTCTCTCATTCTCCCCTCCCCCTATGGCCAGGTCCATTCCAGTGGACATGATAGTTAGTCCACTACTTTCCCTGTTCTGGACTCTTCCAGCTGCCCTCAGCTGCACTCTCCCTCATGTCTACAGTACAAACCTTCTCAACCACAGCTGGTGCTATTCATAGACAAGTCTTTCTATACAGCTCTGGCCTAGTACTCGCCAGACCATGTAGACCATGCTGGCCTTGAAATCACAGAGATACACCTATGTCTGGAAGAAGAGTTGTGGGCCACTATGCCCAGCTTCTTCCACGACTGACAACAATACAGTTTTTTTTTCCTTCTACCTAAAATGAAATTGAGGGAATATTTGAGATTCTCAAGAGAGGATGGATACATTTCAGCATTTCAGGTCAGCCTAGCAGATTGCTAAGATATAGGCAGACAGAACAAATGGCCCGAACAAGGCAAAGCCAGAGAGCCAAGCATGTTGTAAAAAAGAAAAGTGTTCTGTTATGCTGAGAAGACCGGCAGTTTGATGAGGGAAGGCTGGTATCTATCTGTTCTGTTGGGCACGGAAGACCCGTGGCACTCCCGTGCCTAGCACCAACTGGGCAGAACCAAAACTCGGCTTTAAAACCATTGTTTCAGACTCTCACCTCAACTCAACTCACCAAAGGTTTGTAACATTCAGACACAGATTTAATCTATCAACTTTCCATTACTATGACAAATACCTGAGCTCACCTTGTAGAGAGAAAAGTTTATGCTCATATTCTTTTAAGTTTTGGGCTGGTGTCTCTTGCAGCCACCCAGAGGGAGAGAAAACAATGACCAGGAATTGAAAGCAAAAGTAAAAAATGAGTGGAGATAGGGTCCCCAGTGTCCTTCAAGGTCACATCCTCAGTGACCTACAGGCTTTTCACTAAGTATACCTTTTAAAAGAGCTGAGCACTGCAACCAGACCTTTGACACAGGACTCCCGAGGACACTCAAACCAAGATATAGTATTCAGCCCCTTGTCCTCAAGATGTCATGTCTGTCTCAATGTGCAAACTGTGTTCATTGCATTCCCAAGAGTGCCCAGAATCATAATTGTGTCAACACTACTCAAAACTCTAAGTTCAGCAGGGTACCAGGATGGACAGGCACAGGGTGTCCAAGATGCAGACATCACCAAACAGTGAGGAAGCAGAGCAGATTAAATACACCCTAATACTCCATTTTTGCATCTGGGATCCACTGAGGCAGAAGGTGGGCTCCGGGGGCAGACCAGTCTTTCGCTTTTGCTAGTTGCCAGCACACAGGCTGTTTGTGGGTGGGCTCCACAGGATGCCTGCAGCTCTTCCTGGCAGAGTCTCTGTTGCCATCAGTAACTCCCTAAGGCCCACTCTGGATTCGACCTTACCCTCATAGCTCCATGTGTCGCCCTGTCAGTGGTGGCTCCTGGAACCTTTCCGCCCACAGCACATTGCCTGCTCTCCTCCGGCTTCCTTCCCTAACCCCGTAACCCTTTCATTCTGCATGACTGTCAAAACCATGTCTATAATACCAAGGTCTGCCGCCAGCCTAAGCAGTCCCCAGGGTACAGGTGAATCACCGACCTTGGCCTAGCTTGGCAACTGAATACCAGGAACCTAACCTAAGTGATCATGGATAAACAGTACACCAAAGAACTCTACTTTCTTCTGGGTTTGGTTTTGTTTTGTTTTGCTTTGCTTTGCTTTGCTTTGTCCCGTTCTGTTCTGTTTTGTTTGACACAAGGTCTCATTATGTAGCCCTGGTTGTCCTGGAACTCAGTATGTAGACCAGGCTGTTCTCAAACTCACAGAGATCCACCTACTTCTGCCTCCCAAGTGGCATTGGGATTAAAGCTTGCACGGCCATGTCTGGCCAGGACTCTCTGCTTGAATCTTCATGTCTGAAAGAAATTTGTGTTTTTGTACCTTTGAGCCACTGTGGGTTCATACGTTCCTGATTCTCCCTGTTATCTTGGCTTAAAGCAGTCAGTGATGCCCACGCCATGTCTGAGTGGTTCCCTGTCTTGAAATGCCCTTCATCAGATAAACTCATTTATTCTAAGTAAGCTCAGCTTCTCACAACGTCTCAGAGTGAGAACAAAACTCCATGCAGACTTCAACATGAAGTAACAAGTATGAGATCCAGTGAGAATCTTGAAAGCCTTCTCCTTTCCTTCTGAAACAGCAATGGGAGGACTTTAATATCTCCATTCCTGTCAGCATTCTTGTCTTGTTAGGACCAGAATCACAATTATCTTCTACAGACAACATCCTAGAAGTTTTCTAATCAGCTTCTCCATACTTCTTCCAAATTCTTAAACCAATCTCAAAGGCTTCTTCGCATTACCAGGTAAATAAATATCAACCGCAAAGAACCCATTTCTCAGGCACCAATCATTTGTTAGTAGGCTTTCTGGTGCTGTAACAAACCCCTGAGATAATCAGCTTATGAAAAGAAAAGATTAATTTTGGCTTATAGTTTGGAAGTTTCAGTCCATGACCAGTTGGGTTCATTGCTTTGGACTATGGTGGCATAACAAATTTGGGGTAGGTGGGGTAGTGAGTCCACTATCTCCTTTCAGGGACACACACCCAATGACCTGAAGCACCCTTAGTAGCCCCCTCCTCCTAAAGGCCTCCTAAAGGTTCCAACTCCCTCTCAAAACTCACATCCTGGGGATCCGGCCTGTAACATGGTGCTTTGGGGAATACAGTCAGCCTAGGAAGGGGCCTAAGAACCCCATTTCTCGGCTGCTTACAGAGGATGTCAGTGAGCAGGACAGCTTTCAGAATGTTTTGTAACCAGAGACAGAATAAATTAGAGCGGGAGAGAGCCTGGGCATGGGAGGCAGAATTACCTAGTGGCCTGTCAAGCATGAGACAGGTCTGGGTTTGGGTAGCAGCTGTGAGGAGAGCTGAGGGGCTCTGACAGTGACGTCTTCTGGCTTGATATGGCTTGTACAAGATGAGGGAACGGCCTCTTATCAATGAGTGTGAGACCTTTAGGCTCTGGGTGTGGTTCCTGGTACACACCCTACCTGTGTTAGTCCTTGGTTTCCAAGCTGTCTGTCCTGGTTTGTGTCTTGCTGGTGACTCTGCAGGAAACATTACTGCCATTCCCCTTCCACTGAGCAAATACCATCCACACGACTGTAGATCCCAGGCTGAGTGCTGTCTCTTACCAGCAATCCCTCCTGGTGCCCTTGCCCACCGGTGCTGCTGACCTGGGTAAGCGCCCTTTCCATGTGCTCCAGTGACATCTTGTAAGGTCTCCTGTTATAGCAGGGTACAGTATGGTCCAACCATGGGGTATCTGGAAATCTCTCTGAGCATCCTGAAAGATTTTATTTTATATGTTTTGGACTCTATTGTCATCATATAGGAAAACCTTAACAATAACCTGAGTGAATGCTGAATGGTGTGAAAGACAGGCAACTCTCTGCTATGAAACTAATACATTCATTTCCTCATTGCTGATGATATAGCAAAGCAGAAAGATGTTTGGATACGGCCTTAATTGCATTTTGTGTGTGGTAATGTGAAGGAGCAAAATATCCTTGTGAAGAAGTCAGTCAAGTGTCAAAGAACTTAGAAAACAGCCCTAAAATGCATGGAGAATTATTTGCATAAAAGTAATAGTTAAAGCCATGGCCGAGAGACAGATAAAGACCGAGATAAAGACAGGCAAAGCAAAGATGACACAAGGGGAGAGAGCAGGAGAGATGCAGACACACGAGGAACTGATGCACACAAAAGCCACATGGAGGAAAACACTGTCCTTCCATTTTGAAGATCTCCTGGGATACTATTGTCAAGACAATGTCACAGTGTCATGGTGAACTTACTTAAGGAGGCCCATTAGGGGCATTCAACAGGAAGACCCTAAAGGGAAGAAATCTGAGATACGCTGTTCTAAAAGTTAGGCCTCACATAAGATCTGAACAAAGCTCAGCTTCATAGCCATGCTCCACAGGCCTGGCCTCTGCTCTCCTAGCCGGCAAAGAGACTCCCATTCATAAAAATAGAGGCACACTTAAAAGTTGGTTGTGCTGGACACCAGTGGCACACGCCTTTAATCCCAGCACTCAGAAGGCAGAGAGAGGCAAGTGGATTTCTGAGTTCAAGGCCAGCCTGGTCTACAGAGTGAGTTTCAGGACAGCCAGGGCTACACAGAGAAACGAAACGAAATGAAACGAAACAAACAAAATACCCATAAAGGTTGGTTGCAACTCTGTCAGCCTTTATTTTCTACACCACTTCATAAAATAATCTATCATGTCTTACTGGTGCATGTGTGACTATGCATAAATAGACAGACAGACAGACAGAAGCACATTTACAGACACAGTTTTCCACCTTTTTTGACCTGGTACCCTGTGGATGGATGCCTTAAGAATTGTAATACTTCTCAGACCAGAAAGAATTTTCTATTTCAAATACAATCCCTGAACTATTGAGAACAGTATATTAAACAGAAAGAAGTGTTCAAGTGTAGTCTCACACCCTGAAATCATAGTAGGAGTTGGCACCTACAGGACCTTCAGAAAGGATCGTGGATCGTGGTAGCAGGCTCCTGTTGGGGTTTCTACATTTAGTTCAAAGGATGATTGCCCCAAAATACTCAGAAATTTTCAGAGCTGCACTCCTAACAAAGCCAGCCCCTCCGTTTTATCTGTAACAAACGCCCCAAGAAAATCATTGATGTGAATGAATAGAACAATTCATCGTGTTTGTGGGAGACAGACAGGCCAAGCCTAGCAAGACTGAGAGAAAAAAGTAACAGGAGCATGGTTTGTTCTTCATAATTACATATTTAGGGGAGAAAGGAGCAGGAGAAGAGCGTTCCTTTTAACGTGCCTGGGCACGACAGATGAGCACTGCTCATCACGGCTGTGCCTCGGAGACTGAATGCTGGAGACAAACACCCAGCACTTTGCTTTTCCTTTGTCATGTGCTTCGAGCCCTTCCCAGTTCTCTGTGAGTGGCAGGTGACCTGAGGGAGTGCACCAGGCCCTTCCTGTCTGGGTCCTTCAGCAAAAGCAATCCTCTCTTCAAGACATAAAATACAAGCACCTCAAAGACATGTTTTACTCGTAACTGGCAACACCCCCAGAATACATGCTGGATGGATTTGGCAATGAGACCAGAGTGCAAAAGCTCACTTCGTCTCTAAGCTCATGTGCTCCTCCATGCACTTTGTTTACTTGGAACAATATTTATAACAAGGATGGTTTGAGCAAAACCCAAGGATCAGGAGACCACATCTGAGCTAGCTTTTCCTCCTCTGATCTGGAAAAGATACCATGTTGCAAGCTCAGTCTTTGCTAAAGGAGAAGTTGAACTCCTAAAGGTTCTTACTTGAACTCTGGAAAGCATAACTGGTATATCTGTGGTTTTCCTTTTAAAATGAAATGACAAGGGCTAGAGGTGGCTCAGCTGTGAAGAACACACACTGCCTTTCAGATGCTCTGAGGTAGGTCCCCAACACTCAGGTCATGTGGCTCCCAGCCTTCTATATCTCCATCTCCAGGGTATCTGGTGCCCTCTTTTGGTCTCCAGGGTCACTGCACTCAGACATACCCACACACAGACACACATGTGCACGTAATTAAAAATAAGACAAACTATTTTTTAAAGAGACTAACAATGCAGTTTGTATACACCTGACTAAAGGAGTCAATGAATTCATAAATTATTTCCTGAGGCCACTATGAATTTGGGGTAGAGAAGGAAAGGACTGTTAAGTGTAAGAATTGTAAAAATAAATTCAAAAGGTCATACAGTCAACTTGTATTTCTCCACAGTACAGTCTTCTGAGGCCTGCTTATATCTTCTGCCATGGAAAATAAATCTATCCATAGACATTCTGAGATTTGAGAGTGCCTGGGGATAATGATTTTGCAGAACATTTTATAGGACAGTGAGTACTAAAAAAATGGATTAGTTTTGTAGTATGAATTCTGTCCTTTCTTTGGTTATAAATGTAAACAGTTAATGCAATAGTCTTTAAGTTTTATATTTATAATGAGCCAAACACTGTTAGCTGAAATTATCTGACACTATGAATATGATACTAAATCTTAAACAAATTTTCTATAAACACTTTTTTTTGAGACAGGGTCTTACTTTGAAGCCCAGACTGAACTACAACATATAGCCTTCCTACAGACTTCAGTGTGGTAGAATTCCTGTCATGCCTAGATTTGTATAAGGCAGTCTCTAACACATCCAAACCTTTCCCTTCACAATGAGGTTAAAATAATGGACTAAGAGTTATTTTATGCAATTCAACAGAATGTCATCCTATCTGTGTCTGACAAACTGCCCACTCTGGTGGCAATCTTTCCCATGTCCATGAAAGTGGACAGCTTTAAAAACTCTTGCACATCATGAATTCATCATGCTAGGCCCATTGGGTTTGCTAAAGGACTAGGTGTTGTAGGGTTGAAAGTAACAAGAGACAGGTTATGCAGGGAACAGATGGAAGAGTCACAACCAGAGCCTACATGTCCTGATCCTAGACAGCTGTTCCTTCCACTGTGCCAGGCAGTTGAAAATTCCCAGACTTATCATACGCTTCTCATCTCTCCCCTTAAAAAACACACCCAAGACAGCATGATGCTATCGGGCCTGTCACTGTCAGTATCTCCATATGGGAGCGAGGAGGAGTAAAGAGAGAAAAAACGTTTCTGCAGAGAGTTTGATTTTGCAGAGATAGGATACAACTTGCTTCCCATCTTGAGCAATTAATGAGACTATTGTCCACAAGTTGGTGCAGGGCTCAGCAATGAGATGGTAGTTCTTTGGCTGTTCCTGGTCCCACTCAAGGTCTCAAGGGACAAAACAGGAAATGGGACCTTGTTCTGGCCAAAGCTGGATATTCCTGTCCTGGCCCTGGACAGGACATGTCTTCTCCAAACTCCACTGCAGCTCACTAAAAAGAAGACTAACAACTACCACTTCCTCCAATTCTCAGACCTGCTTTAAGAATCCAGGGAAGAAATAAATGTTCGCATTTCTTGAAAATTGTTTGTATCAAATGCCATAGGCATGTCCAGGGCTATTACTAACGTGGTTAATAGACCACCATGAAATGATGGTTTAAAAGACTGCCTTCTGCTGACAAGGGCAGCCTTCGCTCTGAATTGCACTTTCTTTTCCACACCAATCTCTAGAAGAAGAAAAAATGGGAGACAGAGCTCCTCTTTTGTATTTTGTTTCCTGTTTTTTTTTGTTTTGTTTTGTTTTTGCGGTAGGGTCTCATTCTATAAAACAAGGCTGGCTTCACTCCAGAGATTCTGGCGTTAGAGGCGTGTGCCACCCAGCACTTTAGGGGAAAGCAACACATGGCACAGGCTTGAGGGAGCATGGAGTAGACCAAGGCAGCAGGCTACCACAGCTACTTTCTTGTTGCTGCAGTAGATACACTGACAAAAACAACTTGAGGGAGATTGGGTTATTACAGCTCCAGGGGACACCGTCTACAGGGCAGAGAGGACAGGGCAGCTGACAGCAGAGGTGCAGAAATAGGAGTGAGAGGTTGGCTGGTCACCATGCATCCGCACTCAGGAAGCAGAAGTGAATAGGAAGTGGGGCTGGGTTACAAGGCCTTTCCCCTGTGACCCATTTCCTGCAGAGAGTCCCCGCCTCCTAATGATTCTACAGCCTTCTCCTACACCACCACCGGCTGGAAAGCAAGAGTTCAAATACCTGAGCCTAGGGGTCGATTCTACGTCCAAAGCACTGCTTGAAACACACACAATTTCTTTTGCAAATGTTTAGGGAAGAAACCTTCCTCTCATGAGCCTGTCAGATCCAAATAGCATAACACATGTCCATGATACTGAGAACCAGTGTATTATTCTGTACTTACCATTCACAATGAAAATGGCTAATATTCATCAGCTAATAAGTACTGTGTTTCCTCTCCTAAAGTCAAGTACATGGGAGGAGCAGAGACTGTGTTAGTCAGCTTTCCATTGCTGTAACAAATAACTGAGGTGTTTTGGTCTGGATGGGGACTTCCAGTCCTATTGTGATGGCACTGGATGGCACTGCCAGAGTGTGCACCTGATGGTTGCAGAAGCAAAAGAGATGGAGGAGGGCACTAGGATCACACAGCTCCCTCCTTCAGAGGACTTCCCCCCTCAGAGACAGAAGAAAGCAAACAACAACAACAACAACAACAAAAACTCCTACTAGGTTCTTTCACCTCCCAATAATTGGGGACCAGACTTAGAACACGTGAGCCTTTGAGGACACTCAAGATCAGGTGTGTGTGGCTTTGTGAGAGCCCAAGGCTTTATGCACACTGGGTAATCTACTACTAAGTTCACTCCCAGGTCCAAAGACTCTCAAGATCTTATCAGATGGATACCTGCAGAATGGTGGAGACACATATCAAATGACTTGATCAGCTCCTGACTGGAACCCACTGGCTTACTCCTTACTCTCCAGCCCACAGCCCGCTCCTTCTCATTCATTGTTCTTGGCTTGCTGGAGGCTCACCCAACACTCACTGCGTACATTCATGCACAGTAGACACTGATTCTCTCCTTCCCAATGAGTGCCCAACGTGATGCGCTGAGGCCTTGTCTCTGCCTGTGTGTGCAATCAGTGATTGTAACTTGAGACCTTTAAGTGTTGTTCCTCAGCATCCACCCAAGTTTCTACTTCCTAAAACTGGTTCCTTCTCGAGGTTGGTGATGGCTTGTACCACTGAGAATGGCAGCACACAGATGTTTTTACACAATCCTTCAGTCAAGAAATGACTCAGGCCTCAGGAGCCCATCACTTCAGCCACTGGCTTCTTCCTTCACAAGAAGACCAGGATGCTATTCAGTGCAATTGTGCAGTTAGGTGTTTGAAATAAGATTTGTCAGTGCAGTATGGAAAGCTGCCTCATTGCAACAAGCCTCCTGTTTCCACATCTATAAGACAGCAAGGCTCCCAGAGTACCTCACCCCACCCCCGAGAAATGTAATTCAAGAGATGAGTGGTTTTCAGAGGAGCACCAGGAAACTGGAGATTAAATGACAGGATAATAACCTCCTCCCAGTTTGAAAGTGATCTCTGTGCTCATTGTTTGAGTTTAAAAGGCACAAAATGTATACAAGAAAGTGTGTCTTTGTCTGTGTGTGTGTGTGTGTGTGCGCGCGCGTGCACGCGTGCGCGTGTATGCATCTATGTGTGAGAAACACATAGATTGATGCCAAGTGTTTCTCTCAATCACTGTCCCATCTTGCTTTTTTGAGACAGGGTCTCCCACTCAACCGGGGCTGTGAGCCCTGGGATTCTCCTGTGCCTGACTCTGGCTCAGAGATTACTGGCACACACTGTCACACTAGGCCTTCTACATGGGTGCTGAGAATCTGAACTCAGATCCTTAACACTTGCAGGGCAAGCACCACACCAACTAAACTACCTGCTCAACCCCCAAATATTAGAATGTTGAGCAGCAACCTTCCTACTAACTCTCAAGTTACTCCAGATTAAAAAAAAAATCTTGTACCTTTGGAGAAAGCCATAAATTGTTATGAATATTCTCAGTCTTTACAACCTAAAACCCATAGTGATATTTAAGAAAGAGATGACCACAGATTGACATGTGTGTTTCTAGTTGAAGGACTCTTCTCTTCCTGACTGCCCTGGAAGCTTTTTCCAATTAGGCATATTTAGCTGAACCATATTATCAGGCTACAGGAAGAATCCCATTTGTCAGCAGTTTTAAACGTTGCCAAATAAAGGCTCATTGGCCAATGGTGGCAAGCACTCTGCTAATAGCCAGACTTTAGAAAACACACACCCTGCTGAGTTTTATTCAAGCCATGGTTCTATTGAAATCAAAGAGGGTGACAATGGCTGCTTTCAAACTCTAGAAACCCTTTGCATTCCAATAAAAGTTTAAATTAATGTTTTAAAAGGTTACTGCTATTTTTTCCCATTTAGCTGCCATTGGCTATGAGTCCTATTTAGACATGGCCCTGCGTTATTTTACTATTTCTTTCTGCACAAAAACCAGTGTTTGATTACATTAGATCATCAGTGTCTGGCTTTCATTAGGCAAACCTGAAATACCCTATTATTAAGATTAAACAGAAAAAAAAAAGTAGTTGTTTTCTTATCCAAAACCTATTATTTTGAGGCTACACTGACCAGAGGAAGAGAACTCTACACAAAGCCTGACCTGGAGATGCTCTAAGACCCGACTGGGCTGCTCTTCACTAGGACATGGAGAAGAGGCGGCCAGACCTGCAGGGCTTTGACATTTGCAGTTCGTGCTTTGTAATGCCAGCAACAGATCCAGAGGCTGGGGTGAAGCAGCCTGGAGCTGGAGGCTCTAAAGTCTGGCAGACCTCTGGTGCTCAAGTTTAGCCAGTGTCTCCTCAGTGTGGTTTTCAAACCCATGTTGAAGCAAGTGGTGGGCAGCAGCACATGGAGATGACCTTCATGGACCCAGGCTTCCCTAATGCTCTCATCATACACGATGGTATACACTCCAGTCTCTTCAAATTTCTCCCAGGAGAACTAGAAATTCTCTAGGAGATGGGGCTGGAGAGATGGTTCAGAAGTCACGAGACTTGTTGCTCTTGTGGAAGACTTCGTTTTGACCACTATCACCCACATGGCAGCCACATGGGTCACAGCCATCTGTAACCCTAGTCCCAAGGAATCCCATGCCTTCCTCTACCCTCTACAGGGACCAGGCACTGTGTGATACACAGACAAATTCTAGGAGAATTTCATATGTGATGGCTAACATTTTCAACTTGACACAACCTAGAATCATTTGGGTGGAGACTTAACTAGGGATTGTCTTCATTGACTTGGTTGTGGGCATGTCTGTGACGGGTTATCTTAATTGGGTACCTTTATATGGAAAGACCCATCTCGGCAGAGGGTCTTGACCCATATCAGAATGGAGACATTTGAACTCAGCGCAAGCAAGCAAGAGGGTGAACGTGCATGCATTCTTCGCTCCCCTCCATAACTCTAAATGTGATGTGACCAGCTAGATTAAGTTCCTGATCCTGTGAGTTCTCAGAAACGATGAACTGCTTGTTGTCCAAGCATTTTTATCACAGCAACAGAAATGACACTAGGATAGGCCTTTACCTCTGGATTATCTTTCAATAATAGCTTTTGTAGCTCAGAAGTCATCTCTTCAAAAAACCTACTCCGGCATACCAAAGAAGAGGCAGGTACCCATCCTGTGTGCTGGAACCCCAATGGCATCACACTATAGTTACACATTTGTTAGTCTCCCATGTAGATCATGATATGTGTGTGTGTATGTGTGTTTGTGTGTGTATGTATATATGTATGTGTGTATACATATACAATATAGAATAGATATATATGTCTTGAGTAAATTTTACTAAATATCTCATCAGGCTAGATACCTTGGTTCCCCATCATGTTGGCTAGTTTCCTCAAGTCCTACAGGAGGGTATTGTGATGGTGGTACCTGCCTGAACCTTCAGGGGCAGCACTGTTGGTGACACTATTGCACACACTAATGTCAAGAAGCTCCCAGGCTCCCTACTGAAGCCCCAAGTTCCAATGTTTCATGGTTGCATTTATTTGCTGATTTTATCCCTAGTGACCTTGGTCTATCACTCCTAATTCTGCAGTTGGCTGTGTCTTAGACTGTGGAAAGAAGACAGAATAAAGGCCAAAGGTCACTCTGTTTTCCTTTCTCCTCTTTAGTGACTCAAACTGTACCCTGGCCCTCTTTTCAGGGCATAAGAGTCTCCTCATAATGTTGTTTGTCTCTTGTTTTATGTGGATTGTCACTGCCTTCCTCTGGTTTATGGTTGAGTTAAGTCAGCCCCATTCAGAGGAGAAGCAAAATCAAAATTCTACCAAGAGCTACTCATGCAGAATGGATGAGGTAGGGGGAATCTGTCTGTTCGTGGACAAATTTATAACCTTGTGCTTCCAGTGAACGGATTACACTCTTGCCAGGATTGTCCAATTAAAATCATGGCACACCATTATACTTGACCTTAGAAATAACCAAGATTTGGTGGCAGTGTTATTAGGGTATAAATGTCCCAAATACTTCATGGTACATACTTATATTTTAAAACATTATATATTAACCCCAGACCAAGTACCCAACAGGTAACAATGTTGTTGCTATTACCCCATATTTCTACATACTAGCATTAGTTTCAACTCTTAAGTACCGAGTCATAAAAGTATAAATCATCAATAGTAAAGTAAAATTGGGCCATTGATTCATCCCTCTGAAAGTCAGATTTTTCTGGGCACTCTGAACCTACTCATTCTGCTGCACCTGTACCTACTAATTCTGAGTCAGATGTTCTAAACAGTGTGTCCCTGTAGTTATTTTCCCTAGAGTGGCCTTTCATGGATTAGATGGAGCCAGTCTAGTTCCTTTGACCTCTTGAGTCCACAGGGTTGACCAGTCCTGACTATCACTGTGTCAGCAGGCTCTGGACTCTGCATATGACCATATGTGGGTCTTGAGTACGAAGGTCAGCCACCAGAGAGGACACACAACTACTGTACCATTACTCTAGCACCAGCAACAGGGCACAGGAAGATTGAAGGTTTGGGCCAGATAGACTGCATAACGAATGAAACTGTCTCATTAAAAAAAAAAGGAGGGAAGGAAGGAAGAAGGGAGGAAGGAAGGGAGAGAGGGAGGGAGGAAGGGAGAGAGAGAGAGGAAAAAGGAAGGAAGGAAGGGAGGGAGGGAGGGGGGAGGGAAGGAAGGAGGGAGAGGGACTGGGAAAAGGAAGGAAGGAAGGAAGGAAGGAAGGAAGGAAGGAAGGAAGGAAGGAAGGAAGGAAGGAAGGAAGGAAGGAAGGAAGGAAAAAAAGAGTTTCCAGGAAAACCAAACCTCTTGTCCGCTGGCCACCTTCTTGTAGTGAGTGGCTTAGGTCCATCTCAGCAGGCTCCTCATCCACAGTGAGATTCACGGTCTCCAGGATAATTTGTCCCTCATTTACCTGAGCTGATTTTTAAGCTTTCTGAGAAATGAATGGCTAAGAGAAAAAACATAATTTCTCAATAGTGGCAAAATTATCCCAAGGCAGGACTGGAGAGATGGCTCAGTGGTTAAGATCACTGACTGCTCTTCCAGAAGAGCCAGGTTCAGTTCCCAGTATGCACATGCCACCTCACAGCTGTCTTTTACTCCAGTACCAAGGGATCCAGAACCTTCGCACAGACACAATGTGTGCAACACACCAATGCACATTTAAAAATAATAATAAAATTAGCCCAAGGCAAGAACGTGGAAATCAATTGTCATGAACAAGGTAGACTATTACTTCTCTTGTCTCCATCCTGGCTTTTTAATTTACCAGGAGCCTAATGGCGCCCCAGATAAGCCATGCCAGTGCCCAGGCACTTGTAACAAACTGGAAGGAAATCAGGAGGGATGAACTCACCCCTGGAATCAGGAAGCAATTAAGCACACCCAGAAGGACACATCCCCCATGATAGGCCTCAGAGCACTGACTGAGGCCGGGAACTTGCTGTTCTCAAGGTTGTTCAGTATATTTTCCTGACTCTCTGCAGCTTCCTTAATTCAATGGGTTTTCCTTTTAAATTATAGAGTTATGTAGTTATTACCTGGCCACATACCTGGGTCTTCATCGCAGAGTGGATGTGGGTGGGAAGAGTGGGAGCACAACAGAGGTAAGAACTTAAGGGCCATCCATCTTGTTTGTCTCATCAGCAGCTGCTACCATTTTAGCCTCTGTCGCCATCTGGAGTACCTCTGAGAAATCTTCTGTGCTGTCTTCTAATAAAAGCAAAAAACAATAAATAATTATGTGGTGATAAAAGGAAGAGGTATCAGGGGAAAATGTAAAAGTCTTGCAACTCTTGACAGAGAATGTAATGTGTTTGGAGAGACTTTTGTTTTGTTTTGTTTTTATTTCTATGTACACCAAGAGAAAGAAAACACTTCGAATGCAGTATTTATAGTAGTGATAGTTGTCAGATGAGTTGTCTGAGCAGATGGGTTCTAATAAATATGGTGTCTGTATAAAGTTCTATTGTTGACAGCAAATGCACATATTGCCTTTTTAGCTTTAAGAGACACAGCCTAAAGCAGTGCTCCTTAACCTTCCTAATGCTGTGACTGGCTCTTTAATACAGTTTCTTACGTTGTGGTGACCCAACCATAAAATTAATTTGTTTCTACTTCATAACTGTAATTTTGCTAGCATTATAAATTACAATGTAAATATATGTAATACATGTGATAGATATGTATGTATCTATGTGTGATTAATATATGTAATAGATATGGGATATATGACTCCAGTGAAAGGGTCTTAGACCCCCAAGGGGTGATGACCCACAAGTTGAGAACCACTTATACAGCATACTCCAAGAAGAGCTGTTTAGACTGTAGACGTGTCTGTGGGGTGTCTTGATCATTAGCTAATATAGGAAGGTCTAGCATCTTGTGCCTGATGTCATAACCAGGCAGGTTGTTCTGAGCTGTGTAAGGAGCTACCTAACACATTAGCACACGCCCTTCATGGCTCCTGCTGTATTTCTTTGGCTATGAATAAGTTCCTTGTTCAGAAGTAATACTGTGTGGAATAGCAAGTAGGCCTGCCTTGACTTCCCTCAGGAATGAATTGTAAGCTGTAGGATTAAAGGAACACTTCCTTTCCCTAAGATGCTTTGGATCACAGTATTTTATCAATGAAACAGGAAGGAAGCTAGATCGTTCACGGAGAAGAGTTTTATTAGCACATGGGTTTGTTTCTTGTAAGAAGCTGAATGTCAAGCAATATCCTAGATTTTGAAAGTTGAAATTTTTTTAAAGAACTATTTTCAAGACCATTGGAAGTCACCACATAAAATCACATTTCTCAAAGACTGAAAAAAGTTGGCCTTTTTGAATGTGTTGTGACCTTTTGCTTAGAAGCATTTTGTAGCCAAGAGCAGTATTCTTCGTACTTCATGCTTTTTGAGAACGGACCTATGTAAAGGTAAGAGGCATGGTCAGACAAATGGAGCACTAAGTTAGGATGAAGATTCTAGGAAGGGGCTGGAAAGATAGCTCAGCAGTGAAGAGTTCTTACTGCTGTTGCAGAAGACTCAGGTTCAATTCCCAGCATCTCCATCCATGGCTTACAACAACCAGGTCTAGGAAATCCTATGCCTTCTAATCTCTGTGGATATCAGCATGCAAATAGTGCAATACATAGACAGACACATATACACATTAAATAAATAAATAATAAATAAATAAATAATAAATTTTAAAAAAATTTTTCAGGTAGGTGAAATTTCATGGTTGAGGGGTTCATATACCTTGCTAGTTTCCACCAGAAAATCCTTTTTGAGGTCTTCCTTGGACAGTGGACCAGAGGTTCTTTTGGCTCATGTGTTTCCAAGTGACTGTACAGTATGAATCCAAACTCTGGCAGGTCACCTAGCAAGTAGTCTTCACCAGCACCCCTGAAGTCATCTTTTCCTGGATACTAGATACCCACTTAGGAGCAGGGCAGTAGTGGGGACAGCAGTCACATCTCCCATTAGCATCCATTAAAGCTGAGCATTCTACAATGGATTTCTCATAAATTTGCTGAGCAACCTGGTGGAACGAAAGATAAAGAACAGTCATTGTGCGCCCTCATCTACAGAGCCCATAAATAACGTCCTAGACCACAGCCCTTCAGCAGAAACACAAGACGCAGTGCAGAGACCCTAATGAGCTCAGGTGCCTGCCTGGGAACCAGTGCTTGTGCAGGCTGAGAGAGGAACGCATCTCCATGGGCTTGAGAAACACAGATCTCCTTGGTATTCAACGAAATGCACTGTGTCTTTTCCTGCACTCTTTCCTTTCCTTTAACTCTTGGGTTATTCCCTGTTTGATGAGCCTAAAAGTTCTGAAGTCACACAAAAGAAGACTCCTTCATTTTATTAGCAGACATGTGTGGAGGGCTTAGTATTTCCAGGTTGGACCACAGTTGTCGTGCCCATTTCCTAACCATTCTGTTTAAAATAAGATGTCAGAAAACCAACAGCCTGACAGTCATAAAGACACTATTTCTGATGAATTGGAATTCTGGGAGCTACGTTAAGACCATGTTAATTTCATGGGGAGAGATTGCATTTTGATTCTTTGGATATTAGTGGGTTTTTTTAAAGATGTCTGCCAAATACTAAAGATCAATGGATTTAGTATTTTCAGAGTTAGCTCAATTATTTCATTAAAGGTTATTTGTTTTGTTTTGTGTGTACATGAGAATGTCTGCATGTAGGTATGCCCGGTACACTCAGAGGCCAGGAAACAGCACTGGATCCCTGGAACTTGAGTTACAGCCAGTTATGAGCCATCAGGTGTGTGCTGGGACTAGAACCCAGGTCCTCTACAAAAGCAGCATGTGTTCTTAACTAATGAGCCATCTTGCCAGCCTTGAAATGTTATAAATGGTTTACAATGATGTTCCTCATCCAGGTGATTAATATTGACCATAAAAGTCCACACTTCCAATTCTCCCACTCTCCTTCTCTCCTCTCTCTCCCAGCCCACCTCCCCGCATGCTGTGTTCATTCATACATTAAAATGGAGCCCAAATGACCAATGAGTCTGTTAACAACACAATACTTGTTAATCCGCTCTCATCTGAGAAGCAAGAAACAAAGGAATTCCAAAGCCTGGAGTATGTGAAGGAAGGCTTTCTGGCTCCCACTAAATGTGTCTTACAGTTCCCAAAACACACAGACTAAAGTCAACTTAGGCCTTTATTCAAAGGCTGTGCCAAAGAGGGAAGAGAATTAAATTTTCCCTAAAGCTTTTCCTAAAACATTTGGATGTGCTTTTTGGGATCCAGGCATGTTAGAGATAGTAAGAAATTTCAGTGTTGAGAATCAGAATTTTAAACAATGGCCAAAAAGAATAGTGTCTAATTTAAAGGCTTTCAGCTCCTTCCAGTAAGCAAGCAAGTGCATGATAATTTTAATTCTTCTTCCAGAAGATTTCGTTCTATAACTCACTAGTTAGCTTGTATGATTTCCTGTGATATTAAGTAGATGTAAATTTCCTCTCCATGGAAGCCAGTTTCCATGTAGGCTTTTCTGTGTATTTGAGATCTATTTTGTGGCCTTCCTGAACTCATGGAAAATCGACGGTACTGGGAGGGAATTGTAACTAAGCTTTCCCAGTGGCGCTTTTTAAAACAGTCATGGAAACAATAACAGGGCACTAGCCTGATGCGGATGCAGCCTTTGGTGGACACTCCGCTCAGCCTGCCAGGACATCCCCGGAAATTACAGACCCTCAAAGGTGTCAGGACAAAGTAAATAAAACACGATGCAGTTATTTTATTCCCACCCCCACTGATTCACTCCTCCCTCCGCAAGTTCTTAGCAACATAATTTTGAACTGAGTGAAAGGTCAGCTTTGAAGCGAGTGTAACGTTATTTACAGGAAATGAAGCAGAAAGTGGGCTCTCCTGCACTTTGAAATGCCCCTATTATTGGGAGAAAATGAACTGTGTCGTCTGTCAGAAGAGAATCAATTCCCTGCATTTTCTTATGTAAAAGCTAAATACTTACCTTTCCAGAATTATCCTATCAACCCTGAAATTTTAAAATTTACCAAGGTCTGCTTTCCCCAACCTTGGATAAGAAAGCTGGAAAGAATGCTGTGGGCTTGAAGCCCTTATGTAAATAATCGGGAACGCAGTGGGGGTGGGGAGAAAGGAGCTAATCAGGGGGATTCCTTCCAATATGAGATGCTAACTAGAAGCTTTGTGATAGCTACGGGACCAGCAACATCTTTAAATATTTAATTTCTTGTCAGTTGTTAGCTGACTCATGTTTATGTATGTGTGTGTGTATTGCATATACACATGAAACTATCTGTCAGAAGGAAGTGGTAAATTAAGCAATTATAGGGCTCATTGTGCAAGGAGAAAAGAGGAGGGATCTGTTTGTGAGGAAAAAGAAAAAGCATGGTTTGCCTTACAGAGTCCCAGGTAGGTGTGGCTTGGATTCCTTTAAAAGATGCATCTATCCATAAGTCCTAGACACCTTCCTGTGCTGGGTCAGAAAGCTGACTCTGGGGATGTGTTTAAATGCCACATTTTAAGTGAGTTCAGTAAAACCTCGGTCCTACATTCATTCTCATTTTATATTAGGCACTAAAATTTAGTTCTGTTATAATTTAGGCAACAAAAATATATTAACGTTACCATAATTGGCTTGGGTTCTGTGGTTCTCTTTTGTGTAATCTGGACCGTGTGGCTGTGGCTGCTATGGTTAAATGGTTCCTCTATTCTGAGATCCAAAGAAGGAAAGATAGAGAAAAGGCAACACAAAACCTCTTGCGAGTTTGAGTCCAGCCTGGTCTACACAGCGAGTTCAGCCAAAGCTACAGCATGTCTTGAAACAAACAGAACAAAATAACAAAACCTCTTACGCTTTGCGTTGCCTGACCCAGTGGGGCCACTTGATTTCAGGTACATCCAAAAGGATCTATTTAGCCAAAGGGCCAGTTAGTGCAGTGTTTGCTTTGCAAGTCTGAAGCCCTGGATTTGCTCTCCAGCACCTTGTAACTTGGGTGTGGTAACACACACCTGTAATTCTATACAGGGAGGTGGAGGCAAGGTAGATAAGGAGTTCAAGTTCATCCTCCAGGAGCTATACAGACCAGGGTCAGTCTGAGATATATGAAAGTCCGCCTAGAAAAAAAACCAAATGGCCAAGAAATCTAAAGTGGGTTGATTCTCAAAGGCACTAAGGTAGAAGGGCAGGAAAATGGGATCAGAGAGCCTGTTATAGCCCTGCATCCTCTCCTGCTCCCCAGCCTCAGCCCTGGGTAACAGACAAAGAAAGCCACACACTGCTTTGATGCGATGGAGCTTGGCGCAGTCCAGAATGAAGAACTCAGCAGAGTACCCGAAGATCCACTCCTCCAGACTCAGAAAAGAAAGCAAGGCAATTCCTAAAGGGGAGAAAAAGCTACAGTAATTTTAAGTAGAGCTACCCTTTAATTAAACACATTGTGTTATGTTATCTCCTGCTTTTCAGCTATATTTCTGTCCCTAGCATAAAAATATAAAGTCTTAATCACAGTATTAAGAAGTTAAAAATAAAGTAAATAGCAGAAGAACTCACCTTTGCAACCCAGTAGCTAAGAAAACAAACTTCACTAAGTCTCCATTCCACTCTCTTTAAAATCTGGTAATACAAATTAACTCAGAGAATGCATGGATGCAAAGATGTGACCAAATAAAGTATATAAATTTTCAGTGCGATATTTGCCATTGTATAAATGTCCACAATTACTTAAATAGTGACGTCCTGAGCTAATGGCTACAGAGGTCTAAAATTCAACTAAGAAGAATGCTTGCTATTGAGTCTCCTAATACCTGAGTGGTAAGGGCGGAAATAGCAGTCAGTGGTATTTATGGCTCTCCATAGTAACCATTTCTATTTACCTCTCCTAGAGAGAGGAAATACAGACACCCCTGGCTGAGTTAGCAGGCACCTGCCACTCACAGGAACAGAGAACGCATATGCTATCAAGTACTCAGCCATGTCAAGTAGAATTGGAGGGGAACAAGTATAGATTAATTTACAGACAAGTAAAATCTGGAGGTCATAATACGTGGGCAGAGTTCAGTTGATTTCAAATATATAATAAGTGTGATTTTTCAAAGCAATTAAATATTTCTCAAATCTTAAAGTATACATTGATGTTTTATCAGAAGAATGTTAGAAGCTAAGACATATATTGTGTTGCTTTCATTTAAGCCATTCAACAAAGATGTGTCCGGCATTTTCTATGAACCAAAGAGCAACACTACTTTGCCGTGGGACAAAAACGTGTCACTCACTCCAAATGTCACCCCGAATGCTTGTTTGCTGATCTACTGTTTGTTCAGCGCAGTCTTGTAAAATGAAAGCATGGCTCTTCGCAAAGATGTTGAGGAAGCCCTTATGCTGCACACCGGTAGGCCTGAGAGTGGAGGACGTGTCTTTCCAAGCTCTAGCACACACGCGAATGAGAAAGGACAAATGTGTACCAGACACGCATAAAGAGAGAAACTGGGACCTGGCTGTTCAGGACATAATCTGTGAGCCAGCACTTTGGAAAGCTTGTGGGAGTGTTTTAGAATCAGACTCAGTAGCCTCACCCCAAACCTTCTGAATCAACGTCTCTGGGTCAACCAGACCTCCAGGTGACCTGCATGCACTTAACAATTTCACAAGCACTGAGCTAAGGGTGACGTCATGTGACGGTGTCTGTCTCCCCTTCCTCTTCCTGGACCACTCTAATGGGAGTGGCCTGCACTGTTCTCAAGGTCAGCACTGCCAGTGAAAACACGGGCCCCTAGGATGGCAAGAACAGCTGACCGAAAAAGGAAGTTTCTATTGAGGAAGGTTTGGTCTGCTTTTATGGCCCCTGGAGGAGGAACAGCACTCTACAGAAGCTGTTAATGATGGGCTGGATTTGAAGGCAGTGATCGGTGCCAAACTCCAAATGTGTTGTTACTCTAAACTTCCCTCCAGATGCCTTGTTGTACTGCAGAGTTTCCAGCGGGTAAGATCCACTTGCAAATGGCTGGTTACGTAAATATACTCAAAAGTGTGTACACATTAACCTTATTTTCAACTTCTTTTAGTCATTTCATTACCTTCCACTGGGCTGAAATGGTTTGGCAGCGATTGGAAATGTCTAGCTGACCTTGATAGATAGATTTTAGCAGCAATTACTCTGTTTAGGAGTTCTCAGGGGTAACTATGGCAACTTTCCATCTCAGCTGTGAACGCACTATGCAAATTCCAAATGAAAACAATGCCAGTCAGTCCCCTTTCATAAGTAGCCCGACAGCACTGTGTAGAAAAGACTCTCTTTACAGGGTAATCACTGAAATGGCACCTCAAAGGGAAACCCGAGGCCTTAGCGTACAGGCCGACCTGTTAGCATGATTTCCTGTGTTCTGTTCAAAAAGAAAAAAACAAGACAAAAACAACAGCAACAGAAACCTCTCCACTTTAAACAGATAAAGAGAAATCATGGGCCAAAATTAGACATTTTTGACTACCGACACTTTGTACCCATCAGAGCTAACTTCTTAGAATAGTTAATAGGCAGTGTTTATAATTCCTACTCTGCAGATGAGAACACAGACCCAGCAAGAGACTAGGTTGTGTGTGATGGCCTGTACATCAGGCCTGCTGTGACTAACAGGCCCTACTGCTCCATCCTTTTTCTTCCAACCACCTCCTGCTAGAGAGGGAAGACCTTGCCCTCAGCAACCCTTGTCAAGCCCAGTTGCTTCTCAGCCCGGCAGCCTCCACAAGATGTCTACGTGGCATTTTGGTCTGTTCATCTCTCTGCCAATCTCATCCTGTGGTGTCAGAACCCTATGATCCATCTCCCTAACTCCTACATACACCCAGTAGTGCCTTCACTCCTTTGTGAGTTTGCTGGTGTCCATCTCGTCTCCCATACTGGAGTCCTTCTCCCATACTGGACTCCAGTGGAATGGTGTCTTTCCTGGGAGGTTCTTCCTAATCAACAGGCTCAGCTGTTCCCCCAAGCGTTGAGGGTAATAACTCTGCTGACATGCTGATTACACACTGAATAGGACCACAGGGAGACTCTAAGCTCTTAACAGGAGGGGTCATGTCAACACTCAGTCTTCCCCACTCCATCCTTGGTACCTTGCCTGTGAGACAGGCTCTGTGGTACTGAATGAATGAATTTATACTTAGATTGATTGTATCTAGCCCATCTGAGATACTTGTCCTCTTATTGCCAAGGTCTGACTCAAGCATAATATTCTGCCCGAAGCCATATTTAATTTTCATTCTAAAACAAATCCCAGGGTTAGAGAGATGGTCCAATGGGTAAAAGTGAGTACTACTCTTGCCTAGGACCCCAAATACTAGTCTGAGTACCCACACTGAGTGGATTCATTGTACCCACGCAGGACTCCAGCTCCAGGGGACCCAGCGCCCTCTTCTGGCCCCCACAGGCCACTGCACTTACATGCACATTCACAGAGAGACATACACATAAACAAAACCTTTAAAGTCATTTTTAAAAATCATTGTCATTTGACCTTTGATACAACAGTCTCTTTCCTCAGCATGTAAAGAGCATTATTAGTTCCTGACCTTCCCTCCCAAGGCAAGGGCACCAACCTCCACAGGTACTCAAATTCCTTAGACAAAAAGGGCATAGCATTTGCATATCATGTATGCATAACCTATGCAACCCTCCTGTACATTTTGTCATCATCAGACTACTTATATGTAGTACAGTGATAATGCTCTATAAGGTACTCCTTACTGTCTAGGGAATAATGACAATAGAATCTGTACTTGTTCAATAATGATGTAAAGTTTTTCAAGTATTTTCTTTTTTCTAAGTTTTTATTTCTTCATTTAAGATTTATTAATTTCTAATGTTTATGCCTCTGGGGTTTTGCCTTCATTGGTGTCAGTAGTCCACATATTTTCAGTGTTCACAGAGATCAGAAGAGGGTATTAACTTCCGTGGAACTAAAGTTACAGTTGCGAACCTCCATGTGGATGTGGGTGCTGGAATTTGAATCTGGATCCTCTGGAAGATCAGTCAGTGTTCTTAACCACTGAGCCATCTCTCCAGGCTATAAAGGTTTTCAATGATTTTCTTTTGGGGGTATTGGTGAGATAGGGTTTCCTTGAGTAGCCTCAGCTAACCTGAAACTAGCTCTCTGTAGGACAAGCTGGCCTCAGACTCACAGATCTGCATGCCTCTGCCTCGCAAGTGCTTGGCTTAAAGGCATGTGCCTCCAACAGCCACTCTCCAGTATTTTCAGTTCAAGATTGGTTGCATCAACAGAACCTTACCTTTGGAAGGCTAACTCTGCATGCTTACTATTCCCTTAGCTTCTGTGATTTTCGTATCACAATTTTACTTTTCATCTTTTTTATTCTTGTCTCAATGTATAGTCCAAGCTATTTGGGTCCTCACTCGCCAAATATCCCAGCTGGCATTAGATTTGCAGTAATCCTCTGGTCTCAGCCTGCTGAGAGCTGGGTTTACTGTCATGAACAATCACGCTCGCCTTTGTTTGTCTTTGCCCCTGGACAGCACCTCAGGTGCCCCCAGCTCCCAGTAGGAGCCTTTGTACACTGTGGATGCTCAATCCTCACAGCCACAGTTCTGGAGACAGCAACAGAAGGATGGCTCCTCCTGCTTCCCGATGGGAGGCCTAGGATTTGCATTCTTACTGTGTCTTGAGACTGGAAATCCCTGTACACTTTGTGGATGGAGAGGGGACAACAGATGACCCAAAGTGGTTGTTCTTACTCTAAGTCTGCCTTCTGGGAAGTTACAACTAGGATCTAAGCTGTTTGGTTCCTTTTAGTCCATTTTCTTCTTTGGCCTCAAAGTGAGGCTCATATTATTTCTCGGTCTAATAGGATACAAGAGCCCATTCTGATCTATGTATAGGCAAAGGAAAAGGAGATGATTGTGAGTCCCATTTTATGCCTCTCTTTATATACTGCCTCAAATACACCATTAGCAATATCTCAAGAGCTGTTGGGGGCCATAAATAAGACAAACTGCGCCACTGTAGAGAGCAGGCAGAGACTGCCCATGCACTTAGGATGGCTCTGATGTGAATGATAGCTCAGCACAGGGTCCTTAGAGCTTGTCTCTCATCTTCCAACCTGCAGACATGACCTGGAAAGGTAGACATTGGTTTAGTTATGGCCAGAACTTTTCCTCAGTCACAGCCACCCAGTTCTCATCTGTCCCATGTCACTTGCCTTAACCAATGCCCAAGAGGCAAATTTGGAGATGTGGGGTGATGTTCACAGACTCTGCATCTGTAGCTCAGATGACCTCTGTGGATGCTCATCCAGGAGGGGCTTTTGCTCAAATAACCATGAAGCCTGTCTGGGCCCATCCCCACTCCTCTCTGATTGGTTGCTTCCTTAACTGTATGCTAGTGAGACCATCTCTTCCTTAGTCATAGCTTAATGACCTCAAGCAGAAGGTTTTATCAAGAGGCATTGATAAATTAAGGAGATAGGACCCATGTGACAGTGAGCTGAGGGCCCAATAAAGGGATCGGAGCCAGCTAATATCAACATTGCCTGTTCTTCCAAGAACTAGAGGAGAGAGAGGAGTCCAAAACGGAGAGTTTATGAGGAAGCTGGCTGTAGACTTCATAGTTTAATGACTTCTATGAAACACGGGGGATGAGATTCCTGGCACCACATGATCCTCTATGACCTGTGACCTTTCACCCCCTCTTCATCTCATGTCCTTCCACTAGTGTGTGCACAGGAATGTGCACTTTTGCTCTCCCTCTCTCCGCCTCTTTTTGAATGTGTGCAACAATCACAATGATAAAGAGGAGGAAATGGAGTCCTCTTGAGTTTTGCCCTGAGGCCTGTCTCAGTAAACATTTAAAACAGCTCAACCATATTTGCAGAGTAAAGTGTGTGTTATGAACAACACTTTACAGATGAACAACCTGGAGTTGACTCTCTGAGAGACAAAGCCAAGATTGGACGTTCGTTCCGTTCTTCTAGGGTGGTTCTTCTCTGTGGGATCCACTATGGCATAAAAACTCCAAGGACAGATATAGTCCTATCTCCCCATCCTAACTCAGTGTCCAACACAGAAATGCTGGGAGTCGGGAACAGGAAAGGGGGGTTGTTAAATCTTAGATAGGGAGGGAATCAGTGGCCCACAGGATTGTAATAGCCATGTCTGAAGTGTGACAGTTGATGAGGTTACTCCTATCCTGTGCTTACCTGTGAAGCCTGTGGTATCCTGTCTCTCTTCCTCAGAGCAGCACACTGTTCCTCAGCCCAAATCTGGGCTGCTCGCTAGGGTCACGGTGACTGTTCCTTATATGCCCTTTTCCACCAAGTGATTCTGGAGAGAATCTGAAGTCACTCTTACAGGCCTTACTGTGAGCCAGGCTCTAAAGCTGGCATGCTGTTAGAATTTAGTCTCCCTCTACGGAATGGAAGCCATGCGCGCATATGAAGGTATCACTGGTGGCCACAGAACCAGGGTAATGTGGAGTATTGAAAGTGTCCCAGCCAAGGGGTAAATTCTGCTTCTGCTTCACAGACTATCGCTGAACTCTTACTAGGCAATGTGTGAGGTATCGAGGGCATGAGGAAACATCCAGATCAAGAGGGCATCCATCATGTGCCAATGCTGACAGACATGTGGTTACCAGAAAAAGACTTTCAGTATCTCCTGAGCATAGATACCACTCACATAAATTCTCTTAATGCCTTTGGAAAATGGAGCTATTCTGCCTCTTGGGGTGGGCAACTACTGTCTCTGGCACAGTGAAGCAAGAACCCAGAGAGAGTTTACTTCCAGCCATGAGGTCAGTAAGAGATTGTGAGAGTCAGAAATGGGCATCTATCTCACCATCTTGGACATCTTGCTTGAATGTCCTTGTGCACAGTGTGTCCAAGAACAAGAGGCAATCTCCTCAGCAGTGTATGATTTAGAAAGGATGAATTCAGCTAGCCTGAGGGTCAGCTCAGGTCTCCCAGTGACCTCAGTCAGAGGCTCTCGATCATCACACCCATTAGTCAAGGGAGTGGCCACAGGACCAGCCGTGCCAGCTGCAGTGCCACAGAGGATTTCACTATGCATAATGCATGTCTGCAGCTTTGGTTCCCCTGCCCTGGCTGAGATCTCAGCTCACATTTCACTGAGTATGACACTGGGCATGCAAAGAATAGAACAGAGCCTTTGCTTCTTTCTCCCAGGAACCAACTCTCAGAGTTGCACACAATTCCAATTTACTGCCTTGGATTTTACAGAAGCGTAGCCTACAGGTGTGATAGTCCACAGTAGCCAGTTCTTAGGACTGAATGCTTACACTTTCTTTGGAAACAAAACAAAACAAAAAACATAACTCAAAGTTGTCAATCCACAAAAGGTCTGCATTTCATCTACCTCCTTTCTAGGTCTCTTCTTGGTCTCCTTTGCTCTTTTGCTTTTAGAGCTGCTTCTCAAAACATGAGGTTCCTGAGGTAGAGTTAAGCATTGCCTGCTGAGCTACAGAGAGCAGAAAAGGAAAGGCACAAACCCATAGATTCTCTTCCCATAAATGTCTTCCATTTTAGTCGAGACATCTTAAGATTCAGAGAGATTTGGGAGTCCAGCGGCCAAAGCGAGACTGTAGAAACAGTTTTGGTCCAAGCAGGACGCGGGGCAAGATTCTTGGCACACAGGCCACTTTCAAGTCAGTTAAATACTTTGCAGACTTTAATATGAAGTGAACACAAAATGAAGGGTGCCTCAGTTTCCCTTCTTTCTTTAGCAGTCCTTTTTGAAGAATACCCCAGGGTGTAATGTAGAAGCCACCAGTCACAACTATATACTGGATGAGCACCCTGTGACTAACAAGAGACCACATGAGAAGCTGAAATTTAGACTTGAAATAAGACAATATAATAAGGCAGTCCTTCTTTGGAACATATTCACAGTCACTTTGGTCCAACAACACACCTGCATATGTATCTGTTAAATGCTTTTACCTTCAGCTAGCAATAGAAGCTGGACTAACCACAGCTTTTCTTCCCATTAATAAAGGAAACATGTTTGGTGGCTAGCAGAGTTCATAATTGTTGGGGTATTGAACATTTCCTACATGTCGTCAGAAAAACAACACACGTATTCTGATGTCCCTGGAAGTCTGTTCAGTTCCTGAAGATGTGAGACCACTGAGGCTCTCCTCCATGCCCAGTGGACATGAACTCATTACTTGGAGCAATTTAGGACACCAGCCTCTAAGGACCCCGAATAGGACTTGGGATCTCTACAGAGCTAGTATAGAGGAGCTGTGCTCCAGGTGCATCATGAAACAGACCGGGAGAACCTTTCTTGCCCCTTGTAGAAATTGGTCTGAGCTCTGGATTGGCACCCACACTCTCCTTCCCGCTTTCCTGACTCAGATTGCCTTCAAATGAGTATTCACTCATTAGTTACAAATGTGGGCTCCTCCCAGGTAAGGTCTGTTTCCATCATCTTCCCATCCTGTGGGTTCTAAATCACAGCACCAGCCCTAGAATCACTGAGAAGAGGGAAGCTCTCCCTGGAGCTATTCCGAGGCAAGAAGTAAGTCCACATGGATGCTCTGTAGTTCGTTTCCCCGTTAGTCTCTGAGGACCCTGATCCTCTAGGTCAGTGATTTCCAAACCTTGCAGATCATTGTCACCCAGGGACACTTTAAATATCCATGTTCTGTGTCCCCACTTGGCTGGCATTCTAATTCTGAGGGTTACAGGAAGGCAGGGAGTGAGGACGCGGAAGGCAGGGAAAGGAGCCGAAAATTGCTCACTCGGGCATCTTGCTTCACAGCTTTCCACAAATGTGATTTATTTTTTATTATTCATTACAAAGAGTTAATGATATAATTACCCAAAAGCAATTAGATACAGGATGGAAACAAAGTGCTTAAGGGGCTGGGAGGCAGGCTTGTTGAAAAGGAGAATGGGGCAATCAGACAGCTTCATGGTGGATTCTGCAAGGGACCTGAGCTTCCAGCTTCACAGGAAAGCGGGGAGAAGGATCTGTGTCAGGGACTGATGCTGTCCTTTTCTTCATCCTACCTTCAGTCTTTAAGATCTATGTGGACACTCGACCACTTGACCACTTGACCACCATCTTGGTCTCTGGTTTCCCTTCAGCTGCAGTGTAGTCATAGCAGAAGGTATGAGTCTTTAGGAAAATGGGACCACTTTCACTGCCAGGCAGTGTTGTAGGCAGTAGGGACTCTGTGGTGAGTGCATTCAGGGCTTATGTCTTCTGAAGGAACTTTGTATGCCTGTGGGAACAGATGTAACTAATAGATAAATAAAGCTGTTACAGCTTATAGCGAATTTGAAGGGCACACACAAGATCCTGTAACAGAGATGAAGGTGTGTTAGAAACAGACTCAACTTCCAGAAAGGAACATGTGAGCTAGGTATGCTGGTAGTTGCCTGTATTCCTGGCACCGTGGAGGTCTTGAAGCAGTGATGGTGAATTCAAGGCAACTCTATGCTGCAGAGCAGAACCCCATCACCACCAATTAACTAAGCAAGAAAAAGAAGAAAGCGCCAACGGCCACGCAGCCTGGTGTACCTGGGTGCTGAGCTTATATAACTGGCTGATATGTGAATTTCAGGAAGCAATTAACTCAGAGCTGTGTGGCTGGGCTGCAGGCAGTGTGCTGGCAGCCTGTGTTCTTTCTGGTGGATTTAAAAGGGCTTCTGTTCCCAGGTCTTTTCCTGCTCTCACAGGCTGATTGACTGCCTTTCTGAGCTTATATCCCTGCCATCTTCAAAATCAGCACAACTCACTGCCTCCTGCACAGACCATTTTCATTCCTGAGGACTTTGTGATTTCCTCAGTTTTACCCAGATAAACCAGGAAAACCACTGACCTTAAGGAGCTATATGTAAGCTCCACCTCCAGTTAAGGAATCTTATTCACCACACCCGGCCTATGAAGTACCCACAGCATAGGACAGTGTAGAATCCACATGCTAACAAGCATGAAAGTGGTGTGTTAAGGTGTAAGAGCCAGTAGCGGGGCTGGAAGGTGAGTCGAGGTTGGAAGCATATTGCGCTCTTGGAGAGGGCCCTAGTTCAGTCCCCAGCAACCACTGCAGGCAACTCAAGCTTCCTGCAGCTCCACGTCCAGAGGATCTGATGTCCTCCTCAGGCTTCCTCAGTGACCTGTGTTCATGGGCACATGCCTCCACAGAGACAAACACGAGTACACATAACTTAAAATTGATCTTTTTAAAAAGTAATTAGAGTGATGAAGAGTTCTGGGACCTTTGGATGTGGAGAAACTATTGGAGAAGAGAGGACACAATGTTCTACCTGGAGGGGCAAAAGAGAAAATCTACTCCTTGGTTCTGCCTGACCATCTGGGAAAATGACAGAGTATATCGGACAGTTCATATGGGAGCGCTTGAGACGACGGACTTTTGACTGCATCACCCTGACACCATCATTCCAGACCGTGGTAGACATCGCCCCTTTCTTGCTCACTGTGAGCCCACCCTCTGCATCACTTTCTTTCTTGCCTTTGTGCCTTCCTCAGTACAACAGACCTTTCTTAAGGAGTTATTCCACGCACGAGGCAGTGTGCTAGGCTCCCGGATCTTAAACTACAGAAGTCAGCCTTGACCCTCCAGAAGCACATAGTGCAGTGTGCTCTCCCGCAACCCTTGCTAGTCTAAGCCTTGTCTGTCATTCCAGGGTGGTTGTTCATCTTCTCCTGCATTTGAGGATCCTCTGTCACTCAACTCTGCTTACACAGACTGTATCACAGAAATGTAGATTTCATACTTGTTTGTTGAATTATGTAGAATGGCAGTTCGTAGCCATCAACATTATTTCTTGCCATAGTGGGGGTAGTGTAGAAGAAGTCTTGATTGGTAGGAAATTTGAAAGACAGTGGGAGTCTTCTCTTCCCTTTTGGAATGGCCTGCTCTCACATTTGGTCTTACTTTAAGCTTATCCTAAATTGTCTGTGTGTGACCCCATCTACACAAGTTCAGGCCTTGCCCTCTGGGTCTAATGCAATCCATTCAGAAACCTCTATAATCCGTTCAGTTCAGTTCACCATACATTGTTATTACTCAAATTGCTTGCTGTCAGCTTCACCTTTGTTCTTTAAAAACAATTCGTTAGTTCTTGTTTGATTGTTTATTTCTGTCTTTCTCCTACATAATACCACAGTATGTTGTATTTAGTAGACCCTTGATACAGCCATTGTTGAGTGACTATATTGATATGCTGAAAATCGAAACCCTCTTTCTCTTTGCCATACCTAGGGATCAGTACCCCACCCCTCCAAGCAGAATGCATTCAAACCAAAGGAGTCAGTTGTTGGGTGAAAGCAATTAGGAAACCTGTTTTATTCCCACCTTCTTCCTCCCAATCCTACAGATTCTGAGCGTTCAGCACTGTATGTGCCCATGGCTGAACACCAGAAGGCTTAGCAGCTGAGCACAAAACCTGTCTCCAAATTACACACACAAGCCAGGACCTCCTACTTGTTATGTTGTTAGGGCAGCATGGAACACAGCAAAGGTACACCGTGCTACAGGCTGCTGGCAGGGTCCTGCTTCAGCGCAGAGGAGGCTAAATGAAGAAGAACTGTGTTTTGCAGTGTGGCTCTTCAACAGCAGTGCCTGCCGCCTCTGGCTTCTCATCCCCACAGGGCGGCATATGCTCTATCTTGAGTGCCTTTTGGAAATCTACCCAGTCAAAAGAGATATGCTCATGCAGTGAGAATCTGACCAGAAATGAAAAGCATGTAGACCATAGGCAGATGTCCTCACTCACTCTTACAGCAGTACACAGAGAGACAAAAAGCACTGTCAGCCTCCAGCGAGAAAAGCAAGTAATCCGTTCCGTCTCCCCAGGCCCTGAGACCTTGCTGCCCTTCCCGCAGGCTGTCACTGTCCTCCTACTCCAGCCTCTGAGAGGGCTCTCCTGGCCACCCACTAAACTTAGCATCCGTGCCCCTTAGTGCACTGTGCGTTTTCCTCAAGAATTAATCACTTCTAGGCATTTTTATAGTAACCCATTGTCATCCTGTCTTATTCGATGACTATGCCTTGCAGTTTTTGAAAACAAATCTTTTCTCTATAGGATAGAGTCTAACACATAGATGCTAGTGTCTGTAGCATGCCTGTGCTGGCCAGATTTTATCAAAGTAACATGTGACCCAGGCATTGTCCATCTAGTTCATTTCATTTTTGATCCATGCTTGTTTGGAGGATGCGTGTGGTTAAGCAAATGTCCCCACCTCTACGTTATCACCCCCTGAGTAGAATGCTTAGCTTTGACCTACCTGTGAGCCTGTGGGACCGCTCTTGCCTCTAGATCCCCAGTCAGAACGTCACAGAAGGCCAGAGGTTTCCCATAATGCTGTGCACATCTGCCTCTGGTGCACTTGGTATCCTGACAGCTGTGGCTCTTGGACCACCTCCCCTGCCTGCCCCACCCCCACTCCCATTTGCTACTTTGCCATTTTAAGATCAGACTCCCTGGCTCTGTGTTGTCCTGGTGTGCTCCAGCCTTGTTGTGCCAGCCGGGGGATGAGTCTAACCCTGTGTCTCCTGATAAGGACACTGAATGGGACCCCCATATCTGCCACTTAGCTGCTCCTCAACAACACCAGTAAAGACAAGAAGAGACACTCAAAACTCCAGGATTCTCAATTCCCTTTCATTGCAGGAGTCTTTCTGATTAGTGAAACTCTAGCTGTTACTTCTTGATTTCTAAGAATATTTGGGGGCTTTCCCCATAAGTTCACACTCGTCCCTGAGGAGATATAGGCAGTTGGTGCTTGCTGTAGAGACAGAGATTATATTCTTTAGTGGCGGAGCCACTGGTAAGATGCCCTCCCCCAGCTGAATAATCCTACCACCCACGCTTATGCAGGCAGTCCTAGGGAAACGCAGTGGGTCACACTAAACACACAGAAAGGGCATAGTGATAGCAAGGACATTGTGGGGAAGAGAGAGGGAGCCTTGAGGGAGGGGGCTAGAAGATAAGAGAATATGCTCAAAGTGTATTATATGTATGAGACCAAAGTTTGAAGGACTAAATATTTAAAGATACTTAGGACTTTTCCATCAACACAGGCAACAGTAGAAATCGGCCAGAGCGTAAGGACCTATGAGGGGCAGGTAATGAGCAAAGGGGGTCAGGGCACTGAGAGCAAAGGCTTCTGGGTTAGTGTGAGTGTCAGGTGTGGGTGGGGAGAGAAGGAGAGAGAGAAAAGATGAGACTGAAAGATGGCTCCAGGTGACAGAAGTTACAAACCTAAGCCTCACCAAGACTGGCCAATAGCCTTTGTCTGGAAAACCATTTGCCCCATAGCAAAGTCTGAACAGAGAAAGAGAGATCTGCTATCAGAATATTGTCTCTATTTCATTTAGTTTTTCAAACACTGCAACTCTTGAAATGGTCTGTCAGCTTCTTAGGTCTGTTAACGCAGTACGAGGCCAGGCTGGTCTGCCCAGCAAGCTCCAGAGCTAGCCTGGTCTATAAGGAAGATCCAGGACAACCAGGACTACATAGAGAGAACCTGCCACAAAACTCAAAGCCAAAACCCAAAAAGAAAAGAAAGAAAACATGAGCCAGGCGGTGGTGGCGCACGCCTGTAATCCCAGCACTCTGGGAGGCAGAGGCAGGCAGATTTCTGAGTTCGAGGCCAGCCTGGTCTATAGAGTGAGTTCCAGGACAGCCAGGACTACACAGAGAAACCCTGTCTCAAAAAAACTAAATCCAAAAAAAAAAAAAAACAACAACAACAAAAAAAAAAAACCCCATGATTTGTGAATGTTTATTTTATTCCTTAGAGTGTTGCCTATGTGTGTGTGTGTGTGTGTGTGTGTGTGTGTGTGTGTGTCCTGTGTTTGCCTAGTACCTGTGGAAGCCAGAGAAGTGTGTCAGTACTGGGAGTTGAACCCAGATCCTCTGCAAAAGTAATCAGAGCTCTTGACCACCTAGCCATCTCTTCAGCCCATAATCAATTCTTCTTTACGTGTAATCTTCCCAGGATGTGTTTCCAACCACACCCTGGAATGGGTGAAGGGTTGTGTGCTTACTCGCAGAGATGCCCTCGTGGGCTTTTAGTGTTTTTTTTAAGACCTCCCAAAGTTTATAAATTTCGTACGCTACAGGGCCATCAGAGGGCCACCCTAATGCTGAGGCGCCTACACGCCTTAGGAGCCAAGCACTCTGGATTAATCCCACTGGTTTTCATTCTTTGGGAACTAGTTCAAGTACGAACTCGTGGACAAGCACATTCTTTTTACTCAGACAAGAGGAGGGACTGCATTAGAGCACACATGAGGAACAGCACCAGAGCTGTCCCGTGGACCCAAGTGGCTCAGGCCCTGCAGCAAAGCCATGACAGGAAAGCTGGAAAAGGGAGGCTGGAATGAGTGTTCAAGTGAAGGGTGAGAGTTTCATCAGAATTGGGGTTTTTACCTGAGAGAATGAGAGTCTCATAGTTAATAAGCTGATATGTCTTGCTATATGCTTAGGTATTCAAGGAAATTGTTTGAAAGTACGACTTGAAGTAACGAGTGATCTAAATTAAAGTCATGCGGGTGGTGGAATCCTTGTCCTGTGAGTTTTTGCTCTACACAGTGTGATCACGCATGAGCGCCCCGGTTTGTCAGGAAGGAAGGTGAAGACGCTTATGGCTTCTCTTTTTCTTTTAAGGAACTTTCCGTTATACTCCGCTGCCAGTCGCAGTCTCCTCCCCTCCCCCACCCTCACGCCCCATTCATTTTCAAGAAACCCCACGCTTTCGTTTGCACTGCAGAAAGACAAGCCAGACCCAGACTATTCACAAAAGAAGAGCACAAACATAGTCTGCATTTTTGTGCACTGCTGCCTGATTTTCCATGACTCGGACATGGAATGGGCGCACGGTTCAGAGCATAGCGCTTTCCCTCAGCTGACAGACCCACGGAGGAACACGACAGCCTTTTCCGCAGCAGCCGCCCCACTGGTTCTGACACTTTGCCCTTGGCTTTCTTAGTTTTTGGTCAAAGAACGCTTTCCGTTTAGGCCCAGGATGCTCCTTACGTTACCAAAATCGATGAGTCAGACCAGCTTTGGGAATGCATAGCAGGTCATCCTCTCAGTCTGCTAAGATTACAGAGGAAGGTGCCAGCGCCGCACACTTGAGGGGGCAGGGCAGCAAAGCGGAGGTCAGAAGCTCCCTGCTGCTTAGGAAGTAGGAGAAGGCAGACAACGGAGGTTTCCACCTCCTCCTTAGGTTCTAGGGCATCACATTGTACCGCATTCACTATCCGGAACAGTTAGTGTTCAGGGTCAATTTGACAGTCAGATGGACCGATGAGCATGCTCGAGGGCTCAACCGCATCAACCGGCATGGGAAGATCCATCTTCCTGGGCCAGAAATGCTGGCAGATGTAATTGTGCATGTGTCTGTCTGTCCGTCCCCCTCCCCCTCCCCCTCCCCCTCTCCCTCTTCCCTCCCCCTCCCTCTCCCTCTCCCCTTCCCCCTCCCCCTCCCCTCTCTTCCTCCTCCCCTCCCCCTCTCTCTTCCCCCTCCCCTTCCCCTCTCTCCTCCCCCTCCCTCCCCTCTCTCCTCCCCTCCCTCCCTCCCCCCTCTCTCTCTCTCTTTCTCTCCCTCTCTCTCTCTCTATCTCTCTGCTTCCTGATTGGAGATGCAATGGTAAGAGAGGCTTGAAGTCCTGCTGCTTCAAGCAAAGCAGAACAGTAGACAGACTCCAGGGCCAAAGGCCAGAGTTCAAGGCCACTTCCTGAAGACGGCAGACTCCAGTCCACATAGTGCTCCCTGCACCTGAGTTCTAAGCAGAAGTCTGATCATCATCAGGCCCACATCTACAAACACCAGGGCCCTGTTTCCTCTTTACTGATCCTTTTAGGTTAGAGTAAGCCTCAAGACTGTATGGCTTCTGTGCTGGTTAGTTTAAAATGTCAACTTAGAGTCATCTGAGAGGAAAACCTCAGTTGAGGACTTGCCTGGGTCAGATTGCCTGGGGATGTGTGTAGGTGATGGATGACTTGACCATCCCTAGGAAGGTGGTCCTGAACCTGCGTCTGAGCTGGGTAGGAGCCGGCCGGCAAGCCAGTTAGCAAGCGGCCTCCTTTGTGGCTCCTGCTGCCTTTGACTGTGAAGTGAATTCCTTCCGTGGAACAGCAAGCAGGCTTGTCTTCCTTCCTGCCTCAGCCTCCCTCAGTGTCCTTGTGGCAGAGAGACCTGTTGGTTTCATGAGCCGCATTGATAAATGCTCAAGTCATAGAACTCTGTGATGGGCTGTTGTTGCTATAGAAACTTTTTAAGAAAAAAGAAAAAGAAAAACCTAACCTTGTGATGGCCACATAAGAAAAACTGTAAGAAATTAGATTTTTCTCCCTTAGAGAAAAATGGGGCTGGAAAGCTGAAGTCTCTCCACAGCCTCCTGAAAGATTTGTATGAACAATTTCCATGCCTCAGCTACTGGGCAGAGAGCCGGGGGTCTCTGAAATGCAAGAATAATGTTTTCCTGTGAAAAATCAAACACATCTATTCCTTTTCAAAGCCTTTTCTTTAATTATTGAGGAGATGGCCAGTGTATGAGGCAGTGTTGTTCTCAAGCACACAGAGGTTATATGCATGCAGCATCTTGCTTTCAGAAACAAAACAAAACCTCACATCCAAGCTCTTTTCAAGTGCATGCCTATGAAAACTGCCACTTCCTCCGCAAAGTTCAGTCTCTGTGACTCAATGTCGGCTTTTTCAGCCGCCTCAGCTGGAAGATTCAGGTGAATCCCAAACTGTGATGAGAGAGATCAGAGCACAGTTAAAAGAAGCCAGACACTGGGAATGAGAAGTGTTCACACACATACAAAGAGAGATCGCATCTGCCTGGGACCGGATTGGCGCTGTCATAAAGCTATGAATTTGCGAGGAATGGATAAAGGTCATTTGAAGAAAAAAAGAAAACACTTCTCTTTCTATTGCCAAAGGTAGTGAGGAAAATGGCACCTGTAGCACTTGCTCTCGTGGGGGGAATAACATTACTAAATGACATTGAAAGTTTAAAAATATAAAAAGGAAGAGCTGAATTGATACGTGCTAGCTGGGTGAATTCAGATAATGGAAAGTGATCTGAATTGATGCAAGGATGGATCAAGGGTTGTCAAATTGTTCCTCCATCTGACTGTGTGTGTATATATATATTTGAGTTCTGACTATGTTGTCTTTGATGGAGAAAATGATAGGTTTGCATTTTGATAAGTATCCACAGATGAAGCCCCACTGTCTTTCTGATCCAGCAGCATAAAACTGTCAGGTCAAAAGCAATTCCCATGCGTGACCTTAATTTAACAAATGATTAGGCCCAATACTGGTGCTTTATAATATCTTTGGTTTTTATGATCAAGTACAACACTATTTGAAACAGGTCTCTCTCATCCTTTGGATTCTGAAAGAGCTATGTGCTGTAGGGATTGTCACTGAAGTTATCCATGGCATCCACTTCTCTGTAAGGCTCCCCTGAGCTAGGTTTTGTCCCCTAAACAGTATTTGGCTATATACCTTTACTTATTTAGGAATAAAGCCTTACCAAAAACAATGTCTGAGCCCAGGGCCCATAACTATTGGTGTCTCATAACTCCTGTCCCTCATAGCTTGGCCTCTTGCCTGTTTCTTCCACTTCAAATGGGTGTTCAAGTCCCTATTGCTAATGGTGGCATCCCACCAATCTACTCCAGATCCAGGCAAGTTCTTTGCCTTCCACTTAGAGTCTGAAGAAGGGCTTAAACAGTGTCTCACATCACTCACTTTGCTAGAGAAGAGGAGGTAAGCAGGGGTGAAGGGGAGGGAGCACAAGATCAAGGGAGAGAGTTAGGCAGAATAATGAGATCATCGACTTGAACGGTTTAACTATTCAATCTCCAAAATGCCAAGGAGTATGCAAACCAGATGGGGACATTTTGAAAAGGAATGGCCAGGCAGCAGCCTTCCCTGTGAGTTCCTCCAGCTGCTGTGTTCTCTCCTTCTGGCCAGCTTAGGCCCTAATCACTATCAAACAGGACTCGCCCCGCCTCAGGTGATAGTGCACTACTGGAAGAGGCTGCTCACTTCCCCCTCGATGCCTTCAGCTGTTCATCTGCTCTACCTCACTCAGCCCCCATCACTCCTTAAGTCTCAACTGTCCTGGGTTCACCCCATCCCTTTGCTCTTCTCCTATCTGTCATCTCGGCAGCGGCCAGGCCTTCGGTGAGCCTACTCAGTGCATCGAGGACCCAGGCCTCTCTCCTGACTAACCACCCTGAGCATTTAGCCAGCAAAGGGGTACAGCTACTCCCACACCCCACAAACATCCCATACTCAACATGCCCGAACTTGAGCCCATCTTGCCTGGCTGCCACCCACCACTGGAGTTGTGAAACGCAATCCTCTCCCTGAATTCCTTTCCTCAGTGAATGAGTCCAACTTCTATCCAGGCACTAATCCAGAATCTGGATTTAGGCTTAACTGATTCTCTCTCTCTCTCTCTCTCTCTCTCTCTCTCTCTCTCTCTCTCTCTCCCTCCCTCCCTCCTTCCCTCCCTCCCCCCTCTCTGTGTGTGTCTGTGTGCTCACTCCAGTGTGTAGGTCACAGTGCATGGTAGAGATGCATATGTGTGCTTGTGCAGGTGGAGGCCAAAGGAAAACCTAACGTGCAAAGCCTCAGGCGCAGCTCCAGGGTCTCATTGGTCCAGAGTTCGCTAATTAGACCAGGCTGCTCCGCTCAACAGTGCCAGTGCCGGCATTAGTAGGTAGTACCACCATGCCCAGCTTTGTCACATACATGCTGAGGATTAAATTTGGTCCTCGGGCTCCCAGAGTGAGCTCTTTGCTGACTGAACTGTCTCCCCAACGCCTGCTGAAACTTTTATTAGGATCATATTTTGTCATCTATAAAATGTATATATTTCTCAAAGTTGCCAAAAGGAACTTATAATCATAGTAGCTGGTGTTACTGGGAGATTTCTATGTGTTAAAGGCTATTTAAGAATTTAATTTTGCATTAAGTTTATGACAACTATGATTGGAGACCCTGGGCACTGACCCTGGGACCTCGACATGCTAGGCCACCTTCCTATCACTGAGCCACATCTGGGCATTTTAAAGATGAGAAGACCGAGGTAGAGAACTGTGAGATGTCACAGTAGGGTGTGCTATGGATGTGGGAGCCCTGATTCAGTGAGACAGCTAGATGTGCTTCTGTGGAGTACCATTCTCCTTCCCTCTGCATTGTCCTCAGAACTCTGAAAGGCACCCAAAGGCTACATTCAGAAAACAGCTGAATGGTGAAGTTAGGACAGACTGAAGTGTTTGCCCCAATCTGGTCCAAGAATACTTTGGACGCCAGATGTGTGAGGGTTTTTCCACATATACCAACTGTATTTTTCTATTTTTCATTGCTATAATAAAACACTCAAGGCTGGGTAACGTAAGAAATGAAGTTTATCCAGCTCACTTTTGGAGACTGAAAGTCCAAGGTAAAGTGGAACTTGGCCAGCAGGAAAAGCCAGACTTTCTCTTTTTATCACTAACCCCTCCTAAGATTACACAGGAGAACTATATTTGTATCTTCTGCAGGCAAAAGCCCCATTGGCCTAATTATTACAGATCAAGCCCTACCTGTTATGTCGTCAATGTCCCATTATCTCTTAGCACTAGAGCATTATATACCAAGCTTCCAAGCCAAGAATCCTTAGGGCATAACTATGGTACCAACCAAATCTCCACTTGAAGCTGGTACCAGTCACCACAGGCTAAGGCTCAGACCCACAGACCACCTCCCAGTTCAGATGCTAGTCACAAGACTGAATTGTGTCCTAGGTTTTGAGATGACCTGATTCTGAACTAGAGTTCATTTAGGTTGCTCGAGTCCAGTAGCCCATTCGATCCCAACAAACATATATACCAACCTCTTATGGAAGCTGTTATGGAGGGTAACGCAAGCAGGACAGGCATCCTCAGAGAGAAAGGGAGGGAAAGTCCTGATTCCCTGGGCATGACAACCTCTAGGGATCACCACAGTATTAGCTGTCTGAAAACTCTCTAAATCCTGGCAGTCTGGTTTTTATGAACACTTCATTATGAATATTTAACTTATCAAATAACTAGCCATTTGTGCACATACAAGCCTGCAGCCCTCTCCTCTTCCTAGAGTTTAACGGGGACTAGATGTATTTTTATTGTATCACAGTATCACACTTACATTTATTAATATTCTATTATTTGCCACAGTCTGAATTGTAAATTTTATACACATTGCCACATTGAATGTCAGTACATCTACTGAGTTGAAATTTTTATCCTTGTTATGAATAAGGTAAACTGAGGAAGAGAGGGATTAAGCAAATACCACAGTGTTGCCTCTCTGGTGTCAATGTTGTAGAAAGTATAATAAAGACTTGAATCTAGTTCCTGATACCTTCCTTAGCTTGAGCTCTGAGTCAGAACAATAAATTGCCTCCAGAGGCATTAGAAGACACAAAATGATACTTTTAATCCTTGCTAGGGGACTGAAAAAGACCCACTAGCAAGTATAACTACAAGGTCATTAAAAGCACAAGGAAAGTCGAACACTGGCTGCAAACAGAATGGTGATCCCATACCTGCTCTAGGAGGGAGAGAGTTGTGCGTGCATTCCATGTGTCAGATGTGCGTGCCCACGTCCTGCTCTGCGGCTGCTCTCCACTCGAGATCTCTCTCTCTCTCTCTCTCTCTCTCTCTCTCTCTCTCTCTCTCTCTCTCTCTCTCTCTCTCTCTCTCTCTCTTCATGATTTTGACCTCAGCCTCTTACAGCACAGGGTTTACAGATGTACACAAATGTGCACAGATGCACCTGGCTTTTTAAATGGGTGCTGGGGATTTAAACTCAGGTCTTCATGCTTGTGCAAGCTCCCTTCTCCACTGGGCATGTCCTCAGCCCAGGAGCGAGCTGTGAGCTGGGGTTGGATGCTATCAAACCAAGCATGGCAATCAGGGATCAGGGCTCTGGTCTGCTGAAGGAAGGATGCACCATGGCAGTGCATGGACCTAGCATTTTGTTCTCCAGAAATGCAGCCAGTGGATACATTGTTAATTACAAAGTGGTACAATGGAGAACTGTGTGGTTTGGGGGTGGGAGCCTAAGTCCCAGTAGCCCTAGTTCATAAGGTGGCAGCTGGTGTGTTTGTGTAGTGGTGGTGGTGGTGGTGGTGGTGGTGGTGGTGGTGGAGGGGGTACCTCCTGCTCATGTCTAAAAGTCAAATACAATAATCAGTGAGGGGACTTTTGAGGATCCTAAGGTTTTCAAGTTGAAGCTATGCCCCGGATATGTTAAGCAGACGAAGCAAGACACATCGAATGCGATGCAGAATGGAGGCTGAGGGATTTCGATTCAACCATGTTGGTCCTCAGAACAGTACATGGAGAGGCACTGTACTGTGTCCTTACATGGAGGCTGGTTCAAGAACCCCGGTAGCTCCCGAGACACAGCTCCCGAGACACAGCTCCCGCCGAAACACACACACACACACACACACACACACAGTCCTCATGCCCCCAGCTGACTGCTTTGACACAGAAAATTTGTTTCACTTTTGTTCATTAAAAAGATTTATTTTTCAGTATAGGTGGTTTTAATTTTTTTTTCTTTCCTCTTCAAAGAAGCTGGCCACACATGAAGAATTAGACACTGTCAAGTACAGAAATCAACTCCCATCCTGTAATTACCAAACTGAGCAGGTTACATCAAAGCTAGGGTATTTGTATTACCATGAGACAACATTTCAAAAACCACCTCTACTGCAGGCAGTATGGAGATTTGGTATCTCTCATTTAATGCCATTTAAATGATTGAGAAATACTTCCCATGAACACATGACAGGTAGTGGAGCTTTCCCAGAAAAAGTTTGCATCTTTTGGAAAACAAGGGGGCTTTTCTATTTACTCCTAGGACTCATTTTCTGGTCTAAAAGGCCTAACTTGCCTAAAGTACTGATTTGGAGGGCTTTTGTTTGTTTGTTTGTTTCAATAATAACAAAATACCTTTATAAACTTCTTCCTGTTTCACGGAACCAATTAGGTGATTCCCACTCAGACGTGTCTTTGAAGAGAAAAGAAACATAGGCTGCAGAGCTGAGGTCTTCCTCAGAGCGTCTGTCCCTGCTTCACAGTTCCTTACACTGATGTTCAGAGCGGAGAAAACACAGCAACACTCTACACTGAACTTGGATACAGTTGCTATAAGGAAAACATTTCTCCCAAAGTTTCAAATGGGTGACAGCATCAAGGCCAAGAAACATCAAAGGTGCTGTTGGGAGCTTTCAGGGACTGTGCCAAGCTGCCTTCTAAACACTGCCTCCCATTCTCATGTGATGCAGTTGAGGAGGAGCCTGACCCTGCTGGGTCCTAAAGGGCCCCTCTTGCTCTTGAATCCAGGTGATTGCGCCCAAACCAGCTTGCACATTGCAGCCGCCAGGTGTCCAAACATGACTCCCATAGAAGGTTCATTTCCACATCATTCCTTTGCCCTGAAGGGAGAATGGTAGCGATGTAATCTTGGGACCTCCCGTGGATAGCCATGCCAACTTGTGGAGACAACAGGAAGCCTGCTCTGTCTCTGCTGTGGCGAAGAGCTCTCACTCTTGAGCTGGAGTGTTCCTCTTCCAGAAAGGCTGCGGAAGAGCTGGGACAACTTGGAAAGTTGAAAAGGACACCAAAATGAATGTGTCTGCTTAGCTTTCATTTTCATTTATTCTTTAAAATTTTTAATTTGAATGCAGTTGTTAGCTTGTTTTTAATCTTTGTTTTAATTGGGAGTAGTTTGTTGCAAGCAACAGGCGCTGTCTTAAAAAGGTTCCGGTGAAGAAAAGATATAAAGTGTGTCCGTGACCAAGTGTGGAAAGGTAAATTGTAGGGATATCACTGAATCCCCCTAAGTGTTGGAAGCCAAGCCAGTATTGGGAAGCTGGAGACTTTGCTGCCTGTCTGCTCTCTCTTCCTGCCTTGCCCTCTGGGTCAGTTCCGTTCTCCTACATCCTGCAGATGAACCATGCTTTCTCTGTCTCTTCCTGTGTGTCACTAAGGATGACTGTCCTAGGAGACACAGACAGGAGACCAGCTGCCTTGGTCACTGTGGAGAGATACTATGATAAAGGAAACTCTTATAAAAGAAAGCATTTGAAGGGTGCTTGCTTACAGTTGCAGGAGCTTAATCTATCACTACACCATATCAGGGAGCATGGTGGCAGTTAGATGTGGTGACAGAGAAGTAGCTAAGAGCTACATCCTGATGAGAGAGAGGGAGAGAGAGAGAGAGAGAGAGAGAGAGAGAGAGAGAGAGAGAGAGAGAGAGAGAGAGAGAGAGAGCCTGGCATGGACTTTTGAAACAAAGTTATTTTGAATTATAAATATTGTAAAGGAAACTGGCAAGGAATTGTAGACAGACAAGAATGGCACCCTTAGATGGGGCAGTCATGAGAAAGACCTCTTCTGGGTCCATCCTCAGAGATGAAGGAAAAAGAAGGGCTAGCTGTGGCAAGAGAGGGGGTCCTGGGAGGAAGGACACGCGGAAGGGAAGGGGATGGATGCATTGAAAGTAAAATGATTGTTTCTGCTCCTAGCATTAAAAAGAAAGAGATGGAGAGAGGACAGGAGCAGGGAAGAAGGGAACCACAGAGGAAGGTGGGCTGCGGGAGAGAAGGGGGGAAGGAAAGGGAAGAAGGCAAAGGCTGTATGTTGATCTGAAGAGGACATGCCTTTCGTTACTACATGGACAACAGGAGTCAAGAGGACGTGAGGTAGAAGGTCAGATCCTCAGAATGCTCTGAAAGCAGAGAAAACTGGAAAGGAGGGGTGTGACTTAGAGCCAGATACTGGGAAAGGAAGGACTTTTAAGACCTACTGACGTCCCTAAGCCACTAAGAGTAGAAGGCTGGTGTGAAGCTGAGACTTTGACATTGTGTTTTGAAAACACGGAAGGCATCAATAGCCATATTTGGGCAGCAGACAATGAACAGACAATCCTGGTTCTTTCTCTCTGTCCCATACGTTTGCAGATGCTGACCACCACTTTGGAACAAGTCTAATTCCCACCAGTGCAGAAAACAGCAGCAACTTCTTGAAGCATCTGTGCTTTCTCCTCTTCTCCAAAACCTTTCGGCTGTGCCATAGGCGGTAACAGCTCTACACCTGGGCAGGAAAGGTCATCAGCCAGTGATGCTCACAAAGACAGGCTTCATTCATGAGCCTAGGCAGGGAAGCACTGGTGCCCGGTGTGCTGCCAAGCGCCCAGACCAATTGGATGCCCAATAACACTAATCACCAATTAGTCGGTGAATGCTTCCCTGGGCTAGAGCTGGGATGGGTTAGTGTAGCCATGAGAAGCTTGTCTCCCACTGACTTTTGAAATCATACTGAAGTAAAAAAAAAAAAAAAAACTCACATACTCAAACCAGTTGCCAAGAACAATACAAGGCAGAAAGTGCTAAAATCATCATAGCAGAGCCAAAAACTACGAGGGAAAGCAGGATGCCGTGAGCTATCCTTCCAGAGAAGCCTTTGGAGCTGGACCCTGCAAGCAAAGTGGGGGAGAACAGCGCCACGATTAGTGACATTTAATGCGCTGTGCACTCTGCTGAGAAGGACGTTTAGAGTTTAGGAGTAGGGCCAGCATGTTAGAGCATTTACTTTGGATTCACTTCCATATATTTTGGGCAAAAAGTGAGTCACCGATAAAGTATTTCTTGCACAAAACAGTTATTCTTTTTTCCTTCTAGCCTTTATAGAATATTGTGTTCTTCTTTGTGTTCGACGCAGCGGGTCCATCTCTGAAAGGCTCCTGCAAGTCCTTGCAGGGATTATGAGAACAAGCTGGGATGAGGGCATCATTATCATGGACTGGATCTGGAATGATAATATTTAATGTAGTAGTTGACTACGTGGGAAAGATATCTACTTTGAATATCTTCAAATAAATCTTAAAGTTAGCATACAAAATAGTATGTCTCATGATATTTTAACATACAGATACCTATATGTATAAATATCTGCATATATACATACACACATACACACACACACACACACACACATATATATATACTGAAATCCTGTCTTAATAATAAATAATCTCGTTTTTATTTCGGGTTTTGTAAAGAATGGTTATGTTTCGAGTTTTGTTGAAGCGATAAAGTCTCTTAGAGCTTGAGTCTTAAGAACCAAAGTTATGAACAAAATTTCCAGACATATCTGGTATATTTTCCCCAGCTGGTCTACCAACAGCAAAGCCTTCAACCAACTCACTCCCTACAATTTTTCTTAAAGGAGTGAAAGTTTGTGTCTAAGCTCCACACAGAAAGTGTGCCTTGTTGCCCCCGCCCATTCCTCCTGGCATGGAGTCAGTCACGATGAGCTTCTGCCTTTTGTGACAGTTTGGGATCAGCACAGAAGTGTATGACTACCTCCAGCCCATCACCGTGCTCCCCCAACCGCGCCCCCGCCCCCCCGCCCCCGTCGGTTTTGCCTCATTTTGATGACATCATCTTCCTCTTGGCTTCAGTTAAGGCTTTACACTGGTGTGGAAGCTAGGTGGGATGGGGGCTGGGCATGGGGAAGCTCCCCATAGCTACAGACTCCTTGCTAATTGATGTTTAGTGCGTAAAAGGGCCAGTGTCCTGGGCCTGAGACAAACACATGGCTGCTTTAGAAAGCAATTCAGCCACAGCAAGCATCATGGCTGGTATGTATGCAGTGAAGCGTTGGATCCAAGGCGCATGCTTAGAGAACTTAGTCAGGATGGACATCGTCAGTCCAGCAACATTAAGTAAGTCACAAAAGTCCATAGCTCTATAGGGCTAAAAAAGAAAGGGAGCTTTATAATATCTTTGGAAAAGGACCCAAATCTCCAGTTTCTTCTCTCCTTCAGTAAAGGATTTTGCTGATGATAAACTTGGAAATGACACTTGCAAGAGGAAATGTAAACCGGAGAGGAATCACTCTCCCCCTGAAGAGTTGTGATGAACTCAAATGTATTGTTCCAAGATCCCAAAGGGAAGTCACATGTGATTCTTTGGTCCAGTCTCTTTCTAGATCATCCCTAATTTCTATCAACAACTACATCTCTAATGGGCAGTAAGGAAAGCTCACATTCTGGGACCCTGGTAAATGTGCAAGCATGTGTACACACACACACACACACACACACACACACACACACACACACACCCTTCCAGGCAGTTACAGATTTTGATCTTGCATGCATGCCTGGTTAAGAGGGACAGGAATCCACTTGGGGGGACTGTGGCCTACGGAATGAATTGTTACCTTTGTGAGGTGCATCCGTCGTCGTTTCTAAGGCAGCACAGGAGACAAAGACTACATTTAGTTTGTGGGAAAGGATGGGGGCAGGGGAAGAAACAGAAACCAAAGGATTGTGCAATCATGGTGCTTTCAAATCCCTCCAGGAAGTTTATGTTTCAAGGCCTTTGGAAGAGTGAAGTGCAGCTGTTTAAAACAGAGCTGTTTACTGATGTGCCCAGTCCCTCATAAGTGCTCTTGGTACCACCTTTGCAGCCCCAAGGATGACGGGTCACTGCTTGTAGACTTATCTAGCCTAAGCAGGCTTGCGCCTACCCTAGCAGAGACCATATGTCTCAAAAGGTAAGGGGATGTTCAGAGAGGACTGAGGAAGGGGGAGGGCTGAAGAGCCACAGTCCACTGGATCCTAACAGAAGACAGTCAGGATTCCAGTGTGGAATGTAAACCAGACTAGACTTGTGTAGAAGGCCACACCCCAAAGAAGCCCTTCAGATGACCAGCCAGAGGGTGCACTCAGTATGGCATTTCACACACCAGCATAGCAATGTTGGATTTCTTGTGAAAAATTCAAAGTGCCCTTCGCAGTATCTCCTTTAAGCCTTGAATGACAGCGTGTGGCTTAGCACTATCTCTGTATAGTTAATAAATCCACTTACTGGTGGAGTGGCCTCTTGTCTCTTCTCTCTCTTATAATGAAGCTTCAAGACTGACACACGGAGATTTCTCCATCAACCTCTAACCAATGACGGCACCATTCTCTCCCTGTAGTCTGTCCTTACCGATGCCCTGGGCATGGTGGGCATCTTCATCCTGCTGCTCTTTCTTCTTGGATGCCTGGGCACACACACTGTGCCCAGAACAGTGTCTATGAGAGACACAGTGAAGGCCAAAAGGCGACCACAGCGTGTCAACAATCCAGAGGCCGAGTGCTGAGGCCAAGCTAGCCTGTGCTGGCCCATGCCTCACGGCCTTGCTAGCTTCTGGTTCAGAAGGGAGTCTCATTGTGTAGGCAGGTATGGCTACCTCACACCCTCTCTGCCTCAGCCTCCGGAGTGTTGGCATTGCAGATGTGCACTGCCACATCAGGCTGTTCCTATGTAAGTGTAATGCCAGGATCCACAATTTCTTATATGCTGAAAAGATTCAGTGACACTCTTCAATGGAATAGTAGTCTAAAAAGCCTTCAGGACTAAGTTGGCCATCAGTTGTGGAGCCCTGGCTCAGCATGTACGAGGCCCTGTTCAACCATTAACAATACCAGGAAGGGAAAAGGGGAAAAAGAGGTGGGGAAGTCAGGCATTCATTTTTATGCTACTTTTATCTAATGAGAGCCTTTCGTGCTTCTTTGTTTTTCTTGCTTTTAAGAACACTTTCCTGAAAAAAAAATACTTAAAATTTTACTTTGCAATAGGTTTGCATAAGGATAAATAAATGAATACTGTATATGTATTAGTTATTTGTGCTGCTGCTATGACAAAAGCAGTTTAAGGAAAAAATGGCATTATTTTGGCTCAGAGTTCCAGGGTTCAGTCAGTCGCGGCGAGGCAGAAATGACATCACTTAGCAACCAGCAGGTTAGCCTGTATTCCTGGTCACGAAGCAGAGAAAGACAACACTCGAGATCCCTTTGCTTTCTCCTTTTTATTCAGTCTAGAACCTTAATCTGTGAAAAGGTGCTGCCCGCATTCAGGGTATGTCTCCTGCTTCCGTGAACCTAATCTAAATAACCTCTTAAGTAGATATGGCCAGAGGCTCCTCTTGGGTAACTTGATACCCAGAGGCTCCTCTTGGGTGACTTGAGATTCTTTCAAGTTTACAAAGAATGCTAACGACAATAGTATACAAGAACATTCATACAGCTTAAAAGCTTACCATGTTCTTCCATATTCAAGTGAATTAGCACATTTTAGTGGACATTAAGGCTATAGTGACCCTTTGTACTGAAACTATCAGCCCTCAGTTGCAGGTGCATCTTGGAAATCCTCCCTCCACCTTGTCAATATAATAAACTGTGTTCTAGAACCTGCTGTTGTCTCTGCTTCCCTTCTGTCCCATGTCACCCAAGATACGTGAAGCTTACCTCAGCTTCTCTATTCTGACCTCCACCCTTCTCAGTTTAAACCACACCCTCACTACTGGTTGTTACCCACTTCCAACTCACATTTCCTTAGGTTCTAATTCTCCCTTTGGCAAATTAACATTGTGTTTTCTGAGACACTCTTTCACACTAAGGTTTTAATGATGATGTCCGTCTGTTCTCATCTGTCTTTGGCTGGAACCTTTTAGAGGCTCTATACCATAATTCAAACCCATGTGCCTGGAGAAAAGATTACTCCAGTAATAGAAGAAGTTTAAAGATGTGAGCTTTGAGCGCCATTTACATTCTAGCATCCCAATAGTTCAATCCATGTCTACTACATCTGTGTATTTGATGGATCTTGGTCAGGTGGCTATGATTGGAAACTTCTAGAAGATGGGATACAGCCTATTTCCAACACAATCTCTCCACAAAACTCTGTCAGTAGTGTCAGGCCTCATAGGGTTTGGAGTGTGTGTGTGTGTATGTGTGTGTGTGTGTGTGTGTGTGTGTGTGTGTATGTATGTGTATGTGTGTGTATGTGTGTGTATGTATATGTATGTGTATGTGTGTGTATTTGTGTGTATGTGTATGTGTATGTGTGAGTGTGTATGTGTGTGTGTATGCGTGAGTGAGTGTGGGTGAGTATGTATGTGGGTGAGTGTGTGTGTGTGAATATATTATGTGTGAGTGTGTGTGTATGTGTGTGTGAGTGTATGTGTGAGTGTATGTGTGAGTGTGTGTGAGTGTGTGTGAGTGTGTGTATGAGTGCATGTGTATGAGTGTGTGTGAGTATAAGTGTGTGAATGTGTGTATGTATGTGTATGTGTGTGTATATATGTGTGTATGTGTATGTGTGAGTGTGTATGTGTGTGTGTATGCGTGAGTGTGTGTGTATGTGTGTGTGAGTGTATGTGTGAGTGTATGTGTGTATGAGTGCGTGTGTATGAGTGTGTGTGAGTATAAGTGTGAGTCTGTGCATGCGTGTGTGTGTGTGTGTGTGTGTGTGTGTGTGTGTGTAGAACTGAACCTAGCATTTTATGCATGCTGCATGCTCCCTCCACCATGAACGGCGTCCCTAACCCTCAATGGGGCTTTAATGGCGTCTCTGTCTCCATGGAACCACACATCTCGCTTTCCATCCCCATCTTTAGGTATCCTCAGCTATGGTTAGTGGCTACCTTCTATCTCCGCTCCCTGGTGTTTACTGTTCTCTAGGCTTGGGCAGGAAATGACCCCTAAGATACTCTTTTTGTAGAGCACAGAAGTGAAATCTCTAGGCTAAGCTGGCAATGTGAGTCAACGTGAGAATCAGCTTTAGGTGTCTGACCCCCTCAGTATCCAGACATAGGTGGGATTTATCTCTGAGTCCGCCATGGAAGCACTTGCTTGAACTCCTGGCTTCACTACAGACTGCATGCGTGACCTAGTCACAATGTTACTGGGTCTTCAAACTCCCCTTTCTTGTCTAGAGAAGAGGCAAAGCCTACAGTGCTGGAAGAGCAGACAAAGGGTGTTGTTTTGAAGAGTAGGAGCTCTAAGATTTATTTACCTAGATGAAGCTCTTGCTAGGCTCACGATCTGGTGCTAAGGCCCTGAATAAATGACTGGTCGTGTTGTTATTTCCAGGACCAGTATATCAAAAGTTGCTCTTTCTGGGCCTGCTTCTGCAATCCTGGCGGCTCACAGAGAAAGTACGGGATGGGGATGGGCTGCATCCCATGGTGAGTGCAGGCCTGGTGAGGAGTGGCTGGAGAATCTGGCAGAACGAGTTTTTTTCTGGTTTCTGGTTTTTGCTTTTTCAAAGCAGTGGAAAATAAATCAAAGGTGAAAACGCAAACTTAGAAAAGAATGGATTCCATTGTTCTTTATGGGGGGAGGGCCCTTCATATGCAGCTCCTGCTGAAATAAATCACAAGCCATATGGCTGAGTCTGCTCCTGCCTCTTCCCTACCCTAGAACAGACAGCGGACACCTTGAGTCTCTGCTGGTGACAGGTTGGCTGCCATTTTTCTGGGAGCAAAGAAGACGGAGAGCAGAGAAGCTGGGAAAGCCCCCGTTGACTGAATTCTGTTCATAACTGGATGGACACCTGGAGGGACAGGGTTAGATTGCCTGGTTAGTAACCGAAGTCTCATCGACACCAACTTGAGCAGTCGGGAAGTCACTGTAAAGACTGCAGAGCAAGGCAGAGCTCCTCTCCACTCTGCTTCTGTCTTCTGTGACTCTACAGCTCGCTCCCAGGTTCATTAAATCACTGTGCAGCCAGCCTAGTGGCTCTGAGTCCACTTCCCACAAGGTCAGGTTGCTTTCCTAATAGAGTCAGCCATTGTGATAGGGTCACACTTACTCCCTCTCATCTCCCTCACAGCCACAAGCCACCTGTGTGTGGACAAGCCAGGCAACGGACAGAGGTGGCTGAAACAGGATTAGATGAGCAAAATGGCAAGAAATACAGCTCACATCCAGTCCTGCACTGCGTCCCGAATGTTCCCAATTCTACCACGCTTTACCTGAGGTCAAAGGCTGCCCTGTGCTCACTGCCACTAGCCATCTTCCTGCTAGGTGAATCTTGGTCCTAGACTGACTGACTGAAGTGTAACAGGATGGAAATGGTTGGCTTTGGGCCCAAACAGACCTACACTTAATAGCTGTGTGACCTGGAAAAGTGTTATCCCTATGAGCCTTGTTTCCTTATCTATAAACCGCATACCTAATGTATATCTAACGAGCTGTTAGGCAGATGTGGGGCAATAAAGTTATCATGCTTTAAATCCCTGGAATATAAAGTATATACAGTGCAATGAATTGCCTTTGCTTGATTCAGAGATATTCAAAAGGAAGGGAAGGGAGAGAAGGAATAAAACTTTCTGAAAAGCGTTTCAACCTTTATCCTGAGAAGATATTAAATAATTTAGGTCTGTGGGCAGAGCCATGGAAGCCACACTGGTGGGAAAAGCTCTGGCTTTAGAGATTAAGCAGCTATTGGTTCAGGGAACCAATGATCAACACTTTATGCCTTTGAAACATTTATTGGCATGGCTACACGGTTGTTCAAACCTGCTCCGTGGATGTGAGATTTGAAAAGTTCAGTCTGTTCACTGGGTTAGTGAAGGCAGTGCTTTGGCATTGTGAGCGGCACAGACATGTTGCTGTGGAGATGCACAAAACGTGCACAGAACATGTGCAAAACAGAAAGCCATGGACTCTTCTTATGAACTATAGTTATGCATTTACTACTGCGAACACTGCCAAATTTCATGTGAGTTATCTAGTCCTTTCCTGCGAGACTTTCAGCTTGGGAAACAGAGGCTCAGGCAAGCCTGGGGAGCGGCCAGCTCACAGCATTGCAATGTAAGCTTGGCTCAGCCTGGTCCCAGCACCTTTTCCCATAACACATACACAGTACTGTTTTCAACTTGGTTTTGTTACAAGATTTAATGAGTGTCTTGGTCTGAATAAGGCAACCTCACATAGGCTGAAATGTTGTAATGCTTGGTCCCTGATTAATGGAAACATTTGGGAAGGATTAGGAGGTGTAGCCTTGTTGGAGGAGGTGTGTTACTGGGAGTAATCTCTAAGGTTTCAAAAGCCCATACCAGGCTCTCTCTCTCTCCCTCTCTCTCTGTCTCTCTCTGTCTCTGTCTCTGTCTCTGTCTCTCTCTCTCTGCTGGCTGCCTTCAGATCAGGATGCAAAACTCTTAGCTACCTCTCCACTACCATGCCCATCAGCTTCCCATCATGATGATAATGGACTAACGCTTTGAAACTATGAGCAAGCCCCCAAATGAATGTTTTCTTTTATAAGAGTTGCTGTGGTCATGGGGTCCCTTTACAGCTGTAGATCATTAACTAAGACAGAACCAGAAGAAAAAGCTCTCCAAAAAGGTCTCCAGGAAAACGTGCACGTTGAGTGTCTCATTTAGTAAGGGCATGCCCACATAGCATTGTCCCTCCAGCATGAGGGGATTGAGGATAGTAACTATCCAGTCGTCCTAGATCTTAAGTGAGGAGCAAGGATCTGGGAACCCTGGATGTGGCAAAAGGCTGAATTCAGGCAGCAACGTTTTCTGACATCTAGCCCATCACAGGCCCAATTACAAAGTGATGGTATTATGGAAGTCAGAGATCTCCTTGGACCTGGGGGCTGTTCTAACTTAGTGGAGGCCAAAGAGGGTAAGGTTGAACCTGGGAAGGAATATAAAAAGAAGCTAGAAATTTTCTCATTCTTTAACCTTGTTGGTGTTTCCCAACTTGGTCACCATGTATGACACTTGGACTGTGTAGCTACCTTAGCATTTTATGTGTGTGTACATGAGACATTTTTCTTTATTCCAGAAGAAAATGTCTGTTTAGGTACTGTGACTAACTCCTTA